>NC_066315.1:32380923-32728839 GCF_022539315.1 Serinus canaria
AGAAAATGAGAGCAGGCTTGCAAATGCACCTAAAATTATGAAGACTGAAAGCTTAAGGTGGGGCATTACTTGTCTCAACAGCAGTGAGACTGTTTTGATTTAATTTTTGGCTGTTATAAGCCATCAAACACCTACGAAAAATGACAGCTAATAACTTGTGTGCTCTCTCCACACTTCAAGTGTCAGGAGATGTAATGACTTCTTGAAAACAAGTTGTATGTTGACAAAAGCTTGTCCTCAGACTAATGCAGCTTTTGGCAAACCTGGTTTTAGCAAAGTAAGTAGCTTGTATATGTGTGGAGTTTGTTTTTTACCTGGATGTAAAAGCTTTAATTCTATGCAACCACTTTTCAAGGTACTTGCTTGATCTTTGAATATGTTGCGGGTTATATTCTCCTAAATTCTCTTTAAGAACTGTTGGCTCTCCTAAAGAAAATGCTTATTTTGTGTAAGCATTCTTGCTGCACTTCACACTTCAATGAAATTATGGAAACACTGTTTTGGGTTTTTTTAACACTCAGGAAATACTACAAGATGGTAATACAGAGAAGGCTGAATTCTCTTTCTTCATCCAGTATATGGGATTAAGGGAGTATCCCAGTATTATGGGATTTCATTAACAAGAAATGCTTTTTTAATAGAAGTGGTTCTTTGCTACATCTCAAGAAAAAAAAATTAAAAGCCTGTCATGTTGAACGTGCTGGACAAAGTACTCTTGAGAAGATAACAAGGACATATTTAGTAGCAGTTCTAGGACAAGCATTAAAAGGATGATGGCAGCTTTTGGTTTTGTATGTGAGCTACGGGTGGTTTTGTCTATTGCAACTATGACAAAATCAAAAGATGTGTCTGAACTTTTTGTGTGTAGGTAAAGGACTTTCTACATTCTTCTTGGAAAAGGAAGAAAACAAAACCTGTCACATTTGTTTTGTGACTGACCTGTTCCTTTGTCATGTGTATTAAGACATCACTGTCAATAAAATATTGTAGAAGCACATAAGAGAAAAGCCATGTGAGGCTGCTGTGTAATGTGTTGGTATTTTCTAGTCATGAAACTTTCTTTGATCTATTATTTTTAGATTAGAGGATTATGTTTTTGAAGCATTAGTATATATTTTTATGAGATATAAGATATAAAATGCATTACTTTTTTTTCCCCCATAAGTTTGTCAGCATAATTACAGGAAAGTGTAGAAAAAAGATCTGTATTCCATTGTAGGGGGATACAATATAAGAAAAGAAAGATAGTATAGGAAGTAATCTTACCCCTAAGGAGTTGCAGCTGAGCCAATTATCAGAGATTAGGAACAGGCCTGACTTTAACAGGACCAGCTGTAACCAATAAGAAAAAGAATGTTATAAAAGAGTGGGTTGGGTGGTTGAGGGGGAGCTGGAGTCCGTTGGCTGCTGTGAGAAGAAGGAAGAGTCAGTGCTTAGAGGAGCTGCCCGTGAGAAACATCAAGGAGGTATGAGGTGCTTGTAATAAGGAGACAACAACGTGAAACCTTTGCAATATAATGACAATAGAACCTTTGTGATATAATAACGTTCCATTCCACAGATACCAGTTTGAGGTACGCTTATATTTTCATAATGGCATTCTTTATCTTTTTATTTCCTAATTTCCATATCCCTAATTTCCTTAATTTCCAAATTTATGGTGGTTGTTCTTCTGAAGGCAGAAATTTGTACAGCAAGAGATCAGCAGTGAATAGGCAGGAGCTGTTTTATTAAAGTTTTTAATTGTATGTCAGTTCTACCTACAAAATGATAGTAATAAATGAATCTTTCTGTCTTTGAAACCTGCAATATGAATGCATTTTAAACTAGTGAATAATGCGGGACATGCATTCAAATGACCTGTAATTTAAAAAAATTGTAATGAAAAGACTGGCAAACATGACATATTTACAAAGTGCTGTTTGTATCTTTTGATAAAGAGATTCACGAGCGGTAGTTAATGTTGGTAAGAAATGTAATTTAGTTTTAAAACTTCTGTCTGATGAAAACGGTAGGCTTTGTGTGACATGTCAGCACTGATGGGAATGACCTGAAAGAGCTGCTAATCAGCATTAGGAGACTGATACAGAGGGCTTGTAATTTCTATTTAAAATGTTAATGTCTAGACAGGTCCTTTGGCATGGAAACATTAGATTACATTGCTGGTCATGAAGCAAGTCTTCTATATTGCTTCTTAATTGCAGCCTTTAGAGAAAAAAAGTAGCCAGCAGAGATCTATTCTGTTACCCAAAGTTTTGTCACTAAGCAGAGATGCCCCTGTAAGAGATTTCTCTCAGTTCTTTCCTCTGAAGGGCATCTGGCCTTAGTGTGGAACATTCTGACTTCTGCAGCATGCTTGTGTTCTAGTAGTTGTCAGTGCACATTTCTGCAGGAGGTTTGCATAATCTCCACTGATTTCTATGTTATCTCTTTAAGCACTATCAGGTGACTGTGGAAAATTGTAAATTCTAAATAGACCAAACATGTATAAAATTCCACCAAACTTTGAATGTCCACGTGTTGATGAGAAGTACAGGCTCTGGGCACTGCAGATTTCAGCTGGTCTGAACTTAAACAGGTGTGACCAGGTGAGTAATGAATTTTAAAGCATTTAGATGATAGGATGTGTAACAGATGCTTCTAAATACCAGCACAGGGTTCCCCTGAGGAGTCTGTTTAACTGAAAGCAGGGCAGGCTGGGAAGGGCTGTCTGATCTGTTGCCATGGACATACTCTAGAAATTAAATGGTTTTGTCAAAAATGGTTCAGCATGTGCTGGGGAAGTGATTTTTAGAGTATCATTTGCCTCAGGTCTATTTCTGTCTGACCCAAGTTTTTTCTGGTGCTGAGGAAACAAAGCGCCTCTGCTTCTTCTCCTTCTGAGGAAAAAACCACCTCCCTTGGTCACAGAGCCCATGATAGATTCAGGTGCATGAGTGAGCTGCTTGAATGCTGGGATGCTGTGCAAACTTTTGGTCCAAAGAGAGAATGGCAGGTGGGAGTAGGAACCTTGTTGCCCCTGGCTGGCACTGAGGATGAAATGTCCAGGAGCTGATGGCAACAGGACTTCAGAAATCTTTGAGCCCTTCTAAAGTACACTGGTGACACTTGCACAAGGTCTGCTAATGTCACTCTCCCTTTCTGGGTCGCCTTTCACTGCCCTAATAGCCTTTCAATGCCTCTTCAGGGATGGGCACTGGCACTGTTCATGCTGCACTAGCCCATGGTTTGGGAGCAGAGGCTGTCAGAGGAGGAGGCAGGAGGCTTCTGTCCAGCTTGCTCTGTCTCATCCATCTGTCTTACAGAACAGGTTCCAAGAGCCCTTGTGCATGGCCTCATCTGTGTGGTCCTATTGGCATTGCTGAATGTGATTACTTAAAACAGATGAAAAATCTGTTGTCAGTTCCCTGGAGTGCTGTGTTTGGTTATTTCTTCTATTTTTAGAATTATTTTTTATAATCTTTAATAGTTTTTATTGCTTGAGGTACCTTTTTATTTGCTTTCTTTCTGTAGATTTCCAGACCTAATACCTTCCACTCTTAGTTTTCTGCAAAACTAGTTTTTCATATTGTATTTTCTGGGAATGTCCTGATGAAGGTAGGAATGATGAATTTGACTCCATGTTTTCAGAAGGCTAATTTATTATTTTATAATACTATATTATATTAAAGAATACTATACTAAAGAATACAGAGAGGATACTTACTCAATGTTAAAAAGATAATAATGAAAACTTGTGGCTCTTTCCAGAGTCCCGACACAGCTTGGCCCTGATTGGCCAAAGAGTCAAAAGAACTCACACCAGAATTCAATCAGACGATCACCTTTGGGTAAACAATCTCCAAACACATTCCACATGGGCAAAACAGAGGAGAAGCACATGAGATAAGAATTGTTTTCCTGTTTTCTGAGGCTTCTCAGCTTCCCAGGAGAAAAATCTTGGGCGAAGAGGTTTTTTCAGAGAATGTGAATGCTACATTTCAGAAGTGTCAGGACAGTAAGAAGAAAACCCTGTTAATAAAAGATTATTTTCTCACAGACATCCTGCAAAGGTCTTTGGTGCATCCCCCAGTCTTTCAAATCCTTTTTTTCTTTGATATTATGATGAAAATGGTAGCTGCCAATACTGGCCTTTCCTAATTTCTACATGAATAGTTTCAGTGAACACTCTGAGTGTTCAGAGTGTTCCAGCTCAGAGTTTTACTGGAAACCATATATTTGTCCCAAAGTAAGACAGTGGAATGTCATAGGGCACTTGGTATAAGTGATCTGATCTGCTTAGTTGCTGGGATGGAAGTATATGAGAAGATGGGAGTGAGTAGCTAAAATGTGAATTTCAATTCTTGTTTTTTCAGTAGCAGGCAGTTCTGGTACTCAATGGAAAGAAAACATATGTGGGTATGTGTGCCTGCTGTGGTGGTGGGAATTAGGAGATTCATCTATAGAAAACCATTCATTAGTGGTGTGGCTGATGGCGAGCTTGCTCTTCCTCATTTGCTTTCCAGAGACAGATTGTTCTTATGTATCTTAGTGCAAGATTTTGAAAAAAAGGAAGGGCTAGCAGCTTGTAAGTAGGGGAGAAGATACCAAGAAGCTTTTTTGAAAGTGAAGGTTGCAGGATGTGAGACCTCTAAGGAGATTTTGCAGTGTTTTTAACATTTATGTAATTTCCATAGGCTTGTCCTCGAGGCTTTTTGTAGGTATCCCCCCTTCATTTATCTCTATTAAAAACTCACTGTACACAAATATGGATTGAAAAAGCATACTTGCCTACCAGGACAGACATATTATGTGTGTGGGAATGTAACAATGTGTGCTTATATGAAATAAAGCCAGCTATCACAGTTTGAAGCAAGCTGTTAGGGGATAACGGGTTTCTCTGCAACTTGTAATTACATTGACAAGAGGTGCTGCTAAGTTGGCAGATACAGCTGTTGTCAGAAATCTTTTTTAAGGGACTTGTCCTGCAGTTGCTAGGGTTGCCATGGCAACAAGCTGCTGAGGAAAATGCTTGTGGGTGGGAAAAAAACACCCCATACTTGGCATTCAGAAAGTTGAGATGGTGTAAGGAGTATAATGTTATCCAAAAAAACTTGTTTAGGATTTGCTAATGTTCCATCATTTGAGCTTTTGGAACATGTTAATGAATCACCTGAGGGCACAGCCTTCCACATACCAGCAGAGTATCCAATTCTGGTTTGAAGTCAGATCATTTAGGCAAGTCTGTGCTGTTAACAAATACAAATATGAAATGAGGTGCTCTTCTAAACAGTCTAAATTTATAGCAAAATTCCTCATACTGAATTGTTTTGCTACTTTGATCTGCCCTGTTTTTTGAGACATAGTTGTGAATCTGTTTTTTTTTTTTTAAAGGAAGAGGGTTTTTTGTTTTTTTGGCACACAGTGTTGAGGTACTTTTATGTACAAAGCTGCCCTGACTGGCCTGAGCAGGGAGCAGCCAGCAGATTTTCTTTCCCTTTTCTGTATGTTTTGCACATCAGAGGCATTTTTGGGGTAGCATGTCTGGGAAGGAAACAAGCTAGGATGTAACCCAAGCCAGGCAGGTGAGGATGGAGTTGGTGTGAGGTGTAGTGCAGCTTTGGTAGTGTGTAGTATCATCACAGTACTCAGAGACAGATTGCTTCACATCACTTTTTTTTGTTCCAGAAACAAACTTTAGGGTAGAGATCCCAAACACCAACCCTAAAGTGCTTTGGCTTGCTTAGTAGATGGGAGATTTGAGCTTCAATGGACCTTGAATTGTATTAGACCAATTGAATTGGTCTTGTATTATAAGATATTGTAAGATATGTGTTGTAGGATGGTTTTTGAATGAAAAAGAGTTTTGACTTAGTAACTGGGAAAATACAAGGAGTTTTCTGTAATTTCTTTTCCCCCCTACACAGAGGAAAAACCAGTTTTCTTTGTGTTTGGCTAAAAGTTCCTAAACATCAGAATCATAGCAGTTGTGGAATTTTAGGGTATTTTCTTAACTGCTACCTTTTATAAAGGATGCTTTTGTTTCTTTCTGGCATTATCTGAGAAGCACAGTACTTACTAGTGGTTACAGATAAAAAGGCTGTGAATGGTTTTAAGTGTGATAAACAGCAGAAATATGAAGGGATGGTGAGAAAACATGTTATGCTTGCATAAATTCAGAAAAATGTTGTGCAAACAACAGATACAGAAGGAAAATCTGTCAGTGTGGAAATCCCTTTGACACCCCCAAACCTGAACTTGTATACAGCTGTTTCTTGCAGACTAAAATTAGTCATAACCAGCTTTGCTACTTGCTTCATTTTTCCTAGAACAACTGTTTCTACATAAACCAGACTGTCATTGCATGGATCCTCCATCCAATGAAGATGTTATGTTTGAGCACTTCTGTGCAAATGAAATTTCCACAAATCACAGCTAAGAAAAAAATATTTGAATGTAAGGAAATCTGACAGACAGCCTGATGATTTTTTTAAAGACTGTTTTCTACTTATTTTAATTACTATTTTGTGTTGAATGCAGGTAAATTACTTTGAAAGAAAAGGTGCATATTCACTTAAGTGAGAAATTATTTGCTCACCGCTAGAAACATTATGGTAGGCAATCATTTATTTGAGAAGGCTGATTTGTGGTGTTGGTGGCTTTGAACAGTCCTTCAAAAAAGCACCATCATAAGACTATGGGTCTGAAAATTACTAAATTATTAAAACTCCTCTAATTTTTTTGTTTGTTTGTTTGTCTGTTGGTATTCTTGGTTTTTGTATTATTATCATACAAGTGAGTCTGAAAGGCCATGACATTTAAAGCCTGTTTCAATGCCTAAAGTGAACTTTATAAAAACATCTCTGTGGAATGAGAGCAAGAGTTTGAAAATTTAGGTTGCCCCTTGAGGGATATAGCCTGATGTGATGTTTGGGCTTTTTTTTTGGGTCAAGAATATTCCTTATTTTGTCCTAAGAATACTCCTTGTAGGAAGGTCAGGCTGGCTGTACGTAGAATGAGAGTTTTGCTGCACCACTTTGAGGTGTGGCAATGATGGGAGTGAGGAGTTTAATGAGACCCTGGACTTGATCTCCCTTAACTAATGGGTAGGAATTTTCAGCCAGGGAAGAAGAAATTCCATATTTTTGGGAGACCTTCTAGCAAATGGGGCGTAGTTGGAGAAATGCAGTACTGAAATGAGAGGAAGGAAATTAGCCATTAACCTTTTCAAAGGTATTAAAGAAAACAAAATTGTTCTCATTGGTTTGTATGTCTTTCTAGGCATTCTGTTAGTGCTTTGAGGAGGGCCAGCTCTGTATGTGTTTATCTCAAGTTTTCAGAAGTCTAAACTGTGGTCTGTTTGTTAGTAGCGCTGGCTGGCTGTTGTGACTCTTGATGTATCTTTCCCTGGCTTTGTTGAAACACTGCTCCAAAAATGATAAATAATTCATAGAGAAGGAAGCATCTAAGAAAACTGCTGAAAGCTTTGAACAAACCCTACATACTTATACTGAAATAAAAACATGAAGTCTGGCTGCTAGGGTGAAAGCATTGAAAAAAAAGCCAGGTATGGTGTTTTTTTTTTTTAAAACAGGACTATTAATCATTGCCTTGCTTATCTCTTGAAGCCATGCCTGCTTTTTTGTTTTCCAAAAGTTTTATTTTCTTAATTTTTCTAAGAAAGATGTAGTGTTGCATGTATTGAGAAGGGAATGTGTCCCAAAAGCATGGCTGAAACCCGATTTTCTTTTGGCAGCTCGTTTTGGAATTTGTATTATCTGCCTCTCAGTGCTTATCAGATGACTTCGGTTCCCTTCTGCCCCTTTACTGGAAGAGCTTTCAATTCCACCTCCAAGGAAGATGCCAATTAGTAAATGCACCTAGCTGCTAGAGGTAACTGGGCAGTCAGAGCTCCTTGGGTGTTTGTATTGCTGTGAGAGATGGATCTCTGAGTAGCCCAAATCACTTCTCTAGTTTTAAAAGAAAAGAGAAAAGTGCAGTGGGAAGAGATTTGATATCAAGTGGCTATCAGCTCCTTTAAGAAGGAGAGGGTATATTGCTGTACATGTGTGTGAAAGATGAGTTAAAGAACTACAAGAGAAGAAATAGGACAAAAGGGAAATCAGGAGCAGGAGGGAATTGTCATGTGCAGCCTGGTCAATACTGAGGTGCAATGAGTGTATTTTTGGTCCTTCCACATTTCTTAAAGAAAAAAACCAGCCAACAAATGATTGAAGAGCTGAATGAGACAATGCTGCTGCTACCTTCTGAAAGAAACTGAATTATGAACATAGCAGGTGTTATCTGAAAATCTGTGTGTTCAAGGGGCCTGAATACAGTTAATTTTTAAACTGCTTGAGTTGTGGAAAAAAATAATCCTGGTAAAATGTTGTTTCCTCCTTACGACTTAGGCATTGCACATAAGAAAAGTTGTTTTGGGGAGCAGTTCCCACAAGCCATAAAAGTGGTTACAAAAGTTTGTCTCACTGTTCAGTGTTCCTTGGCAAAATTGCAGAAGACGTGGACAGAGAATGACTTAACTCAAAAAAGGGTACAATTATGCAGAAATGTGGTATGTTGGAATTATTTTCTTCTTAGAAGCCAGACTTTAACAACTATTTACATACTTGTTTAGTTTTATACATGTAGCTGGACAGCTTCAGCACTGCATGAAAACATCTGTCCTTTGCTGGATAGCATTGAAAGGGTTTGCAGCTTTTGCCACAATTGATGCATTTGTGGAGTTTTACTTTTAGTACGCGTTAAGCCTAGACTTTTTGACTTTTGTAAAGAAATGTAAGAAAATCAGAGCACGGTAACCAAAAGGTTTCTGTCCTGAAATAATTAAAAACCGCTTCAGCCGTGCAGCTTCAGTGCCTGTTTTCAGAAGCAGGATGTCACCGCTCGGTGCGCTCCCCTCCGGCGGGCTGGGAGCGCGCTGCTGCGGGAGGATGGGTTTGGACGGGGAGAAGCTGCGGGAGGATGGGTTTGGACGGGGAGAAGCTGCCACCTAGCGCAACTTCTCCGGAGCCACAGAGCTGAAGGAACCCGCCTCCGTGCTCCTGCAGCCCTAAAGCTGAGTGATAAGGATGGGGCTGCGCTGCTTCTGGGAGCTTTTGGTTCCCTGGTGTGCGGCTGGGGCAGTGGAAAGGGATGGGATGGCAGCTGTGCATCTGGGACAGGGACAGCAAACACGTTGTGGCTGTTTTCCAGCGTAGCCTAAGCCACTTTAAATGTGTTTGCTTAAGAAACTTTGCTGTTTCATACTGAATTTAACAGCTTGTGAAGGGAAAATGTGAAAAACGCCAATCACTTGTTTTTAAAATTTTACGAGTTTAATAGTAATAAAATGGTTATAAAAATAGTGGTTTTATTAGAGTAATAATAATTTGGATAATTTGGGTTAGGGCAATATGAGACAACAGAAACAAAGAGTTACGGACGTCCCTCTGCGTACCTTTTTCTGGGCAACTTAAGCCTGAAAAAGGACCCCATTAACAGAGGATTAACCCTTAAAAACAACAACCTGTCGTTGTTTTTGAACATTTTTGAACATGTTGTTTTGTTGCATGTTCATATACCTCATACATGACGCATAAATTCCATCCAAACAAAGGATTCTGTCTGGTCAGTGTCAACTTCTTCCTCCTAATCCGGACGGCGTCTTCAGGGCTGAGTGAGGTGGGGAAAAGTTTGTTTCTTCTGATAAAAACAGTTACTTCTTTCTCTGAAAGATTTAGGTGTCCTGTGGCTGCTGTCTAGTGTGAGTACCTCATTCTTTTCTTAAAAAATCTCACATACATAGCTTCTATTTTAACATTGTTATAACCTAAACTTTATTTAACACACTACTTAAAAAAATTAATACAGCACAGCTTTCTAACATAACACATGTAATATTCATTTTAATATTCGAAAGAAGCCAATCATACAATATGCATTTTTCACAGAAAACGTAAAGCATGGCATACATTTGCTGTTGGAGAAAAGAAATTATTATTTCTTTTGCTAAATCTCATTTTCAATGTTTAAACTTGATAACGTTGAGGTATGTGTTGATGAGGAGATGCATTTTTAGTGTTGCATCCTGTGTGGGGGTGTAGCTGCAGAAGTATCTAGGCTGTGAGACAGGGCTGTTTAGGGCTTGACTTTCACAAACTTTACTGATCCCTCGTGGAATGGCAGTATTTGCAGTTTTCTGGAGATCACAGGGGTGAATGAGCTCGGTGGGGTCCAGAAGGCCCCACATTCAACAACAGTCCACAAGCAAAGCTGTCTTGGAACTTGTTTTCACCCCATAGTCCAGTTTGGTTTTGGTTCCAGTTTGGTTTGGATTTGATTTGTGTTGGAGATAAAGGGAAGGAAAACTATTAATGTGAGCAGAGTTGGAACACATTCAGTGGTGGGACTGGGGATTCTCAAAGGCATTCATTTGACAGAGGAGATATTCTTTGGTGCCATGCTGATGTCAGTGTGTTTGAGGTGCTTTGGGGTTTTTCTTTTGTTTCTTATTTTTGTGTTCCCAACCCCACAAGTTGCATTCTTCCATGACAAACATGACAAGGGCTTTTGTTCTTGAAGACTACTTGAGTGATGTACAAAATTGTTGAAATATTTGACAGTCTGGACCTTGACACCTGTTTCAATTGGGAATAACAGTGAAGTCATGTCTGCATGATGCATCATGTCTTACACTGCCAGAACACTTGAAATGCTGCTGAAATGAGCTTACAGCACTTTGATGCTTCTGGTAGCTCCACAAATATTTATGTAGCCCTCTTGTTTCATGTTGACAATGTGTGGCCTTATGTGTGGCTTGAACACTGTTTTTATTCAGGAACACCACAGCCCCCACCTGATCTCCTCACCCATTCTGACATTATTCCTGGCTGCCTAAGCTAAGGTGCAAATGAATGATGACATGAAATCTTCTGGCTTTTCCAGAACATGCCATTGTAAAAAAAAACAAAACCAAAACAACGAAACTTCCCTCTCCAGATAGCAGGATTTATTTATCATAACAATCTCACAAATATTCTAAATGGGGAACAATGAGGAAGAGATGATTTCTGCTGAATGTCAGGTATCCCCCAGAGGGTCTGAGTGCTGCAAAGGCTATGCAAGTGCTAATGAGTGTGGAAGTGTAGAGCTCCCCGCAGAGCTAATGCAGTTTTCAAGATGGCTAAGTAGCAGCTGGAAGCAGCCCATATTCAGACTCTTGTGGAATTTGTCCTAAGTATTTTCAAGTCTTTTGTAGGTGAAGGATGCAGAACACGAGTTTTGCTGGCATCATGCTTGAGTTGTCCTCTTTTAATGCACAATGTAGTGACTTAGTTTCAATAAAATAAAAAATTTTTAAGGGTCTATTTTTTTGTATTGAACAATTCCACAGAATCTTGGCTATGAAGAAATGAAGAGAACAAAAGAAACGTTCGAGATGCGCATAGTAAAAAGTACTCTGCCTGTCATACCCACTGAAATGACACTGATTGTAGGTAGGTGAGCTAATATTTTTGATAGTGTAACCAAGTGTGATGATGTCACTGATTTTGTTTCCAGCTCAGTTAAAATGAAGTTTGTGCAAATTCATTGTACAGGAAGCCCAGTGAACCCAAACAGATGGATGAGATAGCTGGCTATTAAACTGAAGCAGACTGTTTAATTCTGCCTAATCTGTCAAGCTAACTGTCAAAATTGGCTTTACTGAGTTAGATCTTGCTGTTCAGTTGCCTGAGCAATGTGCTCTTCCTTCAAGATCGCCGAGGTGCTGCTGCCCTCTCTCACTGTCACAAGCCTCACTTGTTTTGAAGCTCTTGGAGCTGAACATCTTGTCTTGCCTTGGGGAAACCTGGTGCATGTCAAGCAGCTATCACAGGTGTGAGTAAACCAAATGAAGTTGGAGTGCAGAGTAAATGGCATTATTTCACTTGTCGTGGCCTGTGCTTTCTTAGTTTATGCTGGTTTAATTGTGTCTCTCCTGGATACTGTCCCAAAACTTAAGATGAGTGACTGGAACATTTGTTCTTAATCAAGTACTTGTAAAATGTATGTCTTGGAAACATAAGGAGATAATCAGTGAGCTGGGATATCACTGGGACATGGTCTGTATGAAAATCACAAAGATAGTTCTTCTCAAGTGGAAAGGCTTAAAACTGATTTCAAAACTAATAGAATTTGATGTAAATTCTGTGTCCAAAGATGAATGTAGTGGTGCTGACCAATTTACCAGCTCTCCTAGGAAATGTTGCTGAGAGGATGGCAGCTTTACAGATAAAATAACAGGGGTAATTAGAAGTTCTCTTGATTGCAGCTCAAGTAGGTACTCACAGTAATAGAGGGTAATGTACATACTGACTTTTCAGACCCTCTGGTTATTTTTATGTGGATGTTTCTGCTAATTTCTGATTTTAATTTTGAAACATATTGGAGATTGTAGTGTACATATTCAGGGTTTTTTTGGTGGTAAGAATAAAAAAATATTCATGCTAATGTTTAAAAAAGGGGAACTATTCTGTTGTTCATTAAAATAAAAAAGTGGGGGAGGGTGGGATAATTTGAACCATTGACAGATGCAAGTTGATGCCAGAGCTAACTTTAGCTATTCCATATACTGCAAAGTAGTAACTTGCACTAAAGGGAACCAAGACCTGCTCTTGTGGACTTTAATAAGAAACAAGATGGGAAGCTGGCTTGGAAGGTGATCTGACTGAGTCTGGTGGTTGATTGTGTGGGGTGGTTTGCATGGTGGTTTGTTGCCAACATATTTTATGAAAAATCCTTTACTTAGGATTTTTCCTTTCCTTAGAGCTGAGAAGCCTCAGGAACAACGGTAAACAATTCTTATCTGCTGCTGTGGAATGCCACGGGAAAATCTGTGATTGGACCAGTCGGACTGTTTGCAATTAAGAGCCTATCACAATTCACCTGTTCGGCCCGTCTCGGGCTGAGAAGACTTCAGTTTACACATTCCTATTCTATTCTTAGCTTAGCCTTGTAGTGAAACCTTTCTCTTTATTCTTTTAGTATAGTTTCTATATCTTATATATCATATCATAATAAATCAAAGCCTTCTGATACATGGAGTCAACGTTGTCGTCTCTTCCCTCATCCTGGGACCTCAGAAAACCCCTGTAATAGTGGGTTTTTTTTTTTTTTGAACAAACTGATTTTTGTAGTTTGAAAAGCCTTTAGTGATTTTAAAGGAATTTCATTCTGCTGTTTGCTAGTGTGAAGGGCTTGCATCTTTGTAAAGAGACTATTAAAATGCTGCCTGTGTACTTAATGCTCTGTGAAGTTATCTAATGGGCATTATCTCAGCCATTAAATGTCTCATGCACATAAGTTGGAAGGAGATTTGTCCTGTGGCTTCCAAGCCATCTGTTGAGCTCCTGGATTTTCATGTAGTCATGTGTAGACTGTTAAATTTCCTCTAGTGCTTGAACTGGTATTAACTGGAGTTTTGTTGCCTGGTTGAATGTTCTTCTACATTAAGTTTCTATTCCTCTAGTTTTTGAAGTAATATCCTGCAGAAATCTTGTCTTGGAAAATGTTCTTCATGGGATGGGATCCTTATAATTTTTCATGCAGTATATCCTTATTATATGCTACAGTATTTTTTTACAAAGTACCTCTGGCCTTATGCAGGAAAAACAGAAGGAACTCTGTAACAAAGTATGTATTTTTGATCACCAGAGATGCCCAAAAGTGCAGGAGTGCCTATTAAATCTTTTCCGTTGTTTCATTTTTTTAAGTGTTGAAGGAATAAATTGTGGTCACCTTCTATAGCAGAACTTAATCCACTGGCTTTTGTTATCCAGCCCATTAATGCCTGGATGAATGGCAGCAACTGTTCAAGTGCTAATCTAAGCTTTTAGAGCAATGTGTGCTACAATTTGGGGATTTATTTTTAGTTGGAGTTTGTCCATCTTGCAATTTCCAACCACTGCATCTCATCCCACCCTTGTTTGTTACAGGTAAAAGGTTTCTAGTCCATCTTTTGTGGATATTTAAAAATTCCTGATGAAGTCCATTTCTGAGATTTTACTTGATAAACTAAATTTAGAACCCTTTCAAACCTGTGTTTTAACATACTTATTTAAAATGTATCTCAGATACATTTATATTATATCTTGCTTGTTGGGAGGAGATATTAATTTGATTGCAAGCCTGCTTCTGAGTATGGATTTTCAACTTCATCCATTTCAAAAGTTTTGTTTTTGCTGAGTCTTATAGGTACCTTGTCTGACAGGAAATATGGGGTTCCTCTAACTAATCCTGCCAGTCGTTCAAGGAAGCTTTTTTGGTTTTGTTTCTAGAAAATTATCTTTAGTTTAATGACTTTTCTGCTGATAATCAGTACGGAGTTCACAGGTCACCTGCTTTTCCTGCTAGAAGGCAGGAATTCCTCTTTATTCTAGAGAATTCTTTTCCAGCAAGAGACCTTTTGTAATCTGACTTTGGATGCTTTTCTGGCTGCATGGATGTGGATAATCCAAATTCTAAATTCTGTAATAGAATCAAAAACTGGCGGTCAGCTAGGACATTTTAAGTTTTCAGTGGCAGTTAAGACTCACACTGTTATCAGCAGTCATGCAGAAACTCTTCCTTTAGTTGTTTGGTCATGTAGTCATGTTTTCACTCTGTGAAGCAAGGCAGTCAAGTCATAGGAGCAGATGTTTAAAAAAATTGGTTTTTCACTAATTTCTCGTCAGGTGTGTATTGTGTTCTGTGTAATTCACAAGGATTAATGCTGTTTTGGTATCAGTTTCTAGGTTATTTGGGTGAGAGTTGGACTTGTTTTCCTTCAGCGTAGGAAGGAACACATGAATTATCAAGTGAGATGAGCTGCAGCAGAATTTGCATTCAGCAGTGACAGAATTAATTTTGAAAGTGGATCAACTGCCCCTCTCTGAGCACTCAGGAGCATTGCAGGTAGGAAGTTGCTCTGACCAGTAGTGACTTTGAAACACTGAGAACCTGTTGAGGGTGTTTGCTCAATGTGAAATATTTTATAGTTGATGAAGCTCTAGGTTACACTTCCAAGTGAAGCTATACAGCTGACACCTGTGGTTCTGAACATTTGGACATTTGATCCTAGTCTCTTAGATGTATTGTCTCCAGAGGGGAATTATTACCTAAATCCTGGATTTGAGCATTAGCTTTTCTTTTATGGTACTGTATTTGGTGACTGACAAGACTTCCCCAAGTGCAGAATATTTATAAGTCAAGTGTTAATGAGAGAACCTGCAATTAAAAAGTCAATGCAGTCACCCTGTAAATGGTGGTGCTGGGTTGGTTGGTTTGTTGGATTATATGCTTCCCTACCAAGTCTTTTTTCCTCCCAGCAAACCCAACAACAGAAAGTAGGGATATAGATGGGAAAATAGGCTCCATAGTGTCACTAAGAACTTTTGCAGAGGACTTTGCCAATAAAAAATTACTGGCCTTTACTATTAGAAATAACGCATTTTCTTCTTTTTTATTTCAGAAACATTACTGCGCTTAATTTTGACTGTGCAAGTGTGTGTGGAGAGGGAAAATTTTATCAGTAGTTGGGCAGGTTGTCTGTATGAATTCCAGAGATTTATTCATCCACACATATGAGATTGCATTCTTATGAATAATCACCAAGGTTACAGTCTGCACATAATTTTGTGCAAGGTTGGAGCAGCAGTAATGAACTGAAGCATTCAAATGTTCATGGAATTACTCCATTTCCAATGGATTAATTTTTCAATGCCATTAAAAAGAATGTTTGATACACTTATATTTTTTAAATGGTCTGATATACAGATTGGTGTCTAATTGGAAAAAAAGTGGATAGGTAGCATTCCATGGCTCTTTATTACTGGAGGGTCTGTGAGCATCCTGCTCCTTCAGATGGAGTAAAGATGTGGTGTGTTGTTTGTAGTTTTTTTTCTGTTTGAGTTGGTTTGGGTACTTTTGTCTGTGTGCATGCTCAGAGGTTATGCTGTGCAAATCCACTAGGTGGTAGGCATTAAGCATCTTCTAGCTAATTGTACAGCAGAGAAATTTTAAGTGTTTTGCAAATATTTGAAGGGGTACTGAAATACTGCTAGTAAGTTGATTGGATTTTGAGGTTCAGCTTAACAGGGTTTGATGGTCCTCTCTTCTGTTAGGAGCTGGAACCTGCTTCTGCATGCTCATGCTGGTGAAATTTCTAGGGTTTAAGAGAACTGTGTTTGTAGTATGAAAAATAAATGGGAAGAAATAGGACACGACTTACAGGATTCTTTCTTCAAGGACAGTCTGGAATACATGCAGATACTCCTCTGGTGTGACTAGTGCTATTAGTTTTGTAAACAGAGTGTGAGATATTGGATATTAAACTGTTACTGATCACATTTCTCTGCTCTATTACCCACTTTGGGCTGCTGTTAAATGGGCTGATTTTTTTTCTCTCTCCTTCAGGGTGTTCCATTTGAACCTGGCTATTACCTTGCCTGCCATTTTCTACCCATGGTGGATTGAATCCCAGCTATTAAGAAAATGCAAAGAAATTATTTAAATAGTCTCCATAAATACTGCACAAATCTCTTCCTGGTACTTACTTATAGGGAAGCATATTTGTACAGAGCTCATGCCACTTGGCTCGGTTGAAAATTGCTGTTTCAACAGCTGATTGTATGGAATGAATGCTGCTCATTGTAGCAACTCTTGTTATGAAAGCAGGTTGATAATTTTTATAAAATATTGTTTGTTCTCTTTTGGTTTCTTTCTTTTTTTTTCCCACTGTATTCAGTAATTACAATGTGAGAAAATTCTCATTATTTTGGCCCCAATCTGAACTTTTGCTGTGGTGTCTGTAGTGCCAGTTCAGGTTGTGACATCATCATGCATGGTTCTGCAAAACTGGTCAAACCCTCTTCCTCCCCTCTGCAATACCTGCAGCCCTCAGAAAGGGGAGGACACTGCTGCTCCAGCCCCTGGTGGAGGTGTCCACCCTTTTACTTGGTGTTCTACTTGGTTGTTCTCACCTTTGCATTTCAAGGGTCAAAAGGTTTTCTATTCAGAGACATTCCTTGGCTGCTCACCTCGTGTCTTAATACAAATCCACGTTGTTTTCTGTTTCTGATATTTTTTCTGAGTTTGAGTAGTTGTCTGAGGAGCATCATAAATTGAACTCCAGTTGGCTCTTTATCCTGATGAGCAGGATCAAGTCCATTGGGGAGAAATAACAAGAATACCAATAACTTCCTATGAGCTGTGAAGCTTTTTCTAGTGTATTTTTCTTCCATGCTTTCAATTTAAAAGCTAGAGTTGATGACCTCTGTGTGAGATTCTTTTCTGCATTGCATTTTCTAGTAGACATACTGGCACTTGATCTCATAAGAAAGTGGAATGTAAAATAAAGTAAAATGTACTTGACTGGATACAGAGAGAGACTGTTGTAGTAAAAGTAATTTTATACCAGTAGGTTGTACTAACGTTTTCTGTGATACATGAATCTTGATTTTAGTAGGTTATATGTGGTCACAGAATTCATCAGGTATGCAAACCTGGTTTTGTTTGATTCACTTGACACACAGGAGCTGACAGCTTCTCTGGAGATGATGTATGGTCAAGATTCTGAAGCAGATGACTCAGGAGGTATTTCAACAGTTCTTTGAATAGGTGGGTGTTAAAAAGAAGAAATTAATTTGTGTCAGAAATAATATGGACACAACTCTGAAAATTCTTGCTGACTGATTCAGTGGCATCTAAAAGGTATGCAGAACAATCGGTCTTTCCTGCTGGTGAAAATGATGAAATGTGACACTATCCAAGCTTGTGAGGCATGGGCTTTAGTGGGGACAACTGTTTGTGGCAGGGAGATTGTGCAGATGAACAATGGTTCTAAATCTCAGTGTCTCGATACAGAGTGGAAGGTAATGCCTTGAGGAATAGAGTGTTAATTTTCCTTTATTCTTGGTGCAGTGAGCTAGAGTTTATACAAAAGGTGTCCTCTCAAAAGAAAACAGAAATGCCAGTGCTTTTATGCAAGTATAATTTTGGGTGTGCCCTTCCACCTTGTTTGTGTGACTGAAATGCTTTAATTAGTTCTTTCAAGCTGCCTTTGGAGAGAAAGATTTCAGATTTTAAAAGGTTCTAGCTCAAAAGTGTTCCTTGCTGAAGGATTACATAAAGAGCAGCCAATCTGACTGGATGTGATGCAGGTACAGGCTGCAGACAAGCACATAATAGATTTTCTTTCTCATTGAAATACTGAGTGTGGAGAATTTATACAAATGAAGTGCATACCATTCTGCATTCTGATGCTCTGTCTCAGTCTGAGTTGTAGGAGGTTTGGAGCAATGAAATTGGCTGCAGGTTATTTGTCTTAAAAGGAGGTGGATGGTGCAAGTGGATTACCATTCACTGAGTTCTGCTTGCAAAGAAAGCACAAAGTAGGGAGGTAACTTAAGAGACCTTCCAACCCCTGTACTTAATATCTGTTCTTTCTCAGTTTAGGACTCAGTCTTCCTGAAAAGACTGTCAGCTGCTCCTTCTCCATTCCTGCAGGTCTGGCTTGCTCAATCTCCTTGTCACCATAACCCAGAAATATTCAATTTGTGTCTGCACAGCCTCCCTGCCCGTGTGGGTTGTGCATAATCACAAGGGTTGTGCCCTCTCATGGGGACTCAGTTTTTTGCTCTTCCATTTCATTGTACCCAGAGCATTTACTGTAGCCTGATGCAGCAGTTCAGACTTGGTGCATGTCATGTAGAGTGTAAAGTTAATTAATGTAATTACTTACAGCTGTTTATGATCATGTTGGTGCTTAGAGGGGGCAAACAAACATGCAGGTGGGTTTCTGTGATTGAAATTCTGAGGGGTATTCTGTATGTAGCAGCATGGCTGAAGTTTGTTAGTATAGTAACAACTTTTGTTTACTTATTTCAAACCTGATTTTTCCTGCAAAACCTTCATAGATACAAGAAATGTACATGAATTTGGTATGGATTGATATGGCATCAGTTGGTAGATCAAGGAAGATATTCTCATTTATCCTTTGTCACTTCAACTTTTGCTATGCAATTTTTCTGTTGCAATTTAACTTCAACCTCCTTTAAAAAAGGGTGAGCAATTGTATAGAGGAAATGCTCCTTTCAAGTGTTTCCCTTCTCTTTATTTTAAATACATACTCCTCTCTCTCTTTTTCTGAATCCAAATTCATCTGCTGTAGCATCAATGAAAATCTATGCAATAGGAAGTGTATAGGTTTGGGTCAGTGATAGACAAGGAAAATTTCAGAGACTCTATGACTCTTTTCTAGTATGAATCTCCAGGCTTTCAGGAGCAACACTGTTTGAACTCACTGTTCAAGTTTTTTTGGTTGTTGTTGTTTTTTTTTTGTTTGTTTGTTTTTTTTATTTAGTTCCTTTAGTCTTAACACAATAAAACATTTCACAATATTTAGTGGAATACACAAGTTTGGAAGGTACGTGAACAAGGTGGGGTTTGTGGGTTTCTCTATGACTGTGTATGTTGCCTCTTAAATACAGCACCATATTTCTATTTTAATTCTGGTTACCAGTTTAATATCTCTTCTTCTGCAGATTCGAGCAGCAAAACTTTACTGAAAACAGTGCTCTGTAATTATAAGCTGATTTTACTGATTTTTCTCTGTTCCTTTCTGCATTTTATATCTTGAAGTTATTTCTGACTTGCATAAAAATACTTAATGGTTTCCTGGTGAAATCTTTAACCTCATGCCCCATGTGATAAAATGTGAAATAGATCCCAGGATGTGTCCTCATGTCTGCCAGTACTATGTAGGAATGGCCATCTTGTGTACTGCTGTGAGGGCAGCACATATTTTTGACATGAAACTCAATAGGAGAGGTATTTTGACTCTTCTTCTCTTTCATATTTTGATAAAAAGCATAATGAGATTAGGAAAATTAAGCTTAAGGGAATTATTAACTTCATTAACTTTATTTTTGCCTGGTGAATCTCAAAGCTGTTAGTTCTAGGAATTGTTATATTAAGTATGAGGTGAGCTCTGACATGAATCCTGATTATATTTCCAGAAGGTCTAACTCTCCAATTCTTGCTTTTTTGTTGCTGTCTGATTACTAATGTCTTCTTTTCAATTGCATGGCTGATTGCTTGGGTAGGTTTGGTGTTTTTTTCCTTTCTGCTCTTTGAAGAGTTGTAACCTGATGCCACAACATCTTCAGATTCAGAGGAAGTGGTTCTCAGTGGGGATGAAACTCTTGAGTTGGCTTAACTAAGAAATATTGGGAAAGCTGGTTCTTCCTTCTCTATGAGCTGAAAACTTCCTTCTCTATGTGTTTGAAATAATGGGATTTCCTCTCTGGGTCCATGTGTATGCCTAGATTTCCTTTTTCCAGTCCTAAGAGACTAATAGTTTTTAATCACTTTCACTTTGCATGGGACCAGTGTTCTTGCCTTACCACAACTCTCTTTCTGTGCTGGTGTTAGCTTTTTTCTCAGTTATTTACATTTTCCAGTAAGCATTTTCTCCACTCTCTTTTGCTCACTCTGAGGTACTTTCATTGTCTCTGCAATGAGAGTCCCTGCTGTGTCAGAGAAGGGCCATTTCAGTAAACATTGCATCTCTCCTTTGATGTGGCATCATACTAAGGAAAAACCAGGAGTTTAGCTTGGTGATAAGACCAGTGACTCTCACTCTTTGTGTGCTTTAATATTCCATATCTATTTAACTGTGCTAGCTTTAAAAAAGTCTTTAGTAGCATGTGGAAGTACCAGGCAGTTTTATCTTGTTGAAACTCTTAGACTCAAAAAGGGAAGTTAGCAAGTCTAAGAGTTCATCCAAGAGAGAAAAATCTGATAAAATATTTTTTCCATTAACGATGGAATATCTCAGTCGAGGTTTCACATCTTAAAAATGTGAATATAGTGGTTGGTGTGTTGTGTGTAGTGTTGGTGTGCATAAAGAATGACTTTCAATCTTTATTCTCTCTCAAATTCAGTCCAGGAGCATGATGAAACACAGAAGGCAGTAATTATGAGTACTCACAATAAAGCCATATATAAAGTTCAACATGGGCAAAGTGTAACCAGTGTCATACAGAATAGATACTTGGCCAGTGCTGAGGTGAGTTTATGCCTTATTTTTTTCTAACCCTTTTTGATACAGTTTCTTTTTGGTAAGTGTTCATTTATCTTTGCAGAAGAGAATTCTAGGAGTATATTGGTGATAAGAGATTAGTTGGGTTAAAGCTTCAGAATCCCAGTGGTACATTGCCTTAGTCAATGCTTAGTTTCATACATTTAAATACAATGATACTTTCTAAAAAAATGAAGCAATGAAAGCTGGAATCTCTAGATTCGTGACAAAATCAGTGGTATGTAACTTAAGAGCTTTAAGTAGAGCATTGGTTTTACAGAAGATTTTAAATGTAATTAAAATTAAACACAATAAAAACCCTCTTTGGTGGGGAAGGACCCTGAAAAGCTGAATTTTAATAGGCTGCAGGATGTTTCTTTAACACATTTGAGTAAAACATTAAGATAGAAAGATTTAACAATTTCTTATTTTTCTTCTAGTTCAAAAAACCATGCAGAGGAGTTGTTGAAGAGAAGACATGTTATTCACTACTTATCTGCTAAGAAAACTGTGAAAAGCTTAAAGGCCCTGGTAAAGTGGAAGCTGTTTGAAAAGAGCAAATTTGGTAGTGTTGGAGTTTTTGTCCGTGTTGTTCAGATGGGTTAGGAAACATTAATTTTGTCTATTCCAAGTAAGAGGTAACTATGTAAAACAGTTTGTGTCTTCTGAATTCAATTTTGCCTTTAAATGTGGAAGATTTACAGGCCCCCTAGACCAAGCTTGAATGGTTTAAAAACAAAAAATCTCCACTAGCCAACCATCAAGAATAAAAAATAAAAATACAGACTTTTCTGTTTCAGTCTCCAGCCATGACACAGTGCTTTTAACTAATTCTCTCTGGTGACAGGTGCTGTCCACAGCATGAGCAGTTTTGTCCAACTCCTTCTACTGTGCTGGTTGCTTTTAACTTTGTTGGTAATGTGTGTATCTTCTCCTTGGTGACAGAAGTCAGTGTCTGTTCCAGCTTCCAGGGTTCCCCACTATTCCTCAGAGAGCTTCAAAGAAGGTAAGTGCTACTTCAGCTGCGCTGCTGTTAGCTTGATTGCACATTAATTTTTCTAATGATGATGCTTAAGGAGATAAAGAACCTGCACCTTTTGTCTCTGAGCTTTGTAAAGGGGCAGCAAGCTCCCAAGAGGGCTTTAAAATGAGATACACTAAGGAAACCTATTGGGAAAAGGATTCTTGAGTAATGAGGTGAGATGGAGGAAATGCCTGCTTATTGGAGAAAAAAGTGAATTAATTATGGAACTTGGTGTTGCTGGTAGATTAATGACATTCCTGTGACTTTTATATGTGAACAACTAATTAAAATAAATAAAGTAAATAGGAAAAAAGCTCATTGTCTTAGGAAACAAGTAGGCAAAAGGCTAGAACATTTGGCTTGTCACATAAATAAAGGGAGCGCCTTTCTCAGTGATGAGGTTTTCTGTGATTCTTTCGAGTTTCCAGGAAGGAGACTGAGTCAAATATGCATTTGAGAATACATTAAACTCCAGAACTGTTATATGGAAGCTGTTTTTAAATCCTGATGTAGTAGATTACTGTTGCTTGGTATAATAGCAGAATGAGAATTATACAGACTTGGTTGTTCCTAATGCAGTCCCATGATTACAGTGATTTTGAAATGACATAATAAAACTTCTTTTACTTAACATAAAAATTAATTCCAACTGTCATAGACAGGGAATTGTAGTGCCTGTTGGCAGCTGAGTTTTCTGGAAGGTCATTCTAGGTGCAGATGGTGTAACTGTGGAAAGTACAAGAGCTGAGGAAGACAGGTATGGGCTTGGCTGAAACAAGTACCTCATGGGACAGAGCAGGAAAGTTTCACCCATGGCTCACAGCCTGGATCAGGTTTGTGCCTTCTCTGTAGGGGTGTCTGCTCAGTGCTCCTGCTTTCTGTGTGGTCACAAAAGGATGGAGCTGGCAACTGATGTGTCCCCAAGGGTTCCTGCCAATCTGCAGACTTGTCTCCTCCAGTCTGGCCAGAGCTGGTGCTGGCTGCCATCATGGGAGGGGGTAGAAACTCAGGGTCTGGCTTTTATTTTGGCAGTAAAGAGTCACAAAATATTTTGAAACTAGGAGGGGGGAAGCAACTGGTAACAGGTAAAAAGAAGGAAGGCAGAGAAGAAAAAATAAGCAACCTGGCAAAACTAAATTCTTCAAAATAGTACTGAATGTCTTTTTGTATTTGTAATTTTTTTTTAGTTTTCAGATTTGAGAATTTTCAGTTTGTGTTCTTTGCCACCTTATGAGCTTTAATAGTTTCTTAGTGCATGGTATACCAGGAAGGAGAAGGCAACCAACTTTCCTGCATTAAGTGGTGTGTTGGACAGCATCTCTTCCACCTCCTTGTTGTATTCTGGCACTGTATTGCTGCCTCCCCAACTCAGCAAAGCTCCCAGATTTGAAGAGCCACAAGCTGCACAGCAAGTGCTCATGTTCCTGTGCAGTGATTTTTGCATGAGCAGTTCATACATTTGAATTTTTGCATGAGCAGTTCATACATTTGAACTGGTTCTCTGTGTACCAGCTGGAGCTCCAGGTATATGGGCAGGTCTTTGTGGAAAATGCTGGCAGTTCCATCATCCCTACTGGGATGGCTTCAGTCAAGCCTCCTGTGCTGCTGCATTTTAAGAACAATTCTTAACAGATGTGAGCTGCAAGTAGATGGGTAACCACCACCAGCTTAGATGATGATGCTGATTCATATAAAAGTCACTCTTCATTGTGTTTTTTTCCCCATTTAGAGAGCAGTTGCTTAAAATTAGGTAATTTTTTCTATTTGGATAAATTAGTGATGGAATAGATTAACTAAAGTGTAGCTTGATATCATAGATGTTTATAAATTATTAACATGGTAGGATTTAGTTAGAACACTTGCTACCATTGTTCAGACCTTGCTCTGTTCTGGAGGGTTTTTCACATTGGAGTGAGGACAAAAGAAAATGTAAAAAACCTCAACAAAACCAAAAAACCAACCAAACAAAAAAAACTCCCCCCCCCAAAAAACCAAGAAGAAACTCCCACCAAAACCAAAAGGAACAAAGGCAGTTTTACAAATGACTGATTCTTCCTGAAGAGAATGTCTGGGATAGGCATTCAGGAGCCTCACCCAAGTTTGCTGGGTGAATTTCAGATTGCTCCACCTGTAAAGAATGTTCAGCTCAGACTTGGTGTTGCCTTAATCCTTTGATGGAAAATTCTTAGTATTGTGTTCAGCAGTTGCCAGTTTCATCTGTTGAGCATCTGAAATTGTGTTGTCCCTCATTTCATAGCAGTGCCACTCAAAAAAGGAGACAGTGTTTTTCAAGTTCTCTGCTGATCTGTGTCCCAAGAACCCAGTGCTGACTAAACACGTTTCCTTTTGCTGTCTGTGATCTCTCAGGATAGAAGCATTTTCAGCTTAACCTGCAGGCAGTGTCTGAAAAATGCTGTACTCATACATGCTTCTAGGCAATAATGAAGACTGGGGGGATTTTGCTTGGTTTATGAGTACAAAGTTCACATTTGTCAGAGAGTGCGCTTATCCCTCAACATTTCTTTAGCACAAAACTTGGGCAGGGACTTTTCAGTCATATTTTTAAAAGTCTATTTCTGTTGACCTCCTAGAGTTTCTTCTGACATTTTTTCCCCTCTTGTTTCTGTGCAAGGGAAACTTGAGCCCCTTGCCCGTTTAACCCTGCTGTAAAATAGAAAAAAAAATCTTTCCTTGTTGTTTTTTCATGTCAATCCATTTTCATTTGGAACCCAGTGACTGATGTTTGGTTTTGTTAAACTAAAGGGTTATGTATTATATATCTTTAAATTTACAGTTCTGCATTCCAACCCAGGAATTTGGCATAAAAAGATGGAACACATGAGGTAGAGGTTGTCATGGTATGTCAATGGTCAGATGTCAACCATGGTATGTCAACCATGTCCTCATTGTCAGATGAGGAAGGAAAGGCTGTTCTTGTATAGAGGTGGTTGGTTGGATTTTAAAGTGAAATGTTTCATTTGAAGTGCTGGGCTGAAAAAATGTTCTTAATTGACTACTTGCATAATTCTGGATAGCCTGTACAAAAACAGTTGAGAAGGTAGGAAACCCCAGAGTTCCCTTACTATTTAAGTCAGATCTCAGAAGGAGCAACTAATGATATTGAATGATATTGTGTTATAGACTTGGAGAATAAGTAATGGAGATTCAGCCTCAAAGGAGGTATTTGTATTAGAAACCTATTTTTTTCTGAAGTCAGGAAGTTGACTTTTTTCATCTGTCTTACTCCACAATGATTGCACAGTGTTTGAGCATTATTAAAGCAGCCAAATTAAATTTTAATCATGTAAATGTAGTTGAACATGTGTACTGTGCCCTTTATTCTTTGTTTGGTGTTTCATTTTTGTGCAGCAATTTTTTTTATGCCTTTGAACTGAATCTGCAGGTATGAATGAACCCTGCATGATACAAATTGTTGTTGATGTTTTCATTCTTTCTACTCTGAACTGTTATTCTCTGCCTGCCTTAGGACAGCAACTGGTGTCTCCTTGAACTCTATTTGCAGACCCTTTTCTGAAGCTTATCTCTGCCCTGGGTCTCAGTGACTCTTTGAGAATAAGAAGTATCTGTGTACCTTCATGCTTCACAATTTGGCTCTCCAAATTTGAAGTCAATCTTCACTAACTTACCTTTCTCTTGAATGCTCATCATTAGCACATAATTTTATAGCCTCATATCTGTGCGTTCTTTACCTGAATTGTCTTTCCTTGGGTTCATTTTTTTCTGTGTAACTATTTTCTATAATCTTTCAGTCTTCTGGCCAGGAGTTAAGGCCAAGTAATAAATCCCTCTTTCTTAGTTATGCTTGTGTATTCATGATTTGCCAGCTTTACAGAGAAGACTGTTTAAGCATGGAGCTAAAGAGTTGTGTTCATTATGAGCTGAATGTATCCTGTTTACTGTGTTTGGGTTAAGGAAATGCCATGATCCAGTACCAGGTCAACACAGCTGTAGTGGCTTCAGTGTCCTGGCAGGGTAGATTATGTATGACTGCATATCACCTACACAGTGCAGTAAATCATCTTGTTTTGTTACATGACTTCTCTGCAGTGTGTGTCTAAATAGTTTCACTTTGACCATTTTCTGCAGTGGTGAAAACATTGCTGGTAATGTACAGGACTGTCTAATAAATTCTTCTGCAGGATTATTTCCAATGGGACACTACCACAGAAAACAGAAGAATAAAACATGTAGCATTTGAGCAGGGAGGTTATCCTGTAAATAGTGCATCTTATTGCTCCTTGTAGTTGATTGGTTTTTTTTACTAAAAATTAAGTGAATCTCATGAAACACACAATACTATAGGAAAGAAGATTCAGTTCTTCATGACTGAACATTAGGGCAGCAAGGGGGCTTTAAATGTATTTCACAAAACTTGTACAGAACCTCTGCCTAGACCAGCATTCAGGATTGCTCATAATAATTCTTAGATACTGAAACCCCCTAACTTTCTCTCATGTGTAAGGAAAACTTCTACTTCAACGATGTAGAAAAGATCACTTGGGACATTAAAAGAAGTTGCTTCACCTGTGCTTTCCATAAAATTTCTGCTGTGATAATGTTCTCTAAATAAGGTCTGAAGTACACAAATCAAAATTTTAATGGCCAGTTCAGGGTATTACTCTTGTGTTCCTCTGTCACAGGTATCCTCTGAAGTGCAAAGAGCTGCTCTTATCTCAAGATTAATTCTCATAATTAATGAGTTTAGCTGGTATTGATTTTTAGCAGGGATTAATAAGTTTTACAGCTATTAATAAGAGGAAATTTTTTTTACTTTTTACCTGATGAAAAGAAGCATTTGATTTTGGCTGTGTAAGGTGATACAATCCAAATCAACACAGCACTGCTGGCAGTTTTTAAGGAGTCATTCTGGTTGTGTGTGCATGCACGTGCCTCAGCCACTAAAGTTCACCAGACAGCAATCTGTACTGCCTGCAGAGTACAGAAATACAGATGAGAGTTTTACTCAGAATACTAAAAACTGTAATACTAATAAATATCTTTCAGCTGTTTCCTGGGGAGTCTTTTAGACCTCTGGCTGTTAATCCTTGTCCCAGTTCTTGGGGAAAATCTATTTTGCTTCAAAGTGCTTTATCTATAATCAGCTTAGTCAGAATTAATCTCCATGCCCATCTGCAGGCTCCTGACAGACTGGTAGTTTCCTTTCCATCTCAACCTCGTGCCCAGAGGAATCACACACTTGTAACCAGTAAAATTCTTGTTATTTTCAGGAAATGTAAAATTGCCACAGGAAAATAATGTAAGGCTTTAAAACAGGGACATTAATATTAGGTAACTGTGTAGTTACCTCATAAAGGGAGCAATGTCTAGCAGTAAGATCTTGCAGCCACTCATTTAGCCACACCAAGATTCAATGTTCAGTCTGTCTCAACATGCAGTTTTGTGTATTAAACAAATAAAAAAAGCAAGTAGGATCAAACACCAGGAAATGGAGTAAACATGATGAAATATTGTCCTACAGCCATATTCCTTGTAGAATCAATTCTCAGCTTCCTCAGTGTGAGAAGGGAATATTTGTTGGTAACAGACATTTGACAGTATCTTGAAATGCAAATACTCAAGTACAAAGCTTTTTAAGCTCTTCAAATGCTCAGATTTCCTTCACTTTAATTTTAAGTGTGTAATCATGGCTCACTCCTGTATTTCTTTGCATGTGTTTGGATCCTCTTAGCTAGAGATTTTCCTTTGAATATTTAAATTGTTTTATAAATATTGAACAATCCTTTGTGCCTGCAAGATCCACAGTTTTCAGATCTCATCTTTTAACCCAGATTTCAGGTTTCTTGGGAAGTGACTGATTCTCTGGAGCCACTCTGATAATTAGTGAAAGAGTTGGAAATGTCTTGTTTCTGTCTTCAAGTTTTTGACTACTTGTGTACAATCCCTGGCATCCCATATCCTTCTCTCCGGGTGAAATAGGGATAGGTGAGACATGTACAGTTATCTTGTAGTTTGCTGTTAATATTGACTCAGGTCAGAGCAGTTCCTGGCTTGGAGACTGTGAACGAGCAAGCCTTCTTGTGTAAAAATTCTGTTCCTGTTGAGTTTTGGTAATCTAGGTTTCTAGATCAGCATTTGAGATTATCTTTCTTGTAGTCCCCTTACCAAAATCCAGCATGTTTTCTTCCTGCTCACAGCTGGTATTTATGCATATGTGTAGAGCTGTGGATTTATGTTTTGTGTATGGAGTCTAGTGCTGCTAATGTGCAAAGTATTTAGGCATGTAATCCCTTCTGGTAAATCCAAAGTGATGGCAAAATAGCTGCTGTTGATTTAGAGTCCATTATTTTGTGTTCTTCTCCTCCTTTGCTCCTGTAGAGAGAGAAAACAATATGACAGAAGTTAACAGATAAAGTTAGAGAAGGTGAATGGCACCTGTTTTATTTGTTCTCAATAGAAAGACCTGCTTGAGTGTTTCTGTAATTTATCAGAAATACTGATTAATAACTCAGAATTTATTAATTTGTTCAGTGAATTCATATTTCAAAATTTCAAAGCCTCACATTCTTCTGGCAGGCACTGGGTTGACAGACCTGGTGCTGAACATTTGTTGAATTTCCTTGTTAATGAGCACTATGATAAGTGCTGCTGTCCATTGGGAATGCTGTGGTACCACATCTTTTGAAAGCTTTAGGCCCTAAGAACTTACAGGATGTGCTCCTCAAATGCTTGGTTATTTGTAATCAAGTTTGTTTTGCTTGCTGATGAAACCCTTCTCCCTCTGTTTGTAGGATGATAAAGTTAAATCTCTTCTCCTGAATTTGTTCTGCTGTAGCAGACTGATGCCTGAGCAGGTGCTGAGGGATGATTGCTTCCTCACAGCTGATGTGATTCCAGTTTCACTACACCCAGGTGAAGAGTATGAGCTGCATAAAAACCAAAATTCTGAGACAGATTGAAAAAAAAAAAAAAGGGATTGACTGAAGACAATGGAGCACACACTGCTCAATAGATGAAAACTTTTCCATCAGGTGTTTGAGACTTCTGTTTTGAAATAATTGACCTGATCTCAGATATCAAAGTATATAAGATTTGGCAGGTGCATTAATTTTTTGAGGTTATACAGTCTTCACTGTGTTGTCTTTTCAGTATGTTTTTTCTGATTAAGTATTTGGAGTTATAAGTGTAATTTTACTTGTTGTTTTCTTGGTTTGTCAGCCTTTTTCTTTATTCATATGTAGGTTTTTAAATTAACAGAGACCAGTGCTGTTAGATGCCAGAGAGCTTTAAGATGAAATTTTAGTGAGTTGGTTTTTTGAGCTTTCTATCCCTCTTCATGCTCTAAATCCAGATAACATATTCCTCTTAAAGATGTTCTAGGATATTATGTTTTTGCTGGAGATTTGTTTAGATTGCATAGACCAGTTGTTCTTACAGTAACTGCCTTCAGGATTTAAGTCAACTCCCCAATATTCTGCTTTGAAAACTGGTAAAAGAAATGGTGAGCACCCTTCCTCTTTTGTGTTTTTGCCTTGGAAAAATGCAATTGGTTTTCTAGAGAGCAGCCATTCCTCTAGGTGCTCCTTTGCTGTGCTGCTGCCAACCAAAATATTCTACACACACCTTTGCAGAACCTGCTGCTTACTTGCTCTGTGTGCATATATCACCTGCTATTAAGTGGGTTTTTTTTTTTTTTTTTGCAGTAGCTATGAGGGTGTGATTTTCATGAATGGGTTTGTTTGGCTGCAACCCTTGGCTGTTGATATTTCTATTGAAAAATTCTGTCAGCTCTTTATCTGTACAGGAAATTGTTGTTCATCTTGATAAGGATTTCCTTTCTTCTCAGGAAGGAGCAGGTCAGAGTGTGCAGTGTTGCTGTAGCAGTATATTTAGCCTCTGGGTGTTGCTCTTGGACAGCACTGTTGGCAGACTGCTGTTTTGCAGGAGAGTTACTGAAGCTGCTGGTTGTTGGATGAAGAATGTCAAAATGCAGTGTGTAACAGGCAAGCAGCAGCACCAGGGGAATTGGGGAGCCCCCAGGTTCAAAAATATGGTCCACAGTGGATAGAAGATACCCTTGGCAGAATCATGTTTGGTATTATTCTTGGTTTTCTAGCCTTAAACCAAAATTAGGTATTTTCTTATTTGGAATAATGTGTAAGATGCTCATTCTCTTTCCATTACATGATGCTGTTTTTTTTGATTTCTGAAAAGTGTACCTAACTGAAGCCAGTCAAATACTGGAAATGTTTTTATGACATAAAATTCTACATAAAAATACTTTTTTGGTTAATGTCACAAATATTTTCTTTACAAGAATCACAGAAGAGTAATAGCTTGCCAATTTTGTCAATAAACATTTAAGAAGTTTATTGTAATGCTTTCCAAATACTGATTGCACTTTTCCCTATTAACTAACATTTTTAATAATTTAATTATTAAAATTCTCAGTCTAATTTCAATGAAAGTTAAACACTGAAAAGAGGTTAGACTAACCTGATTGTTTGTATCATGCTGTGTAACAAATGTTAGAATAAATATTTGCCTGGTTTTCCTGCTCAGGAGTCCAAGCAAACTAAAGTGTACTTAAATCCCCAAATTGTTAACCTTCTTGCTGTTCTGCAACCAGAAGTCATAATTTATGCTTGTTTAAAGAAAAATGAACTGCAGATCATTCTTTCCCAGCTGTAAGTATTATGAAACCTTTTCTATTTGAATTAAACACTGATTAAAGTTTTAGTGTCACCAGTTCTGTTTGTTTCTATGTTGACATTTTTCTATGGTAATGTTGTAGCTCTGGCTTTTTTTCCTTCCTTATTTGCTGGAGGCCTTAAGAAAATAGGCTGGTTCAGGGTGGTGTTGCACAGCTCTCCTGCCAAAGCTGAATGCTAATCTATGGTAATGGGCTGCCTGCTGTGTGGTCTGAGACATCTCTTTCAGCTGCATCTCTTCTGGATGGAGATGGGTACTTGCAGGACAGGGAAGGGAGGCTGAAATGATCCTGTGGGAACTGTCTGCCTCCTTGCTCATGGCTGCTTCTCCCAGGAAGCCCAAAAGAAACTGGCCTCACTCTTCCCTGGTGTCAGCAATCTGCAGCTTTGAGCAGAGTCCTTGCACAGACCAGGATGGTGGGGCCTGTCAGGGGCTGGCTCTTGCTTTACTGGGAAGTAGAGTAGCAGTAAGCCTGCAGTTCCAGCTCTGGCACTGACAGCTTTTTTTGGGAGGGTTGTTGTGTTTGATACTTGTTCAGAGCTATGTTCTCTTCTCACTCCTCACCTTGATGCTCACCAGCTGTGCCTTGGAATCAGCTTTGGCTTTTGCCCAGTACATCATACCCAAGTCTGCCACTTCAGCTCCTTCTAGGGTGTAGAAATGGTGACCAAGTTACCTCAGAGGAAATGCTCTCTTCAGGCACCTGCAACCACTTCTCTGGCTCTGCCCAGCCCAGCCTGCAGACCTGCCACAAGGCTGCTTTCCTTTGGGAAGAGGAGTTCTTTCAGCGCGTTGGGAGAACATCAGCATTTCTTATCTCCATGGTTTGGGTGGAGCAGGAGGAACAATTTCAGTTCTGGAGACCCCTGCTCTTCTGTTCAATACCTCCTGTTCTTTGTGCCTGCCTTATCAACCATAATAACATTTCTACATCTTTCCAGGCAGTTTGCTGCTCACTTCATCAGTATTGAATACTTGTGCTTATGTAGTTTTGAGAAGAGTTTGGGTATTTTCTACTTCAAAAAAGATTTCTGCTAGTTAAGGGTTCTTCTAACTCTTGCAGGTATTTTAACAGTTTTTTCCTGCATGTATGTATAGCCTGCAGGTTGAATTATATTGCTTCATAGGTAACTGCCTCAAGAACTTCCCCTAAATGGGCAAAGATTGATTTCATCTGTAGTCACTTAATTTCCCCAATTTGCAGAGAAACTGGCATGAATTTCTCCTGATTTCAAATCAGGAGTCTGATAGCTTGCAAGTTGATGGCTTTCTGGACTGTGATGAATGTTTGAGAGCCTGATCTTCATTCACATAATTTAAAACCCTGGTGAAAACTTTCCTCACATTTCTGGGTGTGTGCTGAGAGGCACTAAGACACAGCTCCTGCAGCAGTTCTCTTGGACTGTGTGTTTTTCACAACAGACACACCATGGCTAGATAAATTTCAAATAGTCCTAAATCTGCTGCTACCACTTGTGGTGATGGCACGTGGGATCAAGTTGGAGTCTGGTTTTGGCAGCTTTAGATTCAGGGACTGCAACATATCAGGACCACACCATGTGGAAGGCTGAGTTTAAATGCTGAATTGCACTTTTTGCAAATATATTTAGTATGTTATATATGCCTAGCATTTGTGTGTTAATGCTGTAAGTTATGTTACCAACAGGTGGAGAGAAACAAGATTTGCTCTGCTGTGTGGAGATATGATGCTGGTTTGTATTTATCACCTGTTGTGTTGCCAGCAGCCTCTGGGTGAGACCCTGTTGCATTTCCTGCAGTGCAGAGATGGGAAAGCTTGCCAAAACTCCCTGACATGCATTTCTTCTCTTGTGAACTTTCAGCTGTTCAATTTCCCTGCAACCTTAACAACTGGTAGCATCAGTACAGGTTAAGCAGACCGGATCTGTTCTCTCATCTTGGCAGTCCTGGTGTGGATCAGAAGTTTTTGGCATTCTGAAAATGGTACTTCAGGTGTAATCTGTCATCTTAGCAGCCCTCTGGTTTCCTTCTGACCTCTTTTTCCAGCTCCATGGCCTGTTTCAGCAAAGCCAGGAGCTGTACCACCTGGCATTGTTACACTGGATACTGACAGACATGACAGCTCTGGAGAGAGTCCTTGTTGGAAGTCAAAGAAGATGGTGAATGTGAGCACTGGGGCTTTGAGATGCAAGATGATATTCCTTTGGATGCCTCAACAGCAGGTTTTGCCCTTATCAGGTGTGTCTTGGGTTTTCTCTTCTCCCAGATGTGGCCTAGGCTGTTTGTGCTGCAAAAGTGCATGTTACAGCTTTAGTGCATGTTACATGTGCAATTAGCTGTGCAAGGGCTGAGGGGACACACACATCCTCCTCTCCATCACTTACTGACCCCTCCATGCACTGCTGCAGCTTTCCTTTCTAACCAAATTCTTGAGAATTTCTCTTCTGTTCTCTCTCCCTACTTTGGCAATGAAGTTTTTCTGTTGCTCTCAAAGACAGTCTCTTGTGGTGTTACCAGAACCTGAAGTTCTGTGAAATGCAAGTTCTTAACAGTGCTGCCTGATGTACCCTGGAGTGGGTCAAGCTATTCCCTTGCCCAGGCAGCAGTAGAGTAGACCCAAGGATAATTCTTGAAGGGGAATAAGAGTTATGCATCCAGCAGACAGTGTTTCCAGTGTCTTGAGGCTCTGTAGAAGGATTTTAAAATGATAATTAACACACTTCAAATTTTTATGCTGTGTTTGCATGAACTGTGGTAAATTGCGAGCTGAGCAAGTGCTACCAGCTGAAACACTGAATAAACACACAAGCAGCCTCGTGCAGCGTGAAAGTCACATGCAGTGTGAATCTGTATAGCCAGCACAACTCAGAGGATTTCTTTGTGTACAAGTGTTCCAGCTTCCAGGGTCGGTTTCATCTCCCTCAGGAGAGGAACCAGGAGAACTCTTCTGGAGCAAGTAGACTGAAGATGGTTTGGTCCAACTACTTGATGAAGGCTAGGTTCAAAGGAAAAGCCCCTACTGACTTCTAGATCAGGAGATGCAGGTAAAGGCTGATGGAAGTAGAAGCCATGTTATTTTGAAAACTTTTTTTTCCTCATAGGGCTTAGTTTAAGGTTCGAATCTGCTGTTGGGAAATTAAGTTCTGTTCCACAGCAACTTTTCTTCCTTCTTATTTAAGATAATTGTCAAAATGGTGATTCCACAAAAGCAAAGCTAAGCTCTCCTTGAAGGCTGGTTGTGACTGGCAGGCACAGTTAAGGCCACAGCTTCCAACATATCGCATGAATAAAGTAAATATTTCGAAGTTGTTCTGGCTGGACAACAGTATGTTTACACTAATGTCTTCTTCCTAATACTTTTTGGGAACAGTTTGTTAGCCAGAGCCTGACTTTATTATATTACAGTGACATATCTTCAAAGCTGCTACATTTTTGAGGCATCTTTTGCTGTTGGGGCTTTGTAGTTCAGTCACTGTGACTCGACAGACTTTGTATTTCACTATTAATTCCTTACATTTCCTCTACAAACATTGCTGTTGTAGATAGTGCTCTCTTGGAAACACTTATTTATTTCATGGTGCCATTTGCAAGTAGTGTGACTGCTAATGTACATAAGCTGTGAGGATGAGCATTTGGGTGTTTTGCAGTGATTTGCCTTTTCCCCTCCAACTTAATAATAGACTTCCAGCCATGTGTGCTGCAGATTTTCCCACTGTTTCACTAAGGAAGGGCTAATCTTTAAAGATGGCATCAAAAATCTCACTCTTATTTATAGTCTTCTGTTCCTACTGCTGTAGACAGAAATGGTGTGGGGAGCTCGAGGAGATCCTGGATACCAATGACTCTGTTTTGAATGCCTCTTTTTCCTTCCTGGGTATTTTTATTTCAGTGAAAGTATATCTTAGAGAGGTTTTGGTGGGAAGCTTAATAAATATGCACTGGAACTTGCTCTAAGTAGTTAATCTGAGGTGTACTTGATAGTGCCTATACATTCCACCTATACACAATTTCAAACACAAGTAGTAGGGAGTATTAGCTCCTGCTGCTCTTAACACTAGTAGAAGTTGCACTTCTAGTCCTTTGCAAGAACACAGTGTCAGAAAACAATCTGTTAGTGCTGTTAAATGAGCCAAAATGCTGAATCTGGTTTATTGAATACTCGGTGTATTGAAAATTTCCTGCTCAGAGCCTGCTGACAGGCTGGCAAGCTGTGTTAATATCTTAATACCTCAGGGCATTTATAAAGTTAATCTTTTGACATTATTATTTGCTTTTTGGCTCAACATCACGATCAATTTTTTTATCTTTTAAAAGTTCAGCTTATGACTGTCATTTAATTGATGATAGCTACAAATTATCCTAGATGCAAAGCAATAAATAAAAGAAATGCAAGTAGTATAATTTGGGACATGGTAATCTTAGTAGCCTGAGTCATGAATTTCATCATCTGCTGCAGTTAGTATAATTTTATGATTCATAAATCTATTCATTTCTTTTTTTAGTGTGTCATCAGATAAACAGCTCAACAGTAAAGTGGCAGAATTGTCTTGTCTCACCCCAGTTGCAGGAGAGAAGGCAGGTCTGATTGTTCCTAGGTATGCATAGTAAATCTGTCCCTCTGACCTCTTAAATCTGTAAAACATCTTCCTGTGCTTCAGTGTAGCACTAGCTCATTAAGGCATTCAGATTGCCAAATGACCACTACCTCTACCTAAAATTTATAGTTGGTACAAATTGTTTAGAAATGCATTTGCTCATTTGCTGAAGGTGACCTTGCACTATGGATCAGTGCACAGACACTTGCAGAGTGATCCTGGGCTGACTTAAGCAGGAAGCCATCAGCATTTGCTTAATGTTAAGCCAGTGCTACTGCAGAAGTATTGCCAGGCCCTCAAATAGGTGAGGGCTCTAATTTAGTTACAGAAAATGTGCTTTTTCTGGTACTTTCTGTTGATTCACTTGTAATTTAAAATCCTCAAGTGGTGTGATGTGTTTTGGAATGTCCCCTCTTTCTAGGTGCCATGCCACCCACAGTACCTGCCACCTACTAAACCTGAGGTTTGAGAAGCCCTACAGAAAGGATCAATCTTCAGATAGATACGTAGGTAGAGACACATTATTAAATCAGAACTTGCCTTACTTTGTGAGAATTAATTTGCTCTAATAAAGTTGCTTTTTCAGGAACCAGTAGTGAGAAGAAACAAGTTATGGTGGGCAAGTGAATGTGTTTATATATATATTTAAAACCAACATATTTGAAACTATGGCCATTCACTATAAAATCAGTATTCTCAGTTCACAGAACAACAGTATTGATGAGGTTGGAAGGGACCACATTTGATCATCTGGTCTAACCTCCTTGCTCAAGCAGGATCTTCTTAAAGCACAGGGCAGAGGATTGTGTCCACATGGTTCTTGAATATCTCCAGTGAGGGAGACTCTCTGGGCAACCTGTTCCAGTGCTTGATTACCTGCACAGTAAACAAGTTCTTCATATTCAGGTGTAGTTTCCTGTGCATTAGTTTCTGCCCCTTGCCCCTTGTCCTATTTTTCAGCATGACTGAGAAGAGCCTGGCTCCCTCCTCTTGCCATGCTCCTTTCAGATGCTAATAGACACTGATATATAAATAAGCTTATGCTGAGGTAAATGCCACACAAGCTGGAAGTGCTGGGACATTGGCTCATGGCACTGTCTTGGCCAGTTAATGACACAATCAGAGTGTGACACGAAGAAGCAGCGCTGTTCACTGACCCAAAGCCTGGGTTTTAAAAATGCTTGCCAGGGTCCATCTCTGCCATGTGGCTGTCCATGGTAAGGATAGCTGAAACTACCCTTTACTGGCCTGCATGCAGGTATGCATTTTGGTATTTGTGTTTAGATTCCTCTGTGACTGCTGCTTTCTGGTTTGTTTAACTCACCTACACCTCTGCTCTGTGGGGCTCTGTGAAAAGTGGTTTGATTGTGCCATTGGAAAAGATGTGTTAATTCTGGAATGGTCCATGAACCATCAGCCACTGTATAATATCTCTGATTTTAAATTGTTTTTGCAAATATTAGTATGATAACTCACTTTCATTTGCATAAGTTGCTGTGCAAGGGTATGTTACTTCTAAAGAATATGCAAAATCATGTATTTTGACCATGCACTGATCATGTTAGTAGTCTAAAAACCAGATTAAATTAGCTTTATCAAGTTAGATACCAAACAACTTCAACTTAAAGAATTGGAGAAGACAGAATTTTTTAAGACTTAAAACATATCTTCATGACTTCATTCATATTAATTCATTCATGACTTCAATGCTATGTTCTGTCATTTCAGTGAAATAACAGAAAAACTCTTTTTTGGCCAAGGTACCTTTTCCGGATTTCAACATCAGACATCAAGGAAGAATAAAGACTCACCAGAGACAGCTGAGAGAGGAGTATAAGAAAATCAAATGTCTACAAACTTGGATCTATGGACTAGAAAAAAGACTTGGGTAAAGAGAAGGTTTAATTCTCCAAGGGGGCAGAAATCTACAGCAGAGCTGAACAAAATGAAGTTGTTGTTCCCATGTCTTTCCTTTGGGGATAAATAGATCGATTTTTTCCACAAAGGAAGTTAAGTTAGATGTGGCTTCAAACTAAGAATGGGTTAGATCAGATATTAGGAAAAAATTCCTTACTCTGAGGGTGGAAGAGGTTACTCAGATAAATTGTGGATCTCCCATCCCTGGAAGTGTTCAAGGCCAGGTTGGATGGGGCCCTGAGGAACCTGGTCTAGTGAAAGCTGGTGGAGGTTTCAACAAGATCATCTTTAAGGTCCTTTCCAGTCGAAATCACTCTATGACTCTGTGATATTAGCAGGAAAAAAAACATTCTAATTCAGCATAATTAAACTCTGGAGTGTTTGTAGTGAGATGAGGCATCTGTCTGGCAGAGTGTCACAGATATGTATAGTTACTATGGAGTGGGGGCTGGGCTGGAGAACTATTTTCTGTTCTACTTGGCCCTGTCTTTTGAAATTTTTTTAATATATCACTTTTTGCCTTGAGCTGTTGCTATCAGGTAGGCTGGTTTCAGCAAGAAAAAGAAGTGTGAACTTGAAGTACCTTGAAGTAGGTAAATTAAAAAGAGGAAACCTGTGTCAAACTCTCTCTCGCAGATGGTAGGGAACAGATCTGGGTTAAATGCGTGCAATTGAGATGTGTCAGCCCAAGGAAGCTTGAAAAGTGGCTGACATTTTTCCTTTATTGGAAGCTGCACACGAGTTGCTTTGTACCAAAGGCAGCCTGACATTTGCAGAGACCTGCAACACTCAAATTAATAGGTTCTACTTGCAAGGATGACTTCAAGAAAGACTTTCTCCCATTATAAGGTCTCGTTCAGTACGTCTCTAAATCAGTTTTAAAAGTTTTTAATCTATTTTATGCAGAGGCCTGTTGTCCTTAGCTGGCTGTCAAATCCACTGCTGCAAGAAGCAACTCTCTTTTGTGGCCAGAATGTTACTGGTAGATGATTAGCAAGATACTGAACTTTGTCTGGGTACAGGGCTGAAAATACCCACAAGTGGTACCCATCCTGTTGGACAACATTCTATTTAGAGTATGCTGCCTACATGTCTTTCACAGGGGAAGACTTGCCAGGTAAGACACTGCCCTCTGGTAAATTGTCATCAGGCTGGGCAGGAAACTGCATTTACATCAGTATTTGTATGGGACCCAACGACCTCCCAAATATCTGCTGTAAATGGGACTGACTTTGTCCCTTGGCAGAGTTTACCAGAATCTTACAGGCTGTGTTTATGCCTCTTCTTTTTTTTCAAACAGCACCTGACTAAAGAAATAATGTATTTTTCCCTACAGGTCATAATTTGCAGTTGATTTTCCTTTACTGTGCTTGTTTGGCATATCTGCTGCAGAGGTACTTACATTGATCCAGTCACAGCTGCCTTCAGACAGAAATAAGCAGCAGAAGGAGTGGAACTTCTGAGAAATACACCTCCTACTTTTGTTCAGCTGTTCCTGGTAGGAGTAATATTAATAATAATACTCAAGCATGATGCAAGCAGACTTTTTTTTAAAGGGAGCAAAATGTTCCAGACCATTAGCTCATACTGTATTTTTGCTACCAGCCTCTTTCTCAGGAAAACTGAAGATCAGAGGCTGAGGGAGAATCCTGAACCAGGACAAGGTAAAGAAATCCACCTCACTCCTTGCAATGTTGGAAGGGACATTGCCTAGTCCCATCTCCTGTGCAAAGCAGAATCAGCTACAGCAGGCTGCTCTGGGCCATGATCATTTGGGTGGAAAATATCTCCAAAGATGCAGACTTCAAATGTCTCCATGCAGTTTGTTCCATTATTGGATCATCTTGACAATAAGAAAATCCCTTTTTCTTAAGTTTAAATGGAATTTCTTGTGTTTCAGTTTGTGCCTTTTGTGTCCTTTCATCAAGAGTTTGGTTCACTTTGTTTTATACACCCTTATCTGACATTTATACACTTTGATAAGATCACCCTGACCCTTCCAGTTTTCAGGCTGTGAGCTCTCCACCTCTCCAGGTGTGTCAAATCCCCCCATCCATGCAGCATCTTCATGAGTGTTTGTTTCATTTTCTCCAGTATGTCCATGTCCCTTTTGTAGCTGTGAGCCCAGAACTGGACCTCGTGGTCTAGGGGACTCACCAGTGCTGAGTAAAAGGGAAGGATCACCTCTCTCCACCTGCTGGAGATTGGCACAGGTGGGTGCTTCCCCTCTGCCCCAGTAAAGGGAAGATCCCCCCTGAGATTTTTTGGAGGAGGTGTTTGGATGGATTGCTGTGCACCTGCTGAGCAGATGTGTAAGTACTTGGAATGTGTTTGTGATCTTGGTGGCTGATGGGGGGAAGTTTGAATCTGAAAATTCTTGGTGTAGTTTAACTGGAAGGAAAACCTTTTCTCACTTGAATGATAAAGGACTGCTGAGGTAATCAGCTCTATTGCAGGCACATTCAGCAGCTAATTAGGGGATCATGATGACTGGGGAGCAGTTTCCTGGGCTGGGAAAACCCCAAGCAAGCTCAAGGTCCCACCAGGAGCTGGCAGCTTGTGCTGACAGGTCATGAAAGGGAGAAGAAGTAAGCATGACCACTCCACTCCAGAAAGGGCAGCCCTGGCTCTTTGTAGTTTCATCTTGGTGTCTGAAATGTTAACAGGGCCATACATACTAATATAATTACTGAACTCTGACACTTAAAAACAGCCCAGTTCCCCCATGGCAGCTCTCCACTGCTGGATGGTGAATAGCAGAAACAGGGTCTGGCTGATGCAGGTTGGGAGTCTTGCCTAAAGTGAAGCACCACTAGGGTTTCTATGATAAGCACCTTGCTTTGGTGTCTAGTCTGTAATTTCACATTCTGAAGAACATCAAGTCCTTGGAGGGCAGATGGGAGGTAGGGAGAGGTGGAACGACCTGGGACCTGGGAAGCTTGGCACTAGGCAAGGGTCCTTTCTGCCATGTACTGCTGCCAGCTAAGTCCCACTGAGCCACTGTTCAGCTAAGGTCTTGCTGAGCATTAAGTATTCCTGGTCTCCAGTAGACAGGAAAGGGACAAGCTTTGAGTATTCCTATCCACCATAAATTCTGCCTAGGAGGTAATGCAAGGTGGGAAGTGTGCTCTCCAGCTGTGACCACTGAGAGATAGAGCAGAGTGCTCTTGACTTTCTGCAGAGCCCCGGGCCCTGTGGCTGGTGTGTGAGGTGGTCAAAGCCTTCGTGTTCCCATTCTCTTCCGTGTGTCACCAGTGTTACAGATGCTTTCCATGGCAATCTTGCACTGGGACTAATCATTATGGGTTGGAAGGCCAGCTTTAGAAGTGCTTTGGATGTTGATAATCAGACTTCTAGGCTGAAATTGCTTTGAAAGCAGTGAAGGAATAAAAGCTGACTCCTGTTAAAGCAGATGTCCTTGAAAAGAAACCATCTGAATCTTCATGTCTCTTGGCTAAGAGTATGCTTGAGGTACCTGATACTTATTGACCTTCCTTCGATGACAAAGTATGTAGGTATTTTGATTCCAATACCTTGTTATTTATTTAAAAAAGCACGGGTTTTTTGTAGTATATGGTCAATCAAACTCGCTGACAGACCAATCATCTCATGACACTTTAATTGTTCTCCTTTCATTATGAAAACAAAGCACTCCATGAAAAAACTCCTGCTATAAGGAAGGGCACACACATGTAATTATAGGATGCTTTTGGAGTTAAAAAAAAAAGGAAATTAAATGACTAATACATTTTGCTGGTGGAATTGACAGCTGTAACAAACCTGCTTCTCTCATCAGCTGTAAGCTTTTATCCCTGCCTTGTACTAATGAATAAATCATCTTATTACATAAAATTACATTCTAATTGCTCCCGTGTCAGTCTATTTCAAGTTAGACCTAGGCAGCAAGGTTCCCTTGGTGCCTGGGTTTTCCCTTTCTGCTTGATTGCTGAGCAGTCACATTTACAGTGCCTAGGAATGGTCTTGGAGAAGAAAAAGTAGGAGAAGGCAGGAAACAAAGGGAGAGCAGGACAAGAGAGGATATGAAAGAGACAAGTAATGATGTAGGAGATGTGAGAAAAACCTGAGGGAGCTGTTGAATGGAAGAGCCAAAAGAAAAGTACTTAGAAAAGTTGGTGGGTTGTGAGTGGGAAGAGAGGGGAGATGAGTCAAAACTACGGCAAACCTTTCTGTGTTACGCCTTGTGTGGAGCAGCTCATGGGAGCTCTTCGTGTTGGCTAAACAGCCATGGCCGTTTCTGTGACAGGAGCTTTTCCTCAAGCTCTGACAAGTTATTGTCTAAGTTCTTCTTTTCCTCTCAACTTAAAATGTTGCCTGGAAAATATTAATTAGTAATTTGATACTGCAGAGTGAAGGGATGTATCCACCTGCCCCTCCACATCCTCAAGTGGAAGGATTGATTCTCAGATCAGAGAAAAAGGCAATTTCAGTAGGCTTTCTGTAGGAGAGCAAGTGTTTCCAAATTAATTGTAATGAAATGACTTGGAATTCATCCTTCAACAACCGACAGGCGTTCTCAACTCTCATGTATCGATTTTGTTTGGGCTGATTAGAAAAAGGACAACGTGCAAGTAAGACTCCGCTGGACCAAAACAAGTGCACCTGTGTAGAAATCATGCAACTTTAATTAATTAGGTTTAATAACTGATTTAATTGAGGCTTCCTGTAGTAGATAATGCATTTGGAAGTGATGGTGCAGCTCCTAAATTACTGAGGTAATTATTTGCAAAATGGAAAAAGTAGGACTTCTTGTTGCTCTTCTAAGATGTGCTTAAATGACATCTAGAATTTTTGCTTTTGTTTCTTTCCACAGTGTGAGATTCTTGCCTTCCCCATTTTTTATAAAAACTATAGAGCACTAGAAGGGTCATACATTACAAACAAATTAATTTGATTAACTGAAGCAGGGCAATTCTTTGTGTTGTTTTGATGGTTTACAATTCTCTTTTGCAGGTTGTCTATAAAATAGATTTATCTTAAAATCCTGGCAAGTGGAAGCAAAGCTGTCAGTGCTAAACTTGCAGAACCCTTTTTTCTACCTGATATTTCTGGGTTGTTTTGGAGGAAAGATATAACATTTTTGACATACCTAATTTTTTTAACAAAAATGCTAAACAAAACGAAGACTTATATCAAGCAAAACAAGCCGTTTATTCTGCCTTTCCAGTACATAAAAAAAAGGAGATCATAACCCTTGTTTTTTTTGTTTGCTGAGTCCCTGCCTTAGAAGACCCATACTACTGTATTTGTTCCAAAAAAGAGTCTCTTTGCAGAGGCTGCACAAGGAGAGTGTGAGATCCTTGTTTTTATTTCGTGTTTGAGCATGGGAACAAATGGACAAGCATTTGGTTCTGGTGGGAAAAAATGAAGAGGGAGTTCTGTATCTTTACAGCACCATGAGGCAAGAATAACCCAACCAGATGAATAGAGGTAATTCCAATCCTTGATTACTTTTCCTGTATGAATGCAGGCAAAGGGGTTTAGTACAGACCTAAAGGCGAAGGTTTGTTACGATTCCAAACTCAAATGTTGTATCATGTTTTTCCCTTCAGTTTAATTGCCACCATGGACATTATATTGAAGGAGTATTGTGATTTCTGGGCATTGCTATTAAGGTTTGCTTTTGATTTAGAGTCTTTCAGATAAAGTGGGTTTTATTGCCAGTTTTCTCCCTCGTGCTAGTTTTCTCCTTCTGCTACTCATTGTCATGATGTGTTTACCTTTTCCAGGTGACAGGTATGCTTGGTATCGCTTCTGAGGCTGGGAGATTTCTGGGGAGAGGTAAAAACTGTTCATTTATGAAAGCATTTATTGCAACTATCCATCCATCTTCTGGCTACTGTGTGCAGTTAGAGTTAAGAACTCATAAGCATTGACTTTACACACAGTCCTCTTGGCGTTTAAGCAGCAGGGGGACTTCATAAATGGGCATTAATTACCATGGGCAATGCAGTTGGTACCCTGAAATGGTGCTGGTGAGAAGTTCTGTCAACAAATGAGGACAGAGGGATAGGCTATGGTATTACAGTGTGCTGATTCTGACCTATTATTTGGGGTCTTTGGCCAAAACCAACTGAGTAACATGGAACTGATAGCAAAGAATATTTAAAATCTTTAAAAGGGTGAGAAAAAAAATATTTGGATTGATAATTGCTGGAAAGAGAGATCAAAACCAGAGAAGTGGGATTAATGAGTTGTGAAAGAAGCATATGCACAGAAGAGTGAGAGTGAGTTAAATTAGTAAGAAAGGCCAGTGCAGGCCTGCTTGGATTGCCATGTAGGAAGTATTTAAGGAACTGAGCAAAATGAAAGAAGAGCATTTATGGTAGACTGTAAGAAAAAAACTGCATGGAGGCAGTTTTGATGGAATTCAGATGGTCAAACATGAGATGGTAGGTTTGGATGGACTGTGGTGCTGAAGAAACCTCTCTGAGCAGGATGACTTCTCCAGGTTCTGAAAGAGGGGGTAGCAGGCACTGGTCATGCATGGGTAGAATCAGCAGAGAGAGAATGCTGAAGATCTGCAGTTCCTTAACATCATATGAAGGAGTGAAACAGGAGTGGAGATGCGCTGTGGGCAAAGGGAGAAGTGGTACAAAGGCTGGAAAGTTAATCTTTGGAAAATCAAGATAATTCCTGTACAATATCTAACGAGAACTGCATCTGAACACTACATGTGGAAGCACAAGGCTGCTGGGATGTCTAAACTGTTGTGGGCACTTTTTCCATATGAAAAGAAGCTGAACTGAATGCAGAATATAGGGAGGAAGAGCAATCTCAGACTATAAGGCATGTGTGTGAAGACAGACCTGTGAACACCATCTTTATGGTGTTTGTCAGTTAAAGCCTTGGCATGATTCAGGAGAACAGGATTTGTTCCCAGGTGCAGAAGAAGCAACTACTTTGAGATAGAATCAAATACAATTTTTATTTTCCAAGGAAAATCAAAAAAGTCTTTCCAAGAGCCCTTTAGCTTTCATGTTTTTTGCCAGTTTCTTGAAGTAGGTAAATCTTATGTCAGAGCTGATTCAGACATCATCCATAAATAAGAAAATATGCTCTGCTGAACTTGTGGCACAAGTAATGCCAAACACCAAGATTAGGTCTGCCCTCCACATTTTCTGCTGTTTTCCAAAGGATGACTCTTAGGTGTTTGTGATTTACTTGCAGTGTTCATTAGTAACCTTCAGGCTTTGGGTTTTTTTGTGGTTGTCCTGTGTACTTGGTTGAAGGTCAGATCTGAGGGAGAGCCCTTATTGATTTCAGAAGTGCTAAGTAGAGATTGAAGTTTTTTGCCCTCTGTACTGATGTTTTTCCCATTGTGAGTCGATGGAAGCACGTGTCCAGGCTGCAGTGTGAGCAGACCTAGTCTTGGGCTGTCTCAGCAGGACTGAGGCAGCACAGAGCTGAGAGCAACAGCGAGAATCTGGTGATTATTGAGCAGAAGGTGGCTTGAGGTATATGGAAACTGCTGCCATGATAACATAAATGAGGGGAAAACCCAGACCTAAGGAGTTAATGAAATGGAAAAAAAGTAGTAATGGGAACAGAAATTAATTGGTTAGAGTTTGTTTCAACACCTCCATGAAACAAGCTGCTCGGTCCAGTGTCAGTGGGGTGTGCATTAAGTAGACTGAGTGGGAAGTTAATGACAGAGGAGAGTGGTGTTGCTGAGAAGATCTTAGTGTGCTCTTTGTCTTACCATTCATTGGAAGGACCACGGGATTACTTTCTCTGGTGATGTTTTCTTCTTAGAAAAAGGACTGTAAAGCTCTATGAATGTCAGATCAGGTACACCAACTGTTGCTGCCATTAAGTAAAGGGTAGTGTGTAGTCAGAGCACCAGAGAGTTCTGCTAATTCAATCAGCCAAAACATGCAGCTTAATTAATGGTCTGTGCATTTTAGTTACTTATACTGAGAGCTCTATTAAATATAAAATTTGCAAATCTGGTTTTGTTAAGAGTCCCGAGCTCATTAAATGTGCAATGCCCCAGGAGATGCTTTTTGTCCAGGTTACCTGTGTAACAGGCTGGCACAGAGAAACTGCTGTTACAGAGCAGCAGCTGCTGGGGTGTGAGTGAAGTGTGTCCTTTACAGCTCCCTCGGAGAAAACAGCCTGTTGTAACCTGAATTTGGGATGGGAAATTAATAAATGAATATTAAAAGAGTTTTTGAGGGCAGGGCTGTACGGGATAGTTACAGAGCTGATGGATGTGGTTAGTTTTGCTGTCTGTTTCACTTTCTTTGGATGCTGTGACAGCCATGCTTTGTTTTTCAAAGCTGTAGCCATACAGTCTTTGTGTCAAAATTGAGCATATAATCAGGATGCAGTACTTCACTGCTTTATGATCTCATGTTTTTCTGATTGCTCTCTGCTGCTTTATGGATTTTCATATTCTCTCTTGTTGGCCCGTGAAGACAACTACATGCAAAGATAGGGGCCTACACCAGCAACAATGCTTTTGTCTGCAATTTCATCACCCCAGACAGCACTGACCTTGCACTGCTTTAGAGGCTCTGCATGGGCAAAAGCATTTGTGTGTCCCTGGGGCCAGTGAGAGCCAGCCCATCATCCTGCACAGGCAAAAGGAAGTGGTCTGGACAAGATGAGACCCCCGAGAGCATTATGAGTCCCCTGACCACCACGCAGATAATGAGGGCCCATCTCAGCCAAGCAGCAGCAACATCCTTTGGATGTGTGCCCCCGTGGCACGTGCTGGCTTACATCCCAGGGCTAGCTCATGAATGTGGCTTCTGATGCCCTTTTACAGCTTCTGTTGCTTGTGGATGCTGGAGTGTGAAAGTGAAGGACAAATGGGATAGATGCTCAGAGCAGTGGGGCAAGTGAGGATGAGGGAAGATGGGAGTAGGTGAAACAGCAGAGAGAGGAGGGGCCAGTAGATAGGAAGGAAGATGGCAGGTAAATGACATTCATTGCCTTCCTTTCAGTTTTTCCTGATTCTCCCTTGCTGAGCCTTAGAAGGGCAGTGTAGTTTCAGTTTGTTTCATGAACTTAAAAAAAAAAAAGTTAGGCATGAAGCAAAATAATTGAGCCTGAAATCTGCATTGGGACCTGGAATCCTCCCATCGACTGATGGAGATACCTGCTGTGAGGTCAGCCACCTGGAGAGGTCCCATGACTGGTGTGCTGCTCTTTCTGAAACAGCATTTAGATGTGCATTTTTGTTTATAAAACCAAATTGAAATCAAGGCTCTCCTTTCCTCTTCTGCCCCTGTCCTTGGATGTGCCTGTCCTACCTGCTTCATAACTACTGTTTGTGTATGTGCCCTGACAGCCATTTTATCTCTTTCTTCTTTCTTTTTTTAGCAACACAAGTTGAGTTAGTTGTGTTTCATCTCATCCTGGCATTTTGGAGACATGGCACTCTCATACATCTTGCTGTGTCCCCTGTCTTTTTTTGCTTTGCATTTGTACCTTTTTTCCTGCCTTGGTAACCTACTCACATGTTGACATAGCATCCAAGCAAGTGTGCCCTACTGTTCCCCAGTAAGAGGCAGTGTAATTAATTTCAAAGACCTTCCACTGAAAGAAACCTTTGCCTTCCTCTGAACAAGGAGAGCTGTTCAATTATACTGGAAAGCTGCATGTGGGCCCAGGCAGAGAGACACCCCCTCCCACCCCCCTCCCAGCACTTTCTGAAGGACTGCTATATTGTCGTCTGACAAAGTCACTCATTTCCAGATAATTGGCTTTTTAAAGGGCATCTATAGGACCCAAATAACTCCTGGCATACTGTTTATACCACTGGCCTGCCAGGTTAGCAAAGGTTAGACTTAATTGCCTCATTTGTGGCTAATGCATTCCAGTTTTGCTGTTGCTTTTTCTCTGAGGATAATTGCTCAGACCTGTATTTTTGTTTCTGAAATCTTGAATAAAAACAAAGGTCTTGCTTTGTGAATTCAGATGCTGCTTTTATTGGGAGACAGAGGTCATGTAAAATTCTTACGTTTAGGAAGTGACCACATCCGTGGGTGAGAGGCTGTCCGGGTGAGCCTTGCTCAGCCCTTTGACAGCTCAGATTTCCCACTGTGCTCCCTTGTCAAACCTCTTTGTGTGCTGCAGCTTATTGCAACAGAAAGCCATTTCCAGGTACATTGTGTCCAGCACTGCTCTTCTCAGTCCTGCCCACAAAGCCCACAGCCTGTGGGTACAGGGGTGGTGTAAGGGATGCTCTGCAAGCGCAGATCTCCTGGTCACAGCCCTGAACATCCCCACGTGGATGAAGGCTGGTGCTGGTACAAGAGGAGACACAGAGCACCTTCTGGGGTAGTCTGAGGGGTAAACACAGCTCTGCTCTTGTGTGCTCTGCAGAATTAATCCTGATGTTTCTACAAACACATTTGGTGCGTCTCCAGAAATTTTACTGGTGAGGATGGAGCAAGCTTCTGGCGGCATATATTTCAGTTTCCTGGCAGTAGTCACTGTCCTTTCCACCACCAGCTCATGTTTCTCTTTTGTTAGGAGTAAAATAAGAGCTGCAGACTTCAGTGCTTCTGTTGTACTTTTGTAAAGCCAACCTTCTACACACAATTATGGGTTTTGTTTATTTGGTGGTCAGGGTAGTTCTGGCAGCAGGTCTTAGAAAACAGTGTCATGGCTGTCAGGAGGGAACCACTCCAGCTTTCAGTAACCTTCTGAGGTTATTGAGGGCCAAAAAGTGACAGCCAGGAGAAGAACCTTTTGTCTCTGGCATCCCAGGGCACCCTGAAGATGTCAGCATGGGGATGGGGTGTAGGTTAGGTGTCCATTCATTGTGGGCTTCACATGCTTAGAGCTCTGCCTGCAACTTCACACCAATGACAGACACCACGTTGTAATATTTGGCAACCTTCAAAGCTTGGTTTGTAAGGCTTCCCTGGATTAATTCCCATTTGATTAAATCACATTCTTTACATAAAGAGCTGATCGTGATTGACAGCCGTTCTCATAAAAATGCCTCCGATGCGCATGGTGAGAGAGGATCATAAATGTGCTGTAAATGCTTTAAAAAGTGAGAAAGCTGAGTGTCAGCTGGTGCCCAGCCTTGCCAAATCTGTGCATAAGGGGGAGAGCACTGGGTCTGAAGATTAGCAGTTAGGTTGTAGTAGTGAGGAGACTGGTTTGGGGGATAACCATCACAATACATTTTTGGGAGTGTGTGTGTTGCACAAGATGGAAAGAGAAAGTAATTAAGGAGAAAACCTACTGTTGGATGTGTTGGATCTACCATTTTCCAAGGCAGGGTTAAATGTCTTTAAAAAGTGTGTATTGTACTTTTGACAGAAGTGATTAGTTTAGTGATAGAACTTCTGGTGTGGACATCTTCAGAGAAGTGTACTTCTGCTCTTGGGGAAAAATCCTTGAGGATTTAGGTCAAGGTCTCGGAAGCTCTGTTGTGGTCACTGGCAGCATATATAGAAAGGAAGGAGAGATGAACACACAAAGACTGATCGTAAATGCCAGTGAACACTAGATTTCTTTTGCAGAAATTTTTAAGAATGTTGCTCACTCCACTGGGCCAACTCTATCCTCTGCTTCTTTCGAATCACCTGCCTTCCTGAGGAGAGAATCACAAACCTCATAAACAATTGGTTATTTTTGCTGTGAAAGTGAAGGTGGTTGCACCACTCTTTAAACATGTAGTTGTCAGTCTCAGCATGAAGATTGTTTTGTTCATAACATTGGAACAGGAATTTTTTGCTCCTGGGAAAGAAAAGTGAAGCAGACTACAAATGGTTGTTTGAAAAGGAGCTCCTTTTTTTGACACGTAAGAGATGATTTAAAGCAGTGAAACAGATTCTGCTTTTATTCTTGTTTTGTGGAACTAGCAAAGAACTTTTCAGCATGGTTTGACCAGGAGGTTTTGATCTCATGTGAGATAACAACCAAACTTTTAAAATAGCTTTTGGTGCTGCTCTGAATGAGGGAAAGTTCTAATCCTGACCTCGGAATGGCTGGTTAAAGGTGATGTGTGCCCTGGAAGCCAGGAGTTAATGTGAATCCCTGCTTCCCCTGGGGTGTGCCTTAGTGGGAGCCTTTGTTGGCACAGCCTGCTTTCCCCATGGTGCTCAGCCCTGGGCTCCTGCACGCCTGTGGGGCCGCCTCTTTCCAGAGAGCTGAGACAAACCCTGGAGGTCCGAGGTGTGCTCCCCCAAGGATCCCATCCCAGCAAGTCTGAGCTCACATCAGTAAAGGCCACTGGAGGAAAACACCAATCCAATGCAGCCATGTGGCCAGCGGGACCTGGCTAATTAAACACCTGCAAGCAGTGATTGCAGGACTAATTACTGCAGTCAGAGCAGCCCCTCAGGGCAGTTGTTTTCAATCAGTGCCTCAACCTTAGCAGATGTTTAGAAGAAAACAGCTCAAAACCCCACATTCACCCACCTCTTTGCACTGATGAAACTTTCAGCTTGTTTTTGTCTTGCTCTTCCTCTCCTTCTCTCCAATGCGTAATCTCAGAAATGTTGTTTGACTTTGGATGCCAAAACCTACACATTGAGGATTAAATGGAAGCCATAGAGATCCTAAAATTGTACAAAATGTTTATATTGTTCTTGCTGAGCTCAAAACTGCTAGCTTAAGCTACTAAAGATTTAAAAATGGAGAAGAAAGAAGTACAAGTGCTATAACTTCCAGCCAGGTAGTAAAGGAAAAATATTTAGAAGCAAATGTTACATTTCTGTGTTGCTCTTCTGGAAATCGTGTTTCTGGATTCAGTGCTTGTACAAGTGATCAAGCATTGTGCACCTTTGGTTCCCATCAGGCTGTATAACATTGGAAAAAGATGGTTTCTGTGTTTCTGGGAACACTGATCCCCTATAGGGTTGCTCTGGAGAGGACTGGAGAAATTTCATTCTGTTTACTTCCATTTAGATGACCTGCCACGTGGGTGCTCTCCAGAGCATTACCAGTACTGATGATCCAGTTTGCCCTGATCTTAAAGTTGTTAGAGACCTTCTCAGTTTTGAATGAGAAACAGCAGCACTATTTGAATTTGCTGTAGGAAGACCACTGTTAAATGAAATAATGCTGAGAAAAAAGCAGAAAAACCTGGGGACAATACTTGAGGGGAAGAAATAAAAAATAGGGCAAAGCAAAGAATGGAGCCTTTGGGAAACTTGTGCAGTCATCCTTCATTTGGGTTTTCTTGAGATCAATATTCTACAGCCAGAAAGTGGAGAAAGCCTCTTATTTATTTGTTTGTTTGAATATCACCAAATCTAAACTCTAGTTTGCCTGTGGAAACCCAAACAGGTTATTTTTCCCTGAGCATTTTCATACTTCTGAGAAATGACCAGTCTGCAGAAGTGCAGAATTTTGTGGTCAGACTTTAGCTTCGGTCCTACAAAGGGGCTCGAAGTGACCAGAATAATAATTGATTTCTGGCTGCAACATCTTAATGTTTTAATCACAGACCAATAATTATTTCTTTTTATTTCATTCCACAAAGTTGCCTGAAATGTCTCCAAATGTTACCTAATACTGAAAACCAGAGTGAAATTAGGCTTCTGATGTGGTGTTTTTATATGACTATGAAAATTCTGTCATAAATGTGTCTAATTCTCCAAGATACAGAGCAGTGCTTGCAACAGTCTCTTCCATCTCAGTCTTGCTCTTCAGATTTAGAGATTTTTCTTTGCTATGGTGTAGAATATATGATCACATCAAGATGAGGGGGTTTCCTGTCTAGAAGATGATGCATATAGCAGTAGCATTTGCCAAGTTTCCCCTGAGGAAGCACTGATGCCTTCAAAAGACTCACTGGAGCTCAGTGTTCCTTGTGACAGTACAAGGGGATTTATTCCAGGTATGGATGATAAATTTGCAGAATAAGTCATCTGTTTTTAGTGTGGGAATGCACATTTGTGGTGTGTCTCCACCTTGTACACTTCAGGACCATTTAAATATAGGGAAATCAAGTCTTTGCATATTCTCTCCTGAAGTGCCAAAATGTTTGCATTTTTTTGAAAAGCTGTTTCCTCTCCTTTGACACTGCAGATTCACCAGCTCATTCTCCGTTTCTGCTGTCTGCAAGTCTGGATTTCTCCCAGTTACACAGCAGGTTTTTGAAACCAGCAAGGACATTATCTCCAAACAACTCCATTCTTTGTTCTAACTCATTTCTTTCTTAGAACACTTTATATAGTAAAACCTCATGCTTGGCCAGGGTTTCCAGTGCCTCACAAGTGGCAGATTTGAGGAAAAACCCAAACCTGGTGCTGGTAGAGGAGGCAGGAGAGCAGGAAGGAGGTTGGCTGTGGGTTGTAGGTTGGCAGGGGAAGGAAAGGTATTGTTTCAGAATTTAACTTTTTGTTTCCTGCCACCCTAATCAGTGGGCAACAAATTAAGTTATTTTTCACTAAGCCGAGTTTGGAACAGGAAGCAATCTCCCTGTTTTTATCTCACCCCACTAGCTTTTTATTTCTGCTCTTGCTGTTTACTCCCCTGTTAAATAAATTTGGTGGTGTGGACAGTAACAAGCCAGGAGGTGTGAATGTCTCAAGGAGAGAATGAGCAACTGGGTGGGAGTTTGGCTGATTGTTAAAGCTGGCCCATCACACTTGTTCATGTAGAACTGATCTCCCCTTCAGTTCTGGAAAGCCTGGAGTTTCAATGCAGCTCATGGTCCAAAGGATATGACCTAAGGAAAGCTACAAGCCCACCACTACTCTGTGACAATATTACAGCTGTTGTCAGCATAAGTTCCTGCCATAGTGATGCAAAGGCTGATTTTGCAGTTATGTTTCTAGGAGAAAGGGGGTTTTTGTTGTCTTCTGAGGTATTAGGACTCTCAGATCCCTTAATGGCAATGAAAATGCTGGTTCAGGTGATACAGTGCCTTGATGGAGAAGTATTTATGAAGATGTGGATGGGGCCTGTGTCCTCTCCCTGTGGTCCAGGTTTTACAAAGAAGATGAAGTCCCAGTGTGGCCCCAGGTGATGAGGTTGTTGCAATGTTTGGTTGGTGCAACTTGGGGGTGGGCCAAGGGAAGAGGAAGATCTTTGAGTGGATTTCCAGCATACATCCAAATGATTCTTCTGAAAGATGTAAGAGTTCTTAATCTATAGCCTATTCCAAAACCCATGTGTGTGTATAGACAGACACTCTGTTTATGCACGCAGGGGACATATTTAACAGCAAGGGCTAACAGCCACTGTGTCACACAATGTAACAAAAACTGTGAATCTACACAGCCCTTGGAAAGTGAGGAGGCATCTCAAGGGCAATTAATGGTCTTGGAAGCAGAAATTTTTTGTCACTGGTGCTTCATGGCAGCCCAGACCATATTGTCACAATCTTCCTGACAGGACAAAAAACCCATGGGTGACTTTGGTAAATGTTAACCTTGCTTCTAGAGCAGTATCTTTGTATTGCCATCCTCACAAATTAATCTGGGTAGATTTTGTAGCACAATGCTTCTTTATGGCCATTGCTAAGGAAAAGAGAGATCATTTTATGGAGTCAAGACTAAATTTAAGCTGTTCATTATTAGTGAAAAATGTAAGATTTGATACATTGGGAAGATTGTATTCTGCTTGCAATTAAGTGAATTTTAAATCTGGAGTTTATAAATTGTGCAGGTATGCCGTTATTTAACATCTATTATTCTGGTTATCTCTTTTTTGTGGCTTTGCCTATTTCAGTTGCCAAATTTGAACAGTGACATGCAGAAATATTTTTCTCTGAAGGCACAACCAACCTTTTTCAATTGTTCAGACTTTTGTCCCCCAAATGGCACTAACAGTCTTTCCTCAGGATTTATCACTGCAGAACACCAAATAAAATGAGTTAATAAACTATCAGATATTGCATAATTCATATTTTCCTATATTATATTGCTCATTTAATACTAATCTGTTCTCATTCTTGTCTTTTCTAATTCATGTGTCCTTACCTGCAGTCACACCTCAGAGAAATACAAAAAGGTTTAGTCATTTAGGGTTCAGCAAAATTAGCCCAAGTCCTAAAGGGTAATTTCCAGACATTTCCAAGCCTCCTTTGGGACCCAAATGATGAGTGTTTTTGTGAGCTATAGAATTCCCATCATATCTGTCAATCTCTATGTCTGCAAGAGAGGAGCTGGTACCTGAAAGTTCTTCTGGAAAGAGTGGTCCATTGACACTCTTGCCCAAACAATTGGGTAGAAGAGGGTCAGTGGCATTCTGTCCTCGTGTATGTGGAGTTGGTTGGTGGTTGTGAAACTCAGCTAAGGGAAATGAGAGACCTGGCATGAGCCAGCCAGCCATTTCCTTCCCAGCATCTTGCTCTAATGATGCTGCAGTGGGAATGGCTCTTTCCATCTCTGTAAAAACACTGTTGGTCCGACAATGTGGCTTCTGACAAAATGTGGCTAAAAATCTTTCTCTCCCTAAACATCTGCAAGCCTCCAGCAGATTTAGGAGTGTAGGTGTGTGGGTTTGAGTCCTCTCTGATGCCAGGAGTGCACAAGTCCTGCCTGCAGATGCTCAGGCAGAGATATTGCTGTACAGAGAGTGGGGGCTGGTGCTGCTCCCAGGCAATTGCTGAAATGGTTCCTGCTCTGCTTTAGAAATAACCTGTTGTAATCTGGAACACCTGTAAATCCCAGACTTATACAGGTCTTTAAGCTGTGAAAAAGACTGGGCCTGAAGACAGAGTTTCCTTGCTGTGGAGCTTATATCTGGCACACAAATGCTCTGATGGCTGTTCCAAAGGTAATTCTGTTCTCGTTTTCTGTAATTCAGAGCTACAGATCCCTCTTCAGGTGCCTGAGAGGAGGTTGCACATCACAGAATCACTGAGTTGTTGAGGTTGTAAGGGAGATGACCTCTGGAGGTTTTCTGGTCCCACTTATGCAGGTCCAAATGCAGAGAGTTGCCCCAGGTCATGTTCAAATGGCTTTTGGATATCTTCAGGAAAGGGAATGCCACAACCTTCCTCACTGGCAGCTCTTCTGGAAGGAGCCCCTTCTTTCCATTAACAGTAGTGGAGTTGCCATTACTGCAAAAAAGGCAATATCTGCCAAGAGCTGATCATCTGTGAAAAAGAATGCATTTCCCACCAAGGCTGAGACCTGACAAAGCATCCACAGGGTAAATTTGGTGAATGGAGCAATGGGTGAGAAAGGTCCTTCTTGGCTGCCTGCATTAAGATTCCCAATCCAGAAAGGTGTTTGACACACCTGATTCCCACTGACATGCACCTTGCATGAGCATGGAGTGGCACTGTCACCTTTGAGAACTAGGTCCCAGATTGCTTGCCTTGGTTTTGTGTCAAACTGAGTGTTTAGGTAATATCTGGTAAAAAATAAATCAGGATCAAAAGAGCTAGTTACTCGCTTTTCCTACTGAAGTGTGGTAATGATTAACAGCTACAGACTGTTTTACACCCTTTTAGAAGGTGTTTCTGCTCTCTTTGCCTTGATTCTCTCTGAAGGACCTACTTGAATTTTAAACTGTGAAAGGCCAGAGAGCAGAAGCTGTCAGCTCTGAAGGCTGTTATTGCATGTGACTGTACTTTGAAAAACTTTTGCTTGCTATTAGCTTCAAACCACTGGGTTTTGTTTGGTTTCTTTTTTTTTTTTCCCTGACATTTTCTATAAATCTATTTGTACATTTTTTTCCTTGTATTTTAGGTGTGCATGGCAGCTGGTTTGATGTATGTTTCATAGTTTCTCTCCCTCCCAGCAAGGACCTAGTGACAGTTTCTGTCTAGGATTTAGCTGGTTGGAAATGCTATTACCATAGAAGATACTGACAGCTATCAAAAATCCCCTGTAGAGCTAAATCTGTGTGGCTGCTCTTGGTCCACTACACATGCTGGGAGTGCTGTGGACAAACAACTGTAGATTACAAGCTGTGGTGATAAATGGCTATAAATCATACCAAGAAAATTGATCCCTTCAGATACAGACTCTGATATCCAGATGTGTTCATGATTTACTGCTTTCCCAGGCTCTGGGAGAAAGAGGTGCTCCAAAAGGATCAAGGTTTCTTGATTTTTTTTTTACCACAAGTGTTCTATATGTTAGCTTTAAAAATACTGTCCTCTTCCACTGTTAAAGCAAGTTATATTTCTTGTCTACTTTAGCAAAAATGAGCTAAGTTGTTGGGCTTAAGTGTTGGTGGCACTTAATACTCTTCAGCAAATGAGAATAAATCTAGTGCTGATAGCTGACTGCTTGATGACTCGAGAGAAATCTTGTTTATTGGACTGTAACACAAAACTTGGAAGAAAAAAAAACCAGAGTTGTGATTTATCTTAACCCACTCTCAGTGATTCATCAGGAGAGTTGAGATTTAGTGACCTTCATGTCAGAAATCAAATAAGAGGCAAACCCTCCCTTGCTGAGTGGCTGGCAACTTCATGCCCTGTTTTACAAAACTGTTTTAAATTCAAGTTTTTCTCCTCTAAAACATGTTAAGCTTGAATAATTAATTTTTACAACTCACTCGTCAACTCTTGCTTTGTTCTATTTTCAAATGGAAAAAATATCTCAAGCTTTGATAATTGTTCTCTGATTATTTTTATTTTCTGAAACTGGAAAGTGCATTTTTTCCTCTGGATTTTTGTTTGAATTATCTGCTGCACATACCTTGCTGACTTTCAGGGCTTTAAGATCTCCATGTGGAGATCTTAAAGTCCTGAAATGTGATAAAAATATAATCTTGAACTTATTTGCATATTCTGTATCTGTTGCTTTCACATAAATATCAAAACAATACTTATACCCACCAGGCCTCCCAAATTATACTTACATGGGACATACTTACAAAGTGCCTACAGTGTCTGTTTATTAGACCTTTCCTTCCTTGGAGAGACCTTCCTCCCATTTAGCACACCTCCAGAGTTGTTCCCTGAGCACTGAGAAAGACTTGTAATTCAGTCTCTGCTGTGAGATGGTCAACCTGGACAGAGCCAGATGCTTGAAACATCTGTGATTCAAACAACAGTTTTCTTCCAAATTCTGCTATTTGTCTTCTGTCTGTACATTTAGATTTTTAAAGAAATTGTCTGCTAACCAGAAGGGATCCCTGGTATTCAGGCAGAATCACAAGACATCTCTAGGGTTGGAAGACTGAAATCTCTAGTTAATGAGCTGAGGACCAATTGAAAGTTTTATGATGATAAATGCAACTCAGATAAGAATTTTTTTGTCTCCTGCTGTTAATCTCACATGCTTGTATTTGGGAACTTGTGCTGAATGCCCCATTTATATCAAACCAGGTAAGCCAGAGAAGGTAGGCTGTCAAAGTGTAAGGAAAAATTATTTCATTGCATGTGGTTCCAAGAGAAATGTCCTCAAGAGAAGCTGCACCAAAAGGAAAAGAAGATTTGTGCTGTGGTGTAGTCTGAGAAGTTTCTCAAAAGTGATTTATTTCAATACTAATCTGTAGGGATGTAGGTGATATCGATTACCATCACCATGGATGGGGCATAGAGCAGCAGAGATTGAGTAGGAATTGGTGAGGAGATAGGCAGGTGGAAGATGGAGCTCTGTCTCCCACTTCCCTGGGCAGGGGCTCCTGGCTGCTCCAGAAACACATCATGAGGCAAATGATGTAACAAAGTGATGTCCCTGGGAGCTGGGGCCTCATGAGCAATGTAGGACTTGATTTCAGGGTGCAGTCTGCTGACAGGTCACGTTCATCTAAGTCCATGTCATCTCTGAACCAGGCACTGCTGCCATTTATCTGCCTGCCTTTGTGTGCTCCTTTCCCTCTGCTAGCACTGACTAACAGGTAGCTGTGCAGTGACCTGACTCTGTTTTCATTCAGCAACCTTTCTTTTCAGGGTTAATTTTCAATTGTGCATCAGCTGGTGAGTCTGGGCAGCCAGATGTTTGTGTGAGCCCAGCCTCTGGCACTGGGCATGAGCAGGTGGCTGGGGACAGCTCTGCCTCTCCTGATGAGAATGTGGGTTGAGATCATCTCAATCCAGCTGTGAAAGTGCACCAGGAGATGTGCTGGACCAAGGAGCTTGGCAGGTAATGGACATGTTTGTTTGGATCAGCTCTGTTAACTTCAGCAGCCCTGCTCATCGTGAGAGCTCTTGTGTTGTGTGGGAGAGAGGCAGCAAATCCTACCACTCGAAACAGCCCTCACATCCTAAGGCTATAAGCAGTATTTACACCCCTCTGAACACTCCTCCTCTACTCCTGGAAGCTTTTTTTCTCTCAATGAGCTTTGCTATGCAGTGCTTTTTAACTATTTTTACTGTTGTCAGGGGGGAAATCCAAGACTTGGGCCACTCGAATAACAAGTTTTAGTTATAATTATTATGAGTGAATTTAAGCAAGTGATGATTAAGCTCTGATTAGTCTCCTTGTGTGATATTTTAATAAGCTCTTGAACTTAGCATTTTAGCTTTTTTCTTAACTTGTTAACTTCAAGAGAAAAAGTTGCATCTGTAAGTAGTGGAATGTCTCCACTGTTGTTTGCTGTGCTTCTCTACCAAAGCTCACTGAAGGTGATGCTGTTAAAGTTGGGACTTTTTTTTTGCTTCTCTGTCTTGAAGTCCAAGTGCTATTTGCTGGGAAATATCTCATCATCAGACCTTTGAAGCAGAAGTATTGTCTTAACATCTTTTTCCTGTCTCTCTGTGTGTGCACCCATGGCCAAATGGAGTAATTTGCATGGCTGTGCATTCTTCACTAAAAAAGAAGTAATGATGGATTTGAAGTGTTTTGCAAAGTGTGCTGCATGCATTATTAACCTTGCTTTAGTGATAGTTGCTTAGAGCCAGGAGCAGCCATGAGTGTGTCGGGGAGTAGGGATGTTTGACTCCAGTGTACTGAGCTGCTGAACACCCCAGGAGATGGGTAGGGGAAAAGTGACTCTGACTCTGCCTTTGCTGGGACTTTACCCTAAGATAAAGAGCAAACCCACATTTAAATTTGATTTTCCCACATGTTCTTATGTTCCCTTCATTTCAACACGTGGCTGTGTCTGCAGCAAACCCAGGACAGCAGTTTGAGGTTCTGCAGGGGAGATGGTGTGTGGGAGGGCTGATGGGCCACATCAGTATCTGCCTTGTTTAACAGGGGATAGCCAGGAGGCTTTCCTGTGGTAGTGTACACACCCAACAGATCTATATGAAAGTAGGTGACCAGTCACAGGGCTAAAATACTTGCACTTAGATCATTCTTGAATGCCTGACTTTCAGGCATAAATCCAAAAATTCCTTTCATTAAAAAGATTTTTCTCCCATTAAGCGTTATAAATGTCTTCATCTCTTCTACATACTTAAAAAAAAAAAAGGAAAAAAGGAAATAAGAAAATGAAATGAAGATTTGTTTAAAATGAAACAATTCATGAATTTGAAGAAGCTGGAAACTGTGCATCTTAGTTTGCGGTTTTTATAAGGTTTTAGGATCCTTCAACTGAGCTTAGTATTTTGAATTTAAAAACTAAGTGAAATTGAAGAGTAGAAGAAAAAATGCTCAGGTTTGAAATGCTGTGTATGCCATGATTTGAACAATGCAGTGGTAATGCTTGTCATTATAACTTTTTATACTGTGAAAATGAGCAGGCTTGAATTGGTCCGTGAAGACCGCAAATGAGCCAAAAGGAGTTCTTCCTTACACAGCATCTGGCCAACAGTGAAAATCACAGCTAAAGAAGGCTTTATTTGTAAAGGCTTATCTATGCCAAAACACAGAAAAACTAAAAGAAGAAAAATCCTTTGCCTGCTAAGCAGTAGATCATATTTTTGTTTGAGGATGTGGCCAAACTTCAGGCTGTTTGAAGCAGGGAAGTTGCACTGGGGGAGGTGTCCTGACACACTTGCCCAGTGCTTGTTCTGTGTCAGAGGCATCTGCTGCTCGTGGCTGTGGCAGTCTGGATGTGAAGCAGACAGCTCCTCTGTTATATTCAGAGGGGCTGTTCTTATTAAATATAGGTGTTGCAACAAGAAGTTACAAACCTAGCTAACTTTGTTCATACACTGCTGGCTTTAAGAAGTGACAACTCCCAAAATATGTCCTCCCTCAGAAGCTGTTTGATAGAAGAAGCAAGCAGTTTTTCTGTGGGTGCTGGTAATGCTGCTGTGACTGGTAGAATTTGTTACTGGCTGTCCTTGTCCTGCATAATTTTTGGCTTTGTCAGAAAAATTTCTATCAGCTGAGGACCAGCTAGTTTATAGGATGTGATGTTACTGCCCTGCAGCATTGCTAGTTTTGGTTTCCTTTTTTAAGGTAAAGAATGAGATAGTAGTTGATGAGATAGAATGGAAGTAGTTTGTGGGTTGGAGATGAAGCATTGAAAAAAAACAAGAAGATGAAGAAAGTCTTTGCACTGAAGAGACAAGACTGTAATGAGGGAAGGATGGGACTGAGAGTTGCTGGCTTTTTAGATCAACAGGAGAGTTTGTTCCAGAACTCAGACTAACAACAACAAAACTGTCAAATTTGAAGCTGTGTTTGCTTTATAAAAGTGGCAGAAAACAGCTGAGAGGCAAGAGAACTGCATTCATAGAGCAAGGCTCATTATGGAAAGGAAATAAAAGATTAAGTAAGCCACTGCTGATTCTCATTGCTTTGGATGATTCAAAATCCAAGATCACCAGAGTTTATACGTGTTAATCTTGCCCTCCCCTTTCCTTCATGCCTCTTGAGATCAGTATTGAACGTACCAGGCAAAGATTTTCTTTAGATTCCTCCTGAGACTGAAATGTGTTGACAAGCTGTATGTGTCAAGGATGCTTACATATGCTGTTGCCTAATAACACCACCAGCTCAGAAACACCACAAAGCCTCTTTGCTAGGCTTGCAGCTGACATAGAAGTCTTGACTGACACTGCTCACTGCAAAATTGTTGGCATCTCTCCTCCAGAGTGACTAGCTTCCCATGCTACAGGCAAACTTGAACCACAGCACATATTTCCAAAACAATTTGTAGACAGATTTGGGTGTTTATTCTTGTATTTAAGAAATTGAACATGTTTTCCTTTTCTTTTGCATATTTTCTTTTCTCTTTATGTTTTACTTTTTAAAAAGAGAATGGTATTTTCATGAAAGACATGTTTGCTCTGCCAAGTTGGTTCTGTTTTGTTTTTTTTTTGTTTTTTTTCAATTTAGAACCACTGTGCAGCAAGGAACCAGAAGTCCAGCCAGAATCACTGTCACCAAAGCAGCCTGGAAGAGAAGAAGGATATAGAGTCCAATAGATAAATCCACTGCTTTTACTGTTTCAGTCTGCACACTGGCTTGTGCTTGCCAATTACATCAGTGGAAGTAAGGGAGAGCAACTTTCCCTAGACTTTTTTGGAAGTCAAGACTGATTGGTGCAATTTGTAATTAAATGCATTATCCCTTAATTGCAAACAGCATGGAAAAGGCTTGAATTAATGGGGAAGGGATTCTTTAAATGTCTTTTGACCTTTAAATTGCACTGTGGGCACAAGGGCCCTCCACAGTGCAAAGTTTTGCAGGGCTGGGGTCTTCCTTTTATACCCCCTGCAGAATTTTTTCCTCTTCAGTTCTGTGAGATATGTGAAACCTGATCCTATGAACAAACAGATCCATCATTTTTGTGGGTGCCTGCCCCAGGTAATGGCTGTTGGAAGCAGTGATGGAATATCCCTGCTTCAAAGCGCTCAGGGTATTGGTGGTGTTGGCAGGGCAGCACTCCCTTGGCCTTTCTAAGGCATTAGGCCAGGTGCTGGTTTTGGGGCACTGCCAAAACCCTTTTGACAAAATCCCAGGATCATTTAGGTTGGAAAAGACCTCTGAGATAATCACATCCAATCTTTGACTGATCACCTCCTCATAAACTGGAGCACGGCACGAAGTGCCACACACAGTCATTTCTTGAACACTTTGAGAAGGGGATGAAGTACTTCAAATTACCCCATTTTTAGTTGTTCAGTGTTTCAGATGAGGCTGCTCTGAGATGAGCTGTCCCCCAGGTATTGCCTCCTTGATTCCATATGCTCTGGTTCAGAAAAATCCTAGTATGGCTGTGGCTTGAGGTTAAGAAGGACTTGATGTGTGTGTCTCATCATCACAATGGGATTGACATAAAGAAAAGCAATCTTTAAATGAGCAAAAACCAAAAAAATTATTTTGTCAAATTATTAATCAAATTATAGGAACATTGTGTAACATCAAGATACATATTTGACCTTGAGGAAAACAAACATTAAATGATGTCTGACTGCAGCTGTGTTTTGATGTCCCTTTTTCATTTACTTCACTCTGCTTTTCAATAATTTAAAAGACAAAACCAGAAAGACTTTGAAGAAATGCACTCAGTAAATCTGCCCTGTTTCCTCCTCAGGCATCTTTGCATCACCAGCAAACTGAGTTTTATAGGGGCAGTAGCAGGATTTTCAAGCAGAGTGGAGAGAAGGGAGGAAGGGCTCAGCCTCACTGCCTGCTTTTCCCGTCCCTGCACAGGTACTGAAGCTCACCCATGGGATGGGAGGAACTGGCTCAGCCCCTCCCAGGCTCCAGGGAAACCTTGTCTTCTCTAGCATCCTACTGAGTCTGACTTTGTCTTTTTAATATCGTCAATACGAAAGCGGTGATGAAAATTTCAGGCCAGATTCAATCTAGATTAAATGATGAACATGGGAAAAAAACCTGAATAAACTCACTGTAAAAAGTCTTTTCCAAATATATATTTTGACATCAGGATCCTGTCTGTTTTACCTGAAATGATATTAACCATTATTATTCCAAAATAGCTTTTCTTCCTCCAAGGTTATCAAAATGTGAGGGTTTGGATGTGCTGGTTTGTGTTGAGAAGATGATTAATTAAAGCAATCTAACTCTTCTACCACTGATTACATACCTGGTGGGTTTTATATTTCTGTGAGATTTTTGACAGGATTGAATCTTTTAAAACCTGTATGCACCCTAGTTGCCTAGTTGCATGATGCTAAATTTCACCTCATTGGCATCTGATTATTGGTAAGACAGAGGGAGGAACTAGCATATCAATAGTGCTGCAAAATTTCTTTAATATTTTGGGTTTGAAAAAGAAATGGTCAGGTAAATTACTTCCCTAGAAAGAGTAAATATAGCTCTCAAATTGCATTCCCTATATCCTAAATTGTGTTCAAAGCCTAGTTTTACAAAATCCAGGGAAAAAACCTGTTTTATGAATGCAGCATTAACAAAAAGGATGGGAAACATGTTAGCCAGACGAGGAGTAGCTGTTGCACTTCCTTTCCTCTAAAGGAAAGGAAGCTGTTTCTCTCTATTTATTTTATCATATAATCAGCCTTTATGCTTTCTGGTGAACTGCAATGAGTTTGAGACATCAGTAGGAGTTTATTACATTTATAGCAGTCAGTGCCTTTTCCCCTTTTTACTTGTTTGAAAATGGCTTCTTTGTAGAAAATCTCACCTGCCTGAATTTCCTTAAATAAATGTAATATAGGCAATTCAAAGACATAGCTGATAATGGATGTTAGATAATACCTTGGATACTGCAGCATAAATTGTGAGATGACTATATTCTGTCATGATGAATATTAGATAATGATACCTTGTCCCTATAAGAATAACTTATTTTATTATTCAGAATGATCTTATGAGCTCTGCGGATTCATGGGAAATAACTGAGTAGAAGCCATAAACTATTCAGATTTTGCTGAATATTCTAATCACACTTCTAATCATTCTTAATTATGAAGTCAAGGGGCTGCCAAGAAAGAGACAGAGGTAGCAAGGAACAGCTTCCCATTAACTCTGTACTGTTGGAGGGCTGGCACTGTGAGTGCCCTTGTGTTGTAAACTGGCTTGGATGTTTTATCTTCCCAGTGTTCTCCTTAGCACAGCTCTCCCAGATCTCCCACATTGTCTCTGCTCAGCTGTGGGCTTATCACTTAAGAAGGTTTTCCTCATGGATTTTGCTGCTTAGGGTGAGTCAACAGAGTTGCTGGCCTCGGCCAGGCAGCAGTACTCAGGTCTCCCCACAGGATGGGTTAAAAATGCTCTGTCAGAACCAGCTCTGGCTGAAAGCTGTGCTATTTCCTGGTGGCTATGGAACTCTGCTGTCTCCTCTGGAGTGGAGGTAACCAACAGTACTTAATTTTCCGTGGAGTACCTTGGCCATGGGGCTCTCATGTGTGTCTGGAATGTTAATTTGACAAGAGGCCAAATTATCACTCCAAATGTTGTTGGGAGAGTAGGAGCATTTGGCACTCAAACTCAGGGTCTCGAGAAGTGTTTATAGATCTGTGAGACAGATCCTTTAAATCTGAAATGTTCTAACTCTAGATGGAAAGGTGAATATTTTTCATAGGAGGAAAGGACCCTACCATTGAGATTGCTAGTTTTGACCCAGATTACAGAATGATCACACAGATAAACCCCAATGCTACTGATCATTTTTGCAAGGGTCTCTGGAGAAACATATTCCTTAAAGGTGCTGCTTTTCTAAACATGAGTTGTGTTGTCTGAGGAGACAGTGACACACTGAGGTCATCCCACCCTGTGTTTTGTCCTTGGTGGCTCCGAGGGCTAGCACAGAAGATGCTATGCTGGGAAGGACAAGAGAATATGTGCAAAAGGAGAGAGCAGTACAAGACTGCAAGTTTACAAATTCCAGATTATCACATCTTTGTGTTTTATAGTGGGATGTGCTCAGAGGCAACATGATGTACACTACTGAAGGGGTGGGTTTGTACCTTTGTCAAAAACAAGATCCTCCAGCAATGTTAATGCAGGTTAGGCAGACGCATGGTGAAATCTCCTACGCTCCAATAGAGCTGTTTGTGCTCCACGAGCCACCAAACAATCAGGAGGGCTCCAGCAGCTTCTGCAGCAGAGCAGGGTAAGAGGTTTGCTGAATAGTAAACAAATACATTATGAGAGACAGTAGGTGGTGCAGAATTCTCAGGGGTACAGAGTAAACGATGAGAGGCGTTTGCAGGAAGAAAGCGTTCAAGGTGCAGAGTTTAGGGCTCCGGCTGCAGATTCAGTGATGCAAGCCACCAGCAATGACCACAAATTCCTTTCTGAATATACCTTCCACACACTCATGGGTATGGAGAGATACGTGACTCCTTCCACTGTGGATGTCAACTTTTGCTATGAGTTTTCAGCCTCTTTGCTGAAATTTCAGGGAACTGGCCTTGGAAGTTTATTTCAACTCCTGACAGTTTTTGTTCTTAAAGTCCATATGGTGAGAGAAAACCTCTCCAAAATATTTTAGAGCCAGGGCTTAAACCTATTCCAGCTGTGCAGACCTGTCAGATTCTGTTCCAGGAACAGTTTCTGCTTAAAAGCCTATCTGGTCTGCATGGCACTAAATTAGCTTGTTTGGTACATATGGAATTTGGAATATACAATAATGCCAAATCTTACAACACAGAAATTTTTAAAGGTGGGAGAAGCACAATAAAATTTCACCTCCTCAATAAAGCCTGAGCTCATGCTAGTTCTCTTTTGGCAGACTAAGCAACACATTCTCTAGGAAAAATGTCAAAACCAGTATTTTAAGCTTAGGCAAAAAATTAAAGCAAGAGTAAATGTTATGGAGTACAAGAGTAAATATTGTACTTTTTTATGAGCTCACAAAAACATGAAACTCCCCGTGTGGAGATAATTTTTTGGTGATAGCTCTAGAGGGAAATTTCTTGTTGGTCTTTTCTTGCTGGATTTTCAAAGAAATAGAAGTCCATACAATCCTGCTTGGCTGAAGAGAGCGTAAGAAAAACACCTTGGAGAAATGGAGAGGAGATGGAGAAAATGAAAGAAATCTTGGCGATATTTCCTTCATGTTCAGATCACTTAGAATTACATCCCATTAAGCACTCTCAAAAAGACTTCTGGTAAGAGTGCATTTTTAAATACTGAAGTTTATAGGACTTGCTGTGTGGTTATGTATTCACAGCACTGTAGTTATGTGCATGTGGATGTACCTGTGTGAGGGTGCAGGTGTATCTCTGGCTTTGGAATATCTGCCTGTGACAAAGCTAAATTTTTACTCCCAGAGCTTTCTAAAAAGCTGTTCCTAAAAATCCTTCATTAAACAGAGGAATCTGTAGGGCAAGATGACTTGGTAGGAGATTAATAAAAGTCTGCTGAGCTCTAGAAAATGTTGAATGTTTTTGAAAGAAAAGGCAATGATGTATACATATACACATACACATAGTGGATACAAGATTCATGGAAAAATTGAGGAAATTAATTGCTGTTGCAGTACCAGAGGAATAATATTTATGTTCTTCCATTTAATTAATCTCTGGCTTTCCAGTGGCTCAGTGTCTGTGAAAAGATACAAGTGTGGCCAAGGTCTGGGTCTGTAAAGCTGGCTGAATAACCTCCCACACTGTGATGGGGACAGGCCATATCACACTGGTTTGCACCAAGTCATGATCCCTGTGGTTCAGCTGTCTAAGGTGATTTCCATGGAGAAATCATGTTTTCATAGACCAGGGCATCTCAAACCTTGTGGTGGTCTCCCTCAGCTGCAAGAGAGACTGTCAGCCATAGCAAAGAGCTGGTTGATATCTGGAGATTGATGGGAAAGGCCACTTAGCTCCCTGGTGCTAGTGGCCATCCACCACACAGCTACAGTAGCTTCAGAACACCTCCCGTGGTATTTTTATAGGGGCAGACAAATACAGTCAGAGTCACCAGATCATGGGCAAAGTGGAGAAATGCTGGCTGCCTGATGGAGATCCAGGACACTAAATGTCAAATATTACATGTAAGGAAAAAAAATCCACAGTGCACCTAGACAATTATGGGCTCTAATTACCAGGAATTGTACTAAAGAGCTTTCTTAAAACACCAACTCTGTGCTTTCCAGTAGTCAGAAAGGCAAATCACCTGCTAGAAACAAATTAAGAAGGGAGGTGAGAACTGAAGAGGAAACATCTTTTTGCCACTGTATAAGCACATACTGCCCTCATATCTTGAACATTACATTATCTAAAAAGAGAGTTAGCTGAGCTAGGGGACAAAAAAAGCACAAAAAAAAAAGTGAAACAGGAATGACCTAGCACATAGAATAGCTTCTTCTTGAGGGGAAACAAACTGGATAAGGACTTCAGCTTGTAAGGAGACTAAGGCAGAAATGAGAAAAATCTGTGGAATAACAAAGGGGTGGAGAGGCAAGTGATTGCCTGCTGCTTCTCAAAGAGCACGGAACCTTGTAGGAAAGTCCTGTGGTACTGACTGCAGAAAGTGGGAAACACACATTCAGAGGAATCAGGACACATCCAGAGTATTCTCACATTCTTTTGCTGTCTGTTGACTGCCAAAGAGAAGATACAGGGATAAACAAGCCTCTTGTCTGATGTGGTGTAGCTTTGTGCCAAACCTAGCCATAATCCAACTAGTGTTCAACGTGAAAATTCAGAATTCAAACACAGGGATATATAAAAAAATTCAGGAATTATAGTTCCTATGGCAAAATGGATAGCCTCATATCACACATCATTCATTTTAAGTTATTTGGGGTTCAAAGATACCCTGTAGTGTGAATTTCATTATATCCATGGGATCAGTTTCACATCAGCTTTATCTGGGGGATAAGTGTCACATCAACTTTATAGCCGATTTTCTCAGGGTATCTGGGCCCACCTAAAGGTTAAGGACTTTGTTTTAGCAGTGTGCTGATGACCCCACAGGACTGGACCTTGAGTTTGATTCTTCTTCCCAAGACATCACTTACAGCAAGCCAGCTTTGCTGTTGGTGTGTTTGGTGGTTTGGTCAGGGGAGTCTCTGCACTGATAGCCTGTGTGATTATGTCCAGGAGAGCTGGTTGAGTTTTCAAGGATCAGCACCAAGTTTAAGAGTGGTCCACCCTGGCAAGCAGGAAATAAAGGAAAGATGGTAAGAAATCTGTACCAGGAGCTGGTAGAAAATATGTTGGGAGTCCTGCAAAGGCCACAAAGATGCTGAAAGGATTGGTAAATTTGACATGGAAGAGACTGGGAGGGCTGGGACTGTCAAGAGCGAAGAACAAAAGACTCAGAGCAGGAGAATCTCATCAATGTGTATAAATACATAAAGAGAGGGTGAAAAAGACAAAGCCAGACTCATCTCATTCTTATTTGGTGACAGGACAAAAACAATAGGCATAATTTGAAATACAGGAAACCCACTGAGCTTCCACCCAAACACAAAACCCCCTTTTTTACTGTAAATATGGTCGATGCTGGAACAAGCCTCCCAGCAAGGCTGATGAGATTGTCAGAGAGATTCAAAACCTGACCCACAGTTCTGTGTATCCTGCTGGAGCTGCTGCTGCTTTTAGAGGGAGATTGCTTTAGATGATCAATCCTTTCTGCCTCAGAGATGTTGGTTAAAACGTCAGGGCTGGAGCAATTGCACCTGTGTGAGCAGCTGGGTGCAGTGCAGTCATGTTGCAGCTCTCTGGCAGCAAATCTAATGCAAAGATTTGGGGGAAAAGCTTTTTCAAAGGGCATTACATGCAGATGTGTCTCCCCACATGTAAAAACGTAGTGGATGGATATTTCATGTATAATTTGTCTAAGTTCCTGGAGTTCTGTATCTTCACCTGCAGTGATTTCTCTGTGCAATAGTGGTGTGCCTGCGCAGCTGTGCTGTCATCCACTTTGATATGTCTTTGTGTGTTGCAGAGGAATGTGTAAATGAAGGTGCCTGACATCCTGCTCCTGCTATTCCCTAGAAGCCTATGCCTAATCATAACTTTGAACTTCTAGTCCTAATAGAACACAGCATTGTCACCTGTAATTTGATGTATTGTGATGTAAAACCTTTGTCTGAGAGAAAGTGCCAAAGCAGTTTTACAGAAAATGGCTCCATTCAACCTCCTGAAAAGGTCTTGATTAAAGCTGGCTAATGGCAGATAAATAAAATTTTTCCCTTTGTGTGATAAACTTCTGTTTATTGAGTCAATACATCAGTGTGGATTTTGTACAGGCTTTTGGTCCAGACATTTTGTAAGTCAATTTTCAATGATAATGACAAATAGAGGCTCCAGGGAATGCTTCAGCCAGTGGGTAGAAAAGGAAGAATGCTCTGACACCAGGTCAGCAGATTTCTTTGTGGGTGTTCGTAGCAAAAGAAGAAAGAGTGTTGCTCAGACTGCTAGTTTATCTTGACATAAGATTAATGCTCCACAATTTTCTAATTCATATTTCTGTGGTTTAGAGATAAGAAAATTAATTTTTGAGAGTTCAGTGATGGAATGAAGATCAAATTTACCATACTCTATGAACCAAAGTTCAGTTTGGCCTTGTCAGAATATTTCATCAGTGTAGAGTTAAGGAATGGAAAACTCAAAGGTTTCAGACCTTTACAATCAAACAAGGACAAAAGTTTGACTCTGCCTCACCCAGCACTTTCTTCTGAAACAAAAACTGCTGTGATGTGGAGCTGGAAGAGGTGGAGGATATTTGTGAGCCTGGGGGGAAGGATATGGGTGGTATAAATGCTCTGAAATGCAACAGTTGAGAAAGGCAGGGATAGGTAAGTGTTCTATGGGCGCTGATGTATTTGTTGTTTGCTGTGTTTTTCCTTCGATCTATGTTCTTTGGAAAAGCAGCTGAAACCAAGCTGGGTATCAGAGGCATGATACCCTCTTGTCAAAGAGAATCAGATTCCTAGGCTGAAGTCCTGTCCCTCTTAAGGGATGTTCTCTCTCACAGGAATGCATGCAAACAGGAAGCATTATCGGGACAGAAACTGCATCTGTCTTTAATCCAGCTGAAGAAGGGTTTCTCTCAAGAAGTTTCAGGAGAAAAAGGTGTAGAAGAAAAAAAGACCAGAGAAAACTTCATTTCCCTCTAAAGCATTAGAACTGTGCAATGGATTGGACACATAATGTGTGTTTACAAAATAAACAAATAAAAAATTCCAAACCCTAAACTTTTCTTTTGATTGCATGTGTATTTTGGTGATAAGGATGCTTTAGCACAACTGGGAGAAAATACTGCTGGAAGGAGCTGTGGGATTTTACTTGAATGGACACAGATCCCTCATATGTACATTCAGAAATGTAAATCTTACCTGGTTTCTTCTGAAATTACATCTGGACTATGGTCTTCAGGGAGAACCTCTTGGGACTGCTTAGACTCCACTGAAGCTTTACTGTGATTTTTATTGTACTCTAAAATGATGTGGCCAAAAAATCAGGCAAGAATAATCTGAAAAATGCTCACAAGCTGATGTGGAATCAAATTATATATGCTGAAGCTGAGAACAAATCTGTTGGCTGAAATGTGCTGATTTGCATAAAACCTTGTAATTTCTAAGAAAATTTACACAGCAATCTCTTTTTATTCTATGCTGCATAATAGCTTCTCATTTTTATTCAGGTCTTGAAAATTTGGAACAAAAGGGATATGCTGAAAAATAGTGTGACAAGGCAACTTTGCTTGACAGTTAAGTTGAAATTGGCTTGGTACATGGGGTCTTTTCTTTTTTTCTATCTTTTTTGAGGGGAAGAAGATAATTATCTCTATATAAATATTTATGCAAAACAGATAGTTACAAATAATACAGTTATCTTGTAAAAAAGAACAAAAAACCCCAACCACCCTTCCTCCCAACATGTATGTTTTGTTTGTGAAAAAAGGGAAATTAAAAATACTTGAAGCACTGCTAGGGCATTTGATCAGATAAATCCAAATTTAGGAGACTTATGTGGAGGAGACTCTACATTCTGCTCCTTCTGAAACCCTGTAGAGCAGGTAATCAGTTTGCATATCCCACTTTGAAAACTTCAATTAGACTCATCACATGAGACAGGATATGGTAGGCTTGCTCTGGGTGGGAGATGCATTGTTTAATGACTTCCTTGTGATTTTTAGGGCATTTATGGGATGAAGCTGTATTGCAGAAGTCTATTTCAAAATAATAATTTATAGTTTTGTGCGCAGAGAACATGAAAGAAATGAGAAAAAATGATGGGGGGAAAAAAGTTAATGCTGGAGAAAAGCCATGAGGCTGAGCTAAGCCAGAAGATCAAGGAGAGAAGTGATGCAAGAGTTTCATCCTAGGATTGCTGGTTACAATTACTTTATTGCTATTTAAATACAAACCAATCCCCCAACAGGGTGGAAATAAATGCGGAATGAAATTGGAATGCTTTGTCTTCTTGAGAAATCAAGGAGCGGAGAAATAGGAACTTTAATTCTCTGTCAAAATTCAGTGGCTACTCAGAACCTTCACTGCAGCTTGCTGTGGTGCCTGTGGGCCAGGGCAGCTGGCCAAGGAGTGGTGCTCACTCACAGCGTGGGATGTGCTCTCTGGGCTTTTCATGCTCCTTGCAGGCTACAAAGATGGGTTGTCTTGGTTCGTTCCTTGCTCATGGTTTGTAACAATGCCAGTGGTGGGAGTGAACTTCTGATTAATCTTCCTTTCCCTTCCTTTCCACAGGTATATACCTCTGTTACTTCCTGCCTTCTCTCTTGATTTTGCCTCGTTATGTTTCAAGGTCGCTCTTCTGATTCCCTCCCATCATTATAAGAGGTGTCACAAGTCAGAGGTGATGGACCTGTACTATTTACTGTGCTTCCAGCTTCTTGTTTTTAAGCTTGTTAATCTCATTTTTTGTTTACCTTCCAGTCCATGCGACCATGAAATAGCAATTTAATTTCTTTCTTAGTTCCATATTGATTTAGGCTCCAAGTTTCTACTGAAACTTTGTATAAAAAGTAACAAAATCTTGCACATCTGATTCATCAGTAATAGTACACATAAGAGGCAACAAACCTGCACAGCTTAGGCAAACATAAATCAGTCAAAATCAGTCTTAAATCTTCTTCTTAACTTAATGTGTCTCTGCTTTAAACTATAAATTCACATTCTCGCTTCTAGCACCTAAGTTTGGAAGCCTTTTCCAAGGTCTCAGATCAAATCCTGTGTTTAATTCTAGGCTTTGGCTTAAATAAATGCAGGTGGTCACCCACTGAACAGGTGCTGGAAGGACTTGATTTCTTTCTTTGTTCATTAGATAAAAACCTATGTTGACTATGTGAACCATTTTGTTAAAAGACAAGCAAATGGAAATATTTGGAATGTAGCATTGTTAAGTGCATCTGAGAAGTGCAGGAATAATCTCAGAGGACCTGAATTTAATGGGATGAAGGGGTGAAGATGGAGAAAGATATTTAATACGTTTTTAGAGGCGGGAGGAAAACAGGAAGGAAATATACTGAGACAAGAGGATGAATCCATGGATCTGATTTTCCTATGGATACAACAGAGAAATCCTCACTGGATTAGTCTGTTAGCTAATGGAGCAGTGAATAATCCCTGGAATGGCCTTCCCAAATGAAGGCATGGAGCTGATAACTTCAGGAGGAGGCCAGGGGGTTTTGCAGCCCGGCATGGTCCCAGACACCCTTCTGTCTGTGTGTCTGAAAGGAAAGCAGTCAGAGCAGATGAGCCTGTTCTGACAGGGCTACAGCCAGAGCAGCTTTTAGCTCCTCGAGGGCAGCATGACTTTCCACCCTTGCTCAATAAAACCCATAACAAATTGTTTTCATTAAAAGTGTGAATACAGGGTACGTTCTTGGGAACAGCAATAGAGACCTATAAGAATGAACTGCAAATAATTTAAAAGAGAACAGAACTACTGAAAAGTAGCTCTAAATGCCCAGATTTTGTTATTGGTTTGGGTTCCTTGTTCCAAATCTAGTATTTGTAAATGCTACTCCCAGCTATTCCAACACTCTGCTTGGGAGTTGAATCTTATTTCTCAACTTTCTACAACATACTTTTAAACTTCCAACAAACCTGGTTTTGCTAGTACGCTGTTTGGTTAAAATGCAACAGTAGATGTATAAAATATGTATGTGTTGCATATGTAAAAAAAAAAAAGGGGGTGTATGGGTGCACATATATGTAAAATTTGTGACATAGGTAAAAGACAGGAGTTTGTACTGAAGGAGTTATAGAGTATGGAGTCATCAAAGTGTGAAGATATGGAAATTAATGGTCCTTAGATCATAACTAGTCAGAGAATTATCTTGCTTGTGTACCCTTATAAATTACTGGTGGTAGTGATCACCAGAGGGGAAAAGAAGCTGAATAGTCTGGTCAAAGCAAACTCTAACAAATTCCTAATTATTCTATTTAGTATCCAGATGTACATGTGAGAGACAAGACCTGGGAATGGAAGACAAAATGTGTTCCCTTATGCACTGATCCCATGGCTGTCCAGACAAGAAGACTTCTTCCTTTTCCCACTCCTGAGAATCTCCCATCAAAAAGTGAGGCCATACTCATCCATCCTGCCCAGCTATACTTCTCCTCCCTAACTCCTCCTCAGGCCTGCAGGCTGAAAGCAGTGCTCTCTTTGGGGTGAGTCCATTCCCAGGGCTCTGAATCCCCATAGAACACTGGCAGGCACTGGTGGTACAGACAGGATTTGGGGTAAATCTCGGTGCTTTGTTCAAACTCCCTCTTATTTGTTTATATCAAGAGGTGCTGAGAGGGTGTGCAGAGCATGGTGAGTGCCACAGGGACTTTCACAAGGCTTCATTGCCCGTGGGCAATGTTGTGAGAGCAGACATTCCCTGGGAGCAGCTGGGAACTATCTCCAGCCAGCATCATCTCCAGCTGAAGTTAGCCTTTCTGAGAAAAGAATCAGTCATTTGTGTTCCCTGAGGCTTTGCTTGAACTGCCAGAAACCTCTCCTGCAGTAAGCTGAAGGCACAGCAGTGCCTCTGGGGTGTTAGTGCCCTCCTGGATGTTGTAAGGTCCTCGGTGTCTGGGTGAATCCTCCGTGCATCCACCCAGTGGCCCAGAGCCGTGGGTTTGGGCGCAGAGACCATCAGCTGGGATTGTGGAAACTGTCAAAGCAAAGCAAAGCTTGTGTAGGGTCAGTACTGATATCCACCTTGCTCTGATCAGGGTGTGACCAGGACCTGCTCTAGGTGGTTCAGAGCTGTCTTTATGCCCGCAGGTAAACAGCAGTCCCATGTTCTGACTGCACTGAAAATGTACTTTCTTAGTGTGGCTCACTATGGATCTATCTAGACTGTTTATATGGAGTCAAACTAAGCCCTTTTTAGATATGGACTATGTGCTTTTAACTACTGTTTTATTCAGGATTTATTAAAAAAAAAGAAAAAAGAAAGAAAAAGATGTGCTATCCATTTGGACTAAAATCTGATCATTTTTTCTTTAGCAGAGCTTAGTAAATCTACTTCTCTTATGTATGCACATTAATCTGATGTCAGGTATTTCCAGCCCTCCTGTCTTCTGTAGGAACTGAATGCAAACAACAAACCAGGGCTTCCCCCTTCTTTTCAAGACGTGTGGTGACGCCACTGAGAAAAAGACAGTGTGTGAGATATTCCATAAAGAGCAAAATACAGCTTTCTTTTTTTTACTTTATGGCAAAATACTAAGTAACCACATGAGTGAAATGGTGCATCTAGTGCTGATCAGCAAATGCTTCTTAAAGGTCAGGAAATGTCATTTTATTCTTCTCCACTGTCAATCACAAAGGCTGGGTCGCTGCTCTGCTTGTGTGAGAGAAAGATAGAGAGGCTCATTTTGGGGGAAAAAAATCCTGAAGACTTTGCTTTTCTCTTTGAGGAGACCTATATCATCACCCATGTGTATGTTTCAGCCAATATTGCTGAAAGCTGGGGTGATTATAAATGTAAATCGCTGAAGGTCAAAATCTTGATGTTCTAGGAAGCCCTTGGCAATTATTTGGCCAAAACCCATTGCAAAGGTCTCAGGCCAGTGTTGTCTTTGTGAGCATTACTGCACTGCAGTGCCACCAAACCCTCATTTCAATTCAGTCTTAAATGAAAAGAGAAAGAGTTTAATTACAGCATCTCAGTGCAGAGGAGCATTAATTAATTTTTAAGTGTGTGAGGGGTAATAGGATAATTGCAGGAGAGGGCTCTGCGGGGTCGGGCGTGATGGATATGCACTGTCAGGGAGTGTGGAGCAGCATTTGGGAGTGAGAAGGCCACAAAAAGCTGCTTTAGGAGTGATCTTAGTGCTCTTAGTGACTTTTGCTGCAGATGTCACGTGCACTGGAGGCAGCCCTGCTGCCTGGGCAGGCTGGTGCTGGCAGCTGAGAGCACAGCACACGTGCTCTTCCTCACCAGCCTCTTGCAAAGTGTGTGCTGCTTTGCCTGCTGTTTACATCCCCCTGGCCCAAACCTTGGCTCAGCCACAGCATTTTCTCATTCCCAGGAGTGCAGTTGCCAGAGGCAGTTAGTGAGGCTTGTTGTAAAATCAGGGGGTGCAGACCAGCTCTTTCTTTGGCTGAGGCTGCTGGCAGGTGCTGAAGAGGAAAGCTTGTCCCACTGATGGATGCTGTGGCATAATCTTCCTGGAGGGGCAGTTGCCTTCTAATTCAGCACAATTACTCTTTGGCTTAGTCACTAAAATACTAAAAAAAATAATTTTTTCTATCTCTCATCTATAGGTTAACATGCCAAATATGACTTAGTGGCTTCTGTTTTTCTGTGAAAATGGAGTCTTTGGTGACTCCTTTAAGGATACTTAGTCTTTACCATATCTTTGGGCAGCATCTTTCTCAAGATAATCCCATGGGAAATATTTTGTTCCTTAGAATACATTTATTTTCATTTGTTCATTTTTGTATCCCCATATTTATGGTTTCAGTGAGAGTAAAGGGCTATTTTCATGGCATTTGCTCTTTTCACACATCTTTTTCTATCCTCTCATTAATTATTATTTAATGTCTCCAACTCTTTTTTTATTGGCTTTCTGTGCTCCTAAATGTTTATTTGTACTTGCAGGATGGATTCTCTTCTGACAGCATTTTTTGTGAGATGAGAGGGCCATAGAGAAACACAGTTTTCTAAGGCAACAGAGTCTTCAGCAAAATTTTAGGTGTTAATTGCTGCATTCTTAATAGTTGGCCAGCTTTTTTTCTATTTGTTGCCATTGTCTGTTTCCATAACATTTTCACTAAGCTTTTTTAGTGACCTCCTGGCCATTTCCTTTAGCAAGTATATCTACTTATCACATCAAAACAGAAGGCTGGGTAGGGGAGGTCCAGCCACATTTGACTGGACTCCATGTTTGTATAAAAAATTACTTAAGTACACTCTGAAATTTCTGAACTTTGCAATAATACAACTGGTGTGAGATCCTTAATGAGTTGAAAATTCAGTTATTTAACCAGATTGCAGTGGACTAAAAGAGGACGAAACAGAAGAAAATTAAATTTAAGACTAGAACAAGCCTTCACTAAATCTGCAGCACGGTGGCACTTGTGGGGGTTTTAATTTTTGATTTCTTTTTTTCTTTTGCTGTATGGTGGTTTGCTGACTCTATTTATCAAAAGCAATGAGAAAAGAGCACAAGGCGCTGAATTGTATTGCTAATTCTATGTTTATTTCTGATTAAATTGCTTTCCTGTCCTTTGATTTATGAGGAAGGGGAAGCATAAATGAATGACTAAAGGATTCAGCTGCAAAAGTCCCTTTAATTTCTCTGGCTGCTATCTGGTTGAACACTGCAACAGCCTTTAAACATCCTTACTGGTGCCCACAGGATGCTGAATAAGATAGAAAATATTGTCTGGTTCAGCTCCAAAGAGTCTGCAATCTAAGTGAGACAACAGCAGAGTGATACTGTGAGGAAAAAATACTGTTTAGATTTATTGTTTTCAGTGATGAACAGTGCTGTTTACTCCCTTTCTGTCAGATTTCTCAGAAGAGTGAGTTGTTGTTGGGCATAACTACAATGGCTGAATAGCAGAGGGAAAGGGCAGCCTTCATGTACAGGGGATAGAAAAAGCCAGCAGGAATCCTGACCCCATTGCTGATGTCATTATTCAGTTGCTGTCACATGATGGCAGGGTTGTGACCTCATGGGGCTGTCACTCTGGAGACCTGGAGCTCTGCTGCATTCTACCATGCATCTTTAAACCAGGCAGTTAATACTTCTGTCCCAGCCATCTGGTGATATTTCTGGCTCCCTAACTCAGTGGTGAATTTGCTGAACTGCTGTGAGATGCTCAGGTAATATGTGATGTGGGGAGTTGGAAGCAGTCCAAGCAAGGGGGAATCATTCTGGGTGATGTTGATGCTTTTTAGTTGTGGAACGTGAGATTTCTTTGTATGGCAAAACAGCCCCTTCTGCCTCTTTCAATAAGCAAGGGGCAAAACACATAAAGAATATGGTGACAAAGCAGCAAATCCCAGATGAAAAGGCAGATGGTGCTCACTGTGGAGTGCTGGATGTCTTGGATGACTCTCCCTGTGCTGATGTTGGGAAGCCACAGCACTGCTCACGTGTTGAGGCTGTGAAACCACCAGGAGAGCTGCCTCTCTCTCTCTTATTGTCCTGGGAGGAAAGCCTTGCCTTATTTTGGATCCTGTTAAATTAAACATGCAGAACTGTGGTGCTGCATGTGCAGATCAGTTGGGCACTGGACTCTCTGAGGATGCAGGAATGGAAAAGCTTTCTGGGATTCTTGGGTGCAGTCCATGAATGCTCTCAGTAGCCATATCACAGGAGGCTTTGAGAAAGGGTCTCATTTTGCAGCCAGTGAGGATGTTTGCCCCCGTGACTCCCACTGCAGAGTCTACTGCAGAATCACACCCTCTTGATGGAGCTGTTTAGCTTTTAGACACCAAATTCAGGAAGCTTAATACTCCACTCTTGTGTTCAGATGGAGCACAAGTCAGTTCAGGATGCTCTGCAAAAATAATACTCTTTCCAAGTTAGCTTTTGAAGTTATTGTCTCTTAATCTTTTTTTCATGTCTTTCTCTCTATTTTAAAGTATTATATTCATTTCAGCACTCCAGGCTGCTGCCTGCTTTCATTTCACTTTGCTTTGGCTCCTTTTCTCAGTGATGATGAGAGGAAGGCACATATTGTATTTAGGCCTTGCCCATTAGTCCTGTTTGTTTACTTGCTGATAAATTATGCTGACATTTCCCCCTGGAGAAAACTTGTTCAAGCTACTGCAAGACAGATTGTTCACTTATGAGCATTACCTGCCTTGGTGTGTCCACAGGGCCAATTCTGTGCATCTGGAGAAGACAGAAATGAAATTAAATGAAATCACAAAAGAAAGCCAGGAGGAGAAAATAGGAGAAGTAGATGTATTTTGTGCCATAACATTTCTGCATCTGCTTGTGTGGCAGAGCCCAAAAGTTGAAATTCTAAGAAATGCTTTTCCAAAACCCCTCTAGAGGTTGCTTCCTCTGCCCCATGTGCATTTTTTTCCTGGTTGTGGCAAGTAAAAAAAAAAAAAAGGATCAGCAAGCCATGCTGTTTAATGTTTCACTTTTTGTGGTCAGGCCCTTTGTGGTTTCGATGCAAAGTGCAGTGTAATATTCTTGTGGCCTCATGGATCAGCTCTCTTTCACCTGTGCTGTGTAATTTGGCTGAGGAAAGCTGTGCTTTTATAACTATTAGTTACAGACCATGTCTAAGAAAATATGGTGTCATAAGCCATTAGCCAATAAAAAATGGATATTTTTGAGACCAGTTTTCCTTATTTTTTAACTGGTTCCATTTCAAGCACTGATGAAAGTGCTATTTAACACTTATTTTCTTGCTAGAAATAGCAGCTCTTTATAAATTGTCTTTAATCTCTGACCATGGTTGAACTAGACCTGGTGAGCCCATTCTGTCTGTAAATGGAAAAGGCCAAACAAATTGCTTTTCAATCATTAAGACTGGGCATTTCCTACATTCAGATCCATGTCAGAGGGTGCAGTTTGGACTCCCACACACCTGGATGTTTCTGCCTTCTCTGCTGGGCTCAGACCAGAGGTTGTGAGAGGGGTCAGAGGTGGAAGATGGGCTCAGGCAGCAGTGCAACACTTCACTATTTTAATATCAAACATTTTTTGGTGCCTCTAAAAGGTGCCATTAACTTACTATTCCCCCTTAAATAACTTTCAGCAGCTATTTACCTCATTTAACATACTCAGAAGTTATCTGGTGAGTTTGTGAGCTGTGTCTGTGGGATGGACACTGCTGTGGGTTTGCAGGTCAGGAGCAAAGCAATTGCAGAGCTTGCCTGGATTTAGACAAGAAGCCCAGGGCAAAGGGAGGACTTCCTGACTGGTGCTCTTGGCTGGGTGCTCTGGCTTGTGTTGTTGGCCATTTTTTTTCCCTGACTGGGTTGGGCTGAGTTAATGTTTATGTTTATTCTACTGTCGTACAACCAAATTCACTCATTTGAAAACTTTCATCATGAGCCAAGCCATTGTTGTATTTCAGCTTTTGAAATTGAGCTGGTTTTGCTGTACCCTTAATAAACTGCATGGGAGACGGAGAGTCTTTGCATTTTCCTTGTGGAAACAGTGGCTCAGTTTTCTGGAGGGAATATGCATCATGAAATCAGATGTTTCTAATTGCTCCTTGTTTCAGGAGTTGCTATTGAACACTGGAAATCATCCTTAATGCATGAGTAAGCCTGATGAACAGATAGACTTTAAAAACATTGACTCAAAATAAATTTCTCTTGGAAGCAGAATAATTGTTGACTAATTCTCGTGGGAGAGATATATGAATTTCTTGCAGGCTTTTTTGAACAATAGAATTTGAAAGAGGCTCAGTGAAAAGCAAGAAAGGTGCCTTTAATCTTGTAACAGAGTATTGTTGATTGACTTTTGTCATTAGAGCATCTTCCTTGTTTTAACAAAATTTCATATAGTCCTTAGGAAAGAGGTACATTCCAAGAAATGCCTGTAAGCTACAAATAATTGTCCCACACCAGTCTCATAGTCCAGAGCCTATACAACCCATAAATCTTCAACAGACACAGCTCCTAAGGCTTTTTCTCTGGAAAGAAAACAAATGTCCTAAGGCAAAGTAATAGGTAACTTGAAATAAGCCATTAGAGGGAATTAATATTTGTGAGTAAAGATTTGTTGCACATGAAGGTGAGGTTTTGCAGGGTGGACACAGCTCCTTAACTCCTGGGAGGAGGCAATGCCTGTGTGTTTCCATCTCAGCCCCCCCTGAGCTAAGGCTGCAGGGTTTAATTGAGGTCCAGGAGCACCCAGCACCTCTTCCCCTGGGCTCCTGCCAAAACACCTAAAATCACCAGGTTTTGTAAAACCCTGTGAAGCAAGGGGATGGGACTTGGGAAGTGGAGGGAGAGCAGAGACTCAAAAGAAAAGCAGTATTTTGATCCAGATGTGTAAGACTGTCACTTAGAACAGAATCCAGGAATTCTGGGCTCCTCCAGCCCTAGTTGCTCAGTCTGAAATGCTTTCCTGGCACCCAGAAAATGAGGGCCCTCAAAATTATGGAATGTTTGAAAATTTTTTGCCATCCTTGTTGTCACAAAGTGGTGGAATCAGTGGCTGTCTGTCCAGGAGAGCATGGAAGCCCTGGCTGCATGTGACCTGACTGTGTGGGGAGTTCTTGCTGCAGGACACTGGGGGCTCACACAGAGCTGGGGCTGGGGACTCCTGGGCAGGAGCTGTGTAAGGCCAGAGGGGTTAATAACCAAAGCCCCGGATTAGTTAAGTACACAGATCACTCCCAGCTTCCTTTTCAATGAAAAAAATCTAATTAAAAATTAGATATTAATATCTAATTAAAAATTATATAAATATATAATTAAATTTAAAAAAATAAATATCTAATTAAACCCTGCTTCTAATGTTGTTTGAATTCTAAACCAAACCTGACCTATTCCTGATGTGTATTTTTCATTTATGCTGTATTGTAAAACGTAATTTAAACAGCCTTCATAGCCCAACTAACCCATTTTGCTTATTATCATAACGGGAACATACAGGCAGTATAAATATATAAGTTAAAACTACCTTGAATCTTTCTCTGCCACCCTCTCTTTACTGAATCCAGTTAAAAACATGAAACTAAGCCTGTTATAACCCTGTTACAACCCTTTATGCTCTGTGCCAAAGCCATCTGTGGGTTAGAAGATAATGGACTTTATTCCTGTTAAGACTACTAAATATATTTTTTTCTCATAAGCTACAGCTAACATCTACCTTGCATCTGCCTAACTAATTTCCTTTGATGTCTTAGATTTAAACCAAAGGTTTTGTAATGAGAGGTTTCAGGAGTTAGTTATGCAGACCTTAGCAGCCAGCCCCAGCAGTCAATGAGAGACAAATTGTATCTCTAAAAGGGACTGTCGTCATCCTGAGGAAAATGAAGAGACGTAAGCAAAGTGAAAACAACCCAGCAAAAAAAGCCCCAAACACTTTTCATGTTTAAAGCAGCCTTTAGAGATAGAGATGTCTTCCTTTGCTCTTTTCCCTTTCATGCACAGTCAGATTTTTGGGTCTAAAATCAATTTTTAATTTCTGAAGTGCTGTTTCAGTTCTTGTGCCCGTATATGGGAAAAAACGTTGTCAATAGGAAATGTTTGAAAGGGGACACATGACAAATAACCCGCTGTGAAGACAGACAGGGCTGGTCTACAAGGGATTTGCAATTAAACTTCACCAATAAAAAAGCATTTTTTCTTGCTTTTGTGGCCCACTAACAAGACAGTTTGCATGATTTTAGAACATCGTTATGAGGGAAAAATACCAGAGGGGTGATTAAAATGTGGTCATGATATCAACGTTCAAGCATTTGCGATATAGTGTGCTTAAGGGGGTTTTTATTTACCAGAGCTGCCCCAGCGTTCTCCTGGATGCAGCAGATCATGTGTTGGAAGGGACTTGTTGCAAAATAAAAATTTATCTGAGTGTACCTGCATCTCCTATAGAGCGTGACAAACATTCAGTAACACAGTGTTCTCTGAAACTGTGTTGTTACTCAACATCAAAACAAATTGATATAATTTAGATATATCCTGTTTGTGCAGTTTGTTCTGAAATATTTTTATGTGCTAGGTTTTTAAACAGAAATTTTGGAACACCTTAAGTCCAAAAAAATCCCTAAAGAAGTCTTATGCAAACCTAGAGGGACCCAAGAATGTGATTGTTCCAATGAATTTTTGGTGATAGTTTAGTTTATGACAGTTAGTTGTCCCAGAATGAGAATTTATTTATTCATATGTTATGGACTGTGCCAGCCACAGGCTGAAGCCAGTGTGATCCCTTTCCTAAAAGCTGCTGTTAAAGTCTTTTTTATGCCTCAGATTGAAACCATAGGGTTTGTAATGAGGGGCCTTGGTGAGTTAGTTATGAAGACCTTAGCAGCCAGTCCCAGCAGTTCTGAGCTCCAAAGCCAGGATAAGTAATGTTGCCATAACCAGCATGTGTGAATAGTCTGAGATTAATGCTTGCAAGGGACAGGGTGTTTGCAGCTTGTGACAGATCTTTTATATTAACTCTGGCTTTTGTGGCAGACTCTGCAACTGCTGCACTCCCAGGTGACTGTAAATTCTGCTGATAAATTTGAGCATCTCTGTGACCCAGTGGCAGTGCTGTGGTTGCTGCACAGTGGTGGATGTCACAAAGTGGCTGTTGTCTCTCCTGGCAGGAGCCAGCTCTGCATCCATCCCACAGCACAGGAGCAAATGTTTTATGGTGAAGCACCTGGAGTTAATGGAGCTTCCTGCAGTTACAAGCAGGCTCAAAGGATTAAGTTGTCCTTCTCACTTTGACCTCTCTGGATGGTTTACTAGGACATCATAATAATTTTGTGTCCTCTTTTACCCTTTATACTGGCCCCTAAATTTCCTCTTCATGGATCTGTTTCACAGGTCACAGCAATTTGCACAGCAGAGAAGGTGGAGAAAGGGAGGCATAGAGAAAGCCACAGGTAAAAACCTCATGCTTGGAACAACAGATTCTGAAGTGCATATTTATTTTTCGTGGATCCTATATTATAAAATATCTTTTAGTTTCTGTCACAGTTTCTGTCTCAGGAGAACAGTTTCAGGTGTTGAAGGCCTGGTCCCTCCTGCTTTCTCTGCTCACTTCCAAAGTGAAGGTTTCCCTAGGGCGAAGTAAGTTCCCATTGCTTTGCTAATTAATTTCCTCAAGCTCCATGGGAACTGGCACCTCTTGTGGAAACAGCCCTGTACAACTACAGGGTTGAATTGCATGTACCCTGCCTATTCAGTGCCCATTTCTCAGTGAGGCTGTGGTTACATGATGGGAAGGCGTAATGCCATGTTACCTACGCCCTCATATTTTTGTTAGCATGCCCATGGCTGCTCTTCTTTCCCATAGGTGAGAGTAAGGAACCAGTGAAAAAGGTTTCTGAATGCTGTAATGAGTGCAATACTTTGGCCAAGGGTGCTTGATGCTGACAATCTGACTATACCTGGCCATCAGCACTCTTTTTTAAAATCTTATGTTTCCTGCCCTCTGCTCATCTGTCTGCACTTGGGACACCATAAGTGTGAGCTGTGGAGTGCAGGAGGTGGTGGTTAATCCTCTTGTCATGACATGGAGAGAGTTGATGTGAGCAGTGAATCTGCCTTATGGGGCACTGAGAGGTTTTCTTCTCTTATTCCTTTACTCACTGGGGGCTATGTGAAACTAAATAAAAGTTTGTCAAGAAGAGAATGCCCATAGGCACCACTGGACAGTTATGCTGACACAGAGTTTGCCTCACAGGTTACCATATCCATGGCCATGTTTCCTAATGAACTTCCCTTGTGGTGTTATGCATGTAATTTAATGGAAAAATCCTAATCTTAGCCCTAAATTTCCCTGCAGTCACCGGGTACCCCAGCATGTTCCTGGTGTTGACACCACTTAGAACATCCAGGAATGGGGATCATAAGGGGCTCCTGGAATGCTGTGTGCCTCCCATGGCAGTGCTGGTCCTGCTCCAGCTGAGGGAGGATGGAGTTGTGTGATACAATCCATCTCTTGAGCCTTCCTCCCGAGTCACTGGCACCACTGATCCCTCCTTGTGTACCCCCCATGATGTGGATTCAGCTCCTTGCTTGGGAACTGCAGGTCTCAAACAAAAGAGGACAAAGTTAAACTTAGATTCTGGTCAAAACTTGTGTCCAAATTTCCTGTATCCCAGGTTAGCTTCATCCACTCCTTCTGCAGACTCCTAGCATCTCTTAGGATATTTCCTTTGGATATTTTGGAATTGACCTCAAAGGTCTGCTTAAATTGTTAAATTGTATGTTTTTAAAATTTTCCATTCTCCAACCTGGAGATAACCATATAATGAACATTGTGGTCCAAGAATTCTAAGAAAAATTTGACTTTTACCTAATGTTTTGCAGTATTTATTCATAAACAAATATGCAACAGTGCTAGTTTCCTTAATTCAGCTCTAAAGTATCTAAAATTTTAATTTCCATTTCTATTCCTTCATGCTGAGTATCAAGGGATGTAGAAGACAGTTCAAACAAATCTCTCTGTGTTGTCAGTGTGATGGGGTCACCCTAAACCAATTAATGTTTATGAACAAAATATGGTGGGGGGCATTAGGTTGCATCTATTCAATGTAAGCATCTAAATCCAATTTTGCCATCTCTTGCGTCATGCCTAGCTTTTAAATTAAACTCTCAGGAAAATTAATGTTAGAAACACAGTAAGGTGATTACAAAATTATTGTTTCCCAAGATGCATGATTTATGACATTTTTAATGCTGTTTTCTGCAGGTCATAATGGAAGAAGCCAAGCGGAGAATAAGAGATGTGTAAGAGAGCTTAAGGGTCATGGGGAAGGACACGATTGCTCCCCTTACTGGCATTTGATACCTTAATGTCCAGTCACCATAAATAGGAGCAGGATTGTCTGAAATGTGGGTGAACAGGGAAATGGGTGACATTTGCATAGGAACTCAGCATTGTTAGCTTCCTATAGCATGCAGCAGGCAGGTTTAATTGGAGGGCTCTGTTTTAATTGAATGTACAAGAGAGATGTTACCAAAATACTGCTCCAGAGAGCAGACATGTCCTGGGGCAAGGTGTAGCAAGCAGTAACTGCCTGCCTCTGAAAGTGGTTGGACTACCAAAGTATTTTAGTTGCTGGACATATTCTATAATTTTCACTTTTGTTTGTAGCCAGTGCAAGAATGAGAGAGAATATCCCAGGAATTGTCTTAAATCTTTCCCAATAAACACAGTTCCTGGGTTTCTCAGGGAGTGTCTATACTATGGGGTATAGAAAGCAAAATTAGATATGAATATCAAGGGTTTACCATTTGCCAGCTTAATCTTTGCTGTTTATGCTGATGTGTTTCTAATCGTTGGAGACACAGACTACAGAAAAATTCAGTTTATGACTATTTCTCTGATCCAGGACATACAGCTGTGGTTATATGCTGCCTATTGCATCTTGTCTTTATACACTTTCAAAGAAGAAATAGTTTTACTGACCAGCCAGTTTTTCAGAGCATTGGCAATATACTTCAATAGCAAATATTCTTTCTTTGCCAAAGCAATGACACATGCTAATGGTGTGCAACATCTTAATATATTTTCATTATTACATGTTTGACATTTATCCTTCTTCATCCAAAGAAATTCTGTTGCATCCCATACCATATATCAAGACACAGAGGAGAAAAATCTTGCAACAGTGACTGTGAAAAGGACAGCAATTACTTGTATTTAATTTGCTTCAGGGACCTTGTATCTCAGTGCTATATAAGTAGCTGAATGTTCATTTCCCTTCATAAGTTTCCAATGGGTATTCTGGGCAATTGAGCAAACTTTCTAAAAATTAATAAATAGGACCTAAACCAAACCCAGACAATGGAGTTTAGAACAGTCATATAAACAAGCAAACAAAGAAAACCAAACACAAAAACAACCAAAAGAAAATATCCCTAAATCTTGGGAGGACAGATCAGTATTATGGTATGGTCAGTCCCTGCTCTAAGTAGGACAGGAATTTGAATTCTACTAATGAAAGATAAAGCAAAGGGAACCCTACATGCTGTAAGGTGGAGTCTTGAAAAACTCAGATGATTAATTTGATGATCTGGAAAGCTATTGAGTATGGTAAACAAAATACTTTTGTATAATGATTACTAATGAACTGCTTGTTTCAAAGCAGGTGACAACTGCTATTTCAACCCTGTGACTTAATTATTAGCAGTGAAATGTTGGTTGTTTCAGAATGAACTCTGGAGGTGGCAGAGGTCAAATGCATCTAAAGTGGGGCAGTTCAGGATCTCCACATGTTTTTTTTCCCATTGGAGTTACTTGGAAATTCTAGCCAGTTTGCTGCACAAATTATGTTGTACTTATAGAAACTTCTAGTCTCCAAATTTTGCAGCATATTTTCACAGGCAGATTGTGAACTTCATTAGTCCTGGACAGCTTTTCAGATGAGTAACCCTGCAGTAGTACCAGCTGATATTGAGATGCAGTGTCATGTTGTGCATAGTTGCCTGTTGTCCTGAGGTGATACCAGAGGGTTGGTTCCACTAACCATGTCACCACCAACCATCCATCCATTCATTCTTTTTGCCTTGGACTGGATGTTGAAATCAGCTGATTTTACCCAAGAAATGTGCCAGAAGAATGTGGCCAAGATTGAAGAGTGGGAATGCTTCCTCTGATGAGAAGTCACTTGCTTGCTTTGTGTCAGTGTAACATCAGATCAAGAACTGAATCTTCAGTGTGTACAAAAGGAAGTACACCCTAATTATTAGAAAGTACTGATAATTGTCTTTAAATATCATCTTTGTCTTTTGAGACATGACCTAGGAAATTGTCAATACTTTCAGTCTTGCACTTGAACAAAGGTGTTGCACAAAGCCAAAATTCAGATAAAACTTCAGTTTTTCAGTAGGGCTAAAATCAGACAAATTCAGTGATGATTTCTCTTCCCCTTATCTGGTGCAACACAAGAAAATAGAACAGGGCAATCTGCCAGAGATCTGTAAGGTGTTCACACATTCCCTTACTCCATTGGGTAAGGCACTTGGGTGGCACAGAGGATGTCCTCTACAGAATTGTGAGTTGGCAAATATGATCTACTGTATGACCATACTGCCTAAAATGTTACAGTCATTCTAGACAATCTCTTCTGACACTTATCCATTCTTCCTATTAGAAAGTTTATCTCAACAGTAACATACTGCCTCTGCTTGCATCTCAAGTTCATTGCTCTGTCTTGTCTAGGAAGTTCTGAGGTATTTGTAGTAGTCCTCTTCCATATTTTTGAAAGCTGTTTTCACATCCCCCTTGAGTCTTCTCCAAACTCAGCACTGCAGACTGCAATCTGTTTCTAGGGTCCTTTAGTTCCCTGTCCAAAGCCATTCCAGGATCTCTCATGGTACTTGTTTTGCTCTCAGGATCTTGTTCTGCCCTGTCACTTGTGCCAATGACCAAAACACACCTTTTGTAGAGTCTGTTCAGAATCTGTGCAATGGCCATAAATGACTTGACTAAGACCCATACAACCTACTGTCCCCAAAGGTATTTGCTCGGACTTAAGTGTTTTTTCTTGCTTTCAGGATGTGCTACAGAGCAGTTTCCTTCAAAGGTTACATTTGCATTATCAGCAAAGAATATGGAAAACTGCACAATTTTGGTTGATTACAAACTACATATTCTCAAACCAGCACTGTAATTCTAATTGCTTCTTTCTGGGTTCTTCCATAAACTTTACCAGCTAATTTGCACAACCATGTTCAGCTGTGATAAGCTATGGCTCAGTCAGAGGCTGCAACAGCTTCCTCTTTTCTTTGTGTGGAGCATCTGTTATGATAGAATAGTAAACAATTTCTTTTCCTGAATAATTCTGAATTATTCATCCAGTGTAATTCATTCCAAGGAAATCTTGGATAGCACACACATGCCTTTTGTTCTTCTGCAACTTCCTAGTATTAAGAATATGTCTGATTGTTGTATGTGATGCTAAGTGGAGTGTATTAGACAAATGGAACTAGAGCCTGTCAATGACAGGACAGAGTGGCTGACCTTTATTGATGCTAAAGACAAAGGAGCATCCAGCATGCAAAACCAAGCGTTCTCAGAAACATACAGTTAACTTTCTTTTAAATTCAGCTTTCAGTGAAAAAAAGTGGGGCAAAAGAGGGAAGAAATTTTTCTCTTTGTACAAGGATAATTAAACCTGAAAGAAACAGAAACGGTTTTGTGGGATGAGGACTATCAATGGCTTTGTTGATGTTAGCTAGAGAAGGAAAGCTGTTGTCTTTGGACTCACACCTGACAGTATGCTTGAGTATATACAACTTAGTGGAAATTGTTTTCCACATTAAAACTGTTCTATGAAGAGCTCTTCACCTTAGCTCTTTATCAGTGTCCATTTCTCCTCTGCTTCTACAGGAAATGGTACTGCTTCAAACAGAGAGGGAAGGAGTTACTCCAAAGTGCTGGACAATGCCAGGGGTTTGCAAAACAGATTTTTGGGGTATAGGTTCATTATTTACAGCTAACTCAGTGGTAGTGTTCTCTCTTGAAATGGAGGCAGGTCTACAATAAAATGAAAGAGAGTCTTGAGTACCATGTAGATCAGTTCTGAGAGGAATCTGATGGTCAAATGTGCACTAATGAATGTGAAATCAGGAAAAAAAAACACCTAGGATTTTTGTTCCTAGTGCCAGTATAAATCTCAGTGCTTCCTGTGAATGAAGTGAAATATTTTCAGAACTTGACACAGAGTAGACTAGTCAGAGTTTAATTCTGAGCTGACCGTGAAAGGACAGGTTGGTTTTCTTCAGACCAAGCAGCACATCTGGATTTTTCATGTAGTTCAGTGCTGCTCCCCACAGCCAGATGACCAGTGCTGAGCTGCTGTGCTGGCCTAACAACTATCCCAAGTGACAGATATCCACAGCATGCAGGAGGCTCTCTGCAGAGCTCCAGTGTGTCCTGCCCTGTCTGGGGTCTGCTGTCACCCAACAAGGCCATGCTGGGGTGGACAGTGGATCTCACCTGGAGATCCTCAGCAAAAGTAAAAGAACTGGACTAAAGACAAAACCAGTTCAGCTTTCCAAGAAGTGAGAATGAGCAAAGCTTCAACAGTCTGTACTAAGGCTGATGTCTGGTATTCCTGTAATTCAAGAGAGCATACATTATCACGTATCATTATTTTGAGGAGGGTATGATGTCATTTAGGGAGAATTTACAAAAGGGTATGAGGAATCCTAGAGACCTAACCTAGACTGAGTGACTTGGGCATCACAGTGACATTTGAAATTTATTGTAGATGAGGATTAATTTTGGATAAAGATAGAACAGATCTATGATCATGTGAATGATAGGATTTAAATGGTAACCCTGCAAAAGAAAAATCAAAACATAAAACTGTGGACAGCAATTCAAAAGAAACAACAGTCATGAAATAACAGCCAATCTTAAATCTGAATTAGAAATTGGCTGAAAAAAATGTTTTTAAGTTAGGAACTAAAGTGTTAAATAAAGATCTAAACAATGAAAATTTCCCCATAAAATGAGCATTACTGGCTCAAAAATGAGCTGTATTTAACAGCTCAAGCCCCATCTGCTCAAGGCTAAAGGCTGTACTGAATTCCTGTCACAGGAACCCTCTGAATTTCCTGAAGCAAATGAAGGATGTACTTCCTGCAAGTGATATTGAGCCTTGGGACCACTGTGTCATCAGGAGAGCAAGAAGCAGCTCAGCTGGACTATTGTTCTCTGCTGCCAGGATTCCAGTTTTCTCCCCAGCTACTGGGAAGACCTGGGTGAAGCATTCTCTCTGCCTTCAGTGGGCACTGCTCAGCTGAGGTGCTGCCACTGCTGCTGTCACTGACTGTGTGTGTTGGTGGGCTCAAACACCCCCTGGAAGGTGGTGGTGATTTGCTCTTCACTCAAACTGTTCTGCAGGTGAGGACAACTGTGAAAAGGTGTTGCTTTGCTTTCTCACACTCTCTTGGCACTCTGTAGAAACAGATTTTCACAAAAATGTGGAGTACAGGGCACTGCTCCTACCTGGGTTTCAAACTCCCTGTGGCACTGCAGGCAGGTTCCTTCAGAACTGCTTTGTGGTGGGTGGCTCAGGCTGTGCGTGCAGAGATGGGATGCACCCAGCACAAGGGGACTCTGCTGAGGGCAGGGTCTCTGCATGCTGGGGTGATACAAGTGATAATACTTTGCTTTTGATCAACTTCTTCAGGCTGCAACAATAATCCTGGTATTTTAATAAAACCTCACAATTTTAAATTAAACCTGGATTCATCAGTTAATTAAAGAGCAGCCCAGGATCTTTGTTTTTTCAGCCTCTGACAGATAAATGGTCGACATGATGCCAAAGATCACAAGACAGGGAGTGTGACCAATTTTCTGTATTCAGTTTACTTGGATGAGAAATTAAATTGAAAGTACTATTGCATTGGTAATGGAGATTTGGAAAGAATTTCTGTGCTGTCTCCTTTCTGCAGATACCTGCTTTGAATGACTCTTCCTTTGGGGTTGGAATAAATGTTCTTCAAAGGTGCCTTCCAACCCAAGCAGCTCTGTGATTCTGTGATCCATTAACAGTTCATGTGGAAGTGAATGATTGTGTTCTGGGAGGTTTCTGTCCCTCTTGACATCCTGTTCTTGCTTCATAAACCTTAAGTGAGATCAGTGTGTGTAGCAGGGCTCACGAGCTGCAGTCTGACAGAAAGGAAATGCTCTGCCTTATTGTGCCCCAGGGAGAACTTGCAGGTTACTTCTTCACCTTCAGACATGTTTTTTCATGTCAAAGCAGGACTGAGTGTTTTCTGGGAAAAGTCAGATGTTGCCTTTGCAGGAGCTGGGGCTGCTCATGTGAACCAATGTCACCAGTGTAGTGAGAGTTGTTTCCTCCATGTAATACAGGAGAGAATTTATAGAGAGAGTTGCAAATACTGCTAAAATGAAAAAGTATCCCAACTACATTCTTATAAGATCATGTCTATCTTTTATCCAAATTGGATGCATATTGCAAGACAGGTTCAGAGTCCTTTATGTGTAAGTGAAGTACTTCCAAAAAAATTACACTTCACTTCAAAATCAGGTGTCATTCCTTGTGCATATGTGAAGCACTTCTAACCCAATAAATTTTAAAATTCATTCAAACTTTAATTATTTTGAACAACCACAGCCACCTCTTTACGTGTATATGGAAATACAACAGTTTTTTACAAGATAAATATACTAAGAGAATGTTTTGTATTTTTTATTAATGGTTGTAGTTACATCAGAACACAGCAACATGCTAAAATAAAACAGTAGCACAGTTTGTAGGGTTTTTTTGGTTTATGTCTGGTGAGATTTTAATTGATCAAATTTAGCACTCAAACAGTCAAAGGATTCAGATTATTTCACTTCAAAGAAAAGGCTTACAGAGTCTGGAAAATATCTTAAAATTAGTTTTCTGTTTTTACTGGCATGTATATTTTTAAAAAATGCGAGTCTCTTCTTGTTTCCATAATAGATTTAATGGCAGTATGAACATTAAGTGATAATTGCTGGGCAACCCAATTTACCTCAAATTTAGGAATATTTGTTTTTTGCAGTCCTGTCTGCTGAAGTCAGCATTGTTTTATGCTTAACAATACCTACTTGTATATTTAGTGTTTTGCACATGGGGCAAAGTGATCCTACACTGCTATTTTGGGGTTATGATCATGTGGCAGTTGCCTGCTATGGGACATATGAGAAGCAAATTTTTCTGAGCCACTGTTACAAACCTTGCAGGTTTTTTGGCTGACCAAGACAGAAGCCTGTAGGGGGGACAGCATTGCCCTCCCTAGGGTTAGTTTTGCCAGGGTGAGTCTTTCTGGAGCCTAAAAATGGGGAGAAAGCACAGCCTCTTCTGGTGGACATTAACTGGTGTTTGGGAAGATGATCTAAAATGAGGTTTATATAATTCATATTTTTTACTGATGCTATTAGTAACCCCAGTTGTGCACTTTGCTGGTAAATTGTTGAATTCTTAGGGAATTTGTCCTGAGAAAGGACTGACAGAATGGACCTGAAGCATAGTCTGTAGGAAGGGAAACATGGAAAGCATTTCCTATTTGTCACCTGGCATGGTCCTGCCTGTGAGACACACACACTGCAAAATTGATCACGCTGATGTTCTGATCCTGTAACACGTGGCTCCAGATATACTTTACTGAGTTTGTAGCCTACTAGAAAATTCCTGTGTGCCAAAGAAAATACTTGATCTGGATGTTTGATCTAAGAACTACTGGATCCTTCTGCGCCGATAGTAAGCACCAGTGTCACACATGATTTTGCATTTAAAGAGAGAAGCTGTGAATATAAAGCCTTGGCCAATGGCATCCTGGCCTGTATCAGGAATAGCGTGGCCAGCAGGAGCAGGGAAGTGACTCTTCCCCTGCACCTGGCATTGGTGAGGCAGCACCTTGAGTGCTGTGTCCAGTTCTGGGCCACTCTAGGAAGGATGTTGAGCAGCTGGAATGTGTCCAGAGAAGGGCAACAAGGCTGGTGAAGGGTTTGGAACACAGACCCTGTGAGGAGTGGCTGGGGGAGCTGGAGTTCTGTCTAGAGAACTGGAGACTCAAGGGGGGACCTTATCAACTTACCCCTCTCTACAACTCCCTGAAAGGAGCCTGGAGCCATGTCGGGGTTGGCATCTTCTCCCAGGCAACCAGTGGTAGGAGGAGAGAGGACACAGTCTTAAACTGCACCGGGAGAGGTTTTGGTTAGACATCAGGAAGAATTTCTTCATGGAAAGAGTGATTGGGCATTGGAATGGACTGCCCAGGATGATGGTGGAGTCACCATCCTCAGAGGTGTTTAAGGAATGACTGGATGTGGCACTCAGTGCCATGGTCTAATTGGCACGGTGGTGTTTGGTCATAGGCTGAACTCCATGACCTCAGAGATATTTTCCAATCTAATGGATTCTCAGAATATAAATATAAATATAAATATAAATATAAATATAAATATAAATATAATATAAATATAAATATAAATATAAATAATATAAATATAAATATAAATATAAATATAAATATAAATATAAATATAAATATAAATATAAATATAAATATAAATATAAATATAAATATAAATATAAATATAAATTCTTTTCCAAATATTCTCTTGTATTTTTAATCAAAGCTTCATGGAGTTGTTCAAACAGGAGGGTTTTAGCCCGTCACTAAGACAAGAAGGTGATATTTCTCATGACATTATCAAAATTTTCCTTTAAGCACTCTTAAATTTTCAAATGGGAAGTTTCATCCATTAACTCACCTTGCAGGTGGCTAAGTACTACAACTTGTTGATCTTTTTTTGGTCCTTATTTTTTGTATTTTCAAAGTAGTAGTTACATACTGGAACTTACAAAGTGCTGAGCATTGCATTCCCCATCAAGCAAACCTCTTAATGTTAATCATGCTCAGAAAAAAGCTGCCAGATTGGAGCTAAATATCTGCACATCCTCTGTATTTCTCCAGCTGGGCACCTTTTTCCTTCCTGTGAAAAGATGGATGTACTGCTATGGCATTGAGCTTGAGCTGGGGAAATTCAGAGTCCAGTCTGATATGCTACAGCCTCATTTAATCATGTCTTTATTAAAAAAAAAAAATTATTTATTTTTAAAATGGTGATAATAAATATTTTGTCTTTTTGATTCTGAACTTTTGGGATAGCACTTATTTCTTAGCTATATAAAATCATTAAGACCTTTCTTTCAGATTTTATGGCACGCTATCACTCATGGGGCAGAGGTTTAACCCCTGGGGCTGACTTTGTTTAGGACTCCTATTGCCCATCTTTGGTGCAAAAATGTCTTGGGGGAGACTTCTGCTCACCAGCTCTGTGCAGCACCGTGTAATTGCACAGCAAACAGTACTGATGCTTCAGATAAGATTTTACTCAAAGCTTTGTACTTCCAGATATGTAAAAGTAAGGTTGTCTTTACACACTCTCATTTTCAAAATGGCAATGCTTTAGACCTTTTAAAAGATGGATTCATATAATGAACATTCATTATGTCTACACTTCAAAGTGCCAGTTTCCAGCATTTGTTTCACTGCAAGTATAACTTACTTTCTCTCTACCTTTTTTTAGTAATTGTCATAATTGTTGGGTATAATTTCTTTTTTTTTCCAATTTTTTATATTATCTCTCTATAAACCTACCCATGGGAGCTCCATGTTGCCCTTTTCTCATTTGTTTCATTAAACACTAAATCAATGAACTTTAAGCAGCCAAGGTTAGTAATGTGGCATTAAGCATTAATCCATTAAACACCCAGGCTGTAAATCTACTAGGTACCACTTTTGAAGAGGTTATAATATGCCATACAATTAATTATCTGGAACTTGAATACACTTAATTTATGTGAACTGCAAAATGGAACTATTAGTCGAAAACATTATACTTCCATTAGGAGCAGATATGCAACAGATTTCAAGGTCTAAAACCCTTTCAGCAATCTCAGGTGTAGCTTGCCCACCCAGGACCTTCTGTGAAACGTTTGGCTTGTAAGGAGAGCTCTCCTCAACTGCTCTGACAACAGTGATTTACACCTGCTGAGTGGCCTCTCTGTCTGTCAGCACATCCACATATGAGCCAGTCTGTTCTTCTCAGGCTCTTCACACACTCTGCTTCCTTTCCCACTGCTAGAGGCAGAAGTCTGACTAGCATCATACCCAGCAATGTACTGCTAAACTGATGACAGATGAGTGAAGGCTGGAAGGCAGAACTGAGCTCTCAGTTGGTTGCCATTTCTGGAGGCATTTCTTCCATAAGCACAATGCAGGGGTAAGAGTTGAAAAGACATGTCTTTGCTGTGCTAGTACACCTGTCAGCAGGTATACTAGGGAAAAAAATCCAAAAGTGTATTTATATAAATAACTCTGGGCTAATTTGGGGAGCCCAGCCTAATTTTCCATCTATGAGATGCTGATGCTGCAGCATGCTGCAGTTGCATGTGATAAAGTTGGTCATGCTTAAGCTCTTGCTTGTCCATTTGGTGTTGGACACAGAGTTGTCCTTAGTATGGCTGAGTAAAACTGGGGAAAACAGAGCCTAGGAATCGGGATTCATCTGCCACAAGGCCTCTTCAGCCAGAGCTGAAGAGGACTAAGAGGGATTTAACCCCAGTTTAGTAAATATAACTTTTCAGAATATGGGCAAGCCCCAGTGGACTTTTCAGTATTCATCATATTTCATCTTAAAATCTTCATTGTTTAGGGGAAAATCCTTCAGATTTAGGAAAATCAAAAGAGCTCACACAGTACATTCTTTTCAAAAAATTTTTCAGCATGGTCAGCATGAGGCTTGTATAGGTGTATAATGATGTATCAAAACTAGTTATTGATAATTATAACTATATAGGATAAGTTTCTTTAAAGGGATGCTTTTGTTTTAAAGTAAGGCTGCTTTATTTTTTTACTGCAGTCCCTGTAAATTGCAGTCCCTTTAAACTGCAACCCTACAGTCACAAAGATCTGTAGTATCCCCAGGAGGGATGGCCATAATGTTTTGTGGGTAATATGTAAAAATATAGTTATAGCCAACCACTAAAAGATGTAGGACTAAGTTTATAGGAGATACTGCTGTTTTAAAAGAGTCCCACATGTTCTACTTGGCTGTTTGTTTGTTCTTGGTTCATTCACATAAATTGTTAGAGGTATATATTATAAATATAATGCACATATACATAAATGTATAAGAGGGCAAGGTTATCAAAGCTATAAAATAATTTACATTAAAATTCACAAAGAAATACTGTTGCAGATGAAAAGTGAAAGGGCTCTTCATTCTTGCTAAGTTTTTCTGTCATATGCTGTAGTCCCTGTAAGTGCCCTACAGGAAAAAATACATTATTTTGTTTTGATGCTAGTACAGCCTGTTTAAAAGAGTTTTGAAAAACTGAAAAGACAATTTCAATGTGTTGTTAACCTGTTTTTATGTATATCCCAGATTTGCTCTTATTTAAGTTTTCAGTAAATCCCTCATTTCTTCTTTGTAAATGTCCATAAGTAATTTGAAAACAGCATAATGAAGGGCAGTGTTGACTGTGATACCTCTCACATACACACCCAGCTGTTCTGTTGTCTTTTTTGCTATCATCTGTCACCAGATGGTACCAGGATAATTCTGGAGTTACTGATAGCTTAATTAATTGGAGTGGGAGGGGGGATTGTTGCTTTTCCAAGGTCCTGGTTTGTGGTGGCAATGGCAAGGAGGGCTAATACAGTACATCTTTTATGGCCTTAATGATGTGGGCTTTTCTCTGCCACACCTAATTAAAATTCATGAGGTAGTGAGTTAGGAGATATTAGAGGAAGGTCCCTGTGCAGAAATGTTACATACTGCAATATAATTAATAGAACATCAAGTCTTTAAAACTTACTGCTCTACTGGATTTGGCCATTTGAAAGTAACTTGCAAATAGAAGTGCAGAAGGCTGAAAGCAGCCTCACTTTAAAACAAAAGCATCCCTTTGAAGAAACTTATCCTTAATAGTTATAATTATTGATAACAATAGTTAACTTTGATATATCAATATACACCTATACAAGCCTCATGCTGACCATGCTGTAAAGATTTTTTAAAAGAATGTACTGTGTGAGCTCTTTTGATTTTCCTAAATCTGCAGGATTTCCCCCTAAACAGTGAAGATTTTAAGATGAAATATGATGAATACAGAAAAGTCCACTGGGTCTTGTCCATGTTCTGAAAAGATGTATTTACTAAACTGGGGTTAAACATCTCTTAGTCCTCTTCAGTTCTGATATATTTGGCATTGTGGCAGATGATGTGGTTAACAAGGATGAACCAGATGGAAAATAGTCATTAGCAGGTTAGTGCAACATCATAACCTTTCTCTTCACTGCAGATGTGAGGTTAAAATTTGTTCATTGCCCTTCTGAACAGTCCTCTCTTGGCGTGACTGGTTTCTAGGTTTCATGTGTTTCCAAGAGAGAGAAGCTTACTTACTCTAATTTCTATTTCTAGCACTAAGACTACAGGATTTGCTCTCAACCTCTGACTGCTTATCAGGCACCCTAAGACAGGGAGAGGATCACCCACCACTGACTTCTTCCTCAGAAGAGAATTCTCAGTGCATCCTGCCCCAGAACCCTACAACATTCACAGCCATCACTCCAGGCACATACCCAGGGAATTTTCTAGGCTGGGGAGCCTCTGTGCTTGTGGTTTAACCTTGCTGGTGAAGACATAAAAACAGAAAGGATGCAGTGAAATGTATCTCTGTGCTGCAAAGGCATTATGCTTAAAGTATTGATAATTAAAAATATTTGAAAATACTGAGAAATGGGAGGCATTCTTGTGTTATTCCTCATTTCCTGAGTGCCTGGGCGCCACTGCATCCCTGTGTCCTTCTGACACGTGGTGTGACCTTCTAGCTCAGTTTGGGCTCTTACATGTAAGCAGGTCTCTGGCTCTTGGACATGATGCTCTGGAAATCTCCAGCCATTTTCTACCTCCTTTTACCAGGGAAACGCATTACTCCAGACGAATGAGAATAATCCCATGTAAGTTATGGATTTCTGCTGCTCTCTGTGCCCAGCAGCTCTTCAGAGCTGGGTAGTCAGCTGGAAGGCAATTCAGTAGGATGCCTTCAGGCAAACGTAGCCATTTACCATGGGATACAGATGTATTTTAATTTCATTTATTTTAGGCTTTTATTTTGTGTCATTTGAAGGCCTAAAATGAAAGCAAGTCTCCTCTGGCATGTATATTTTAGCTTATCTAAACTTCAAACTACCTATTTGTCAAGTGTCAAACATCCCCAGTTCTGTGTTTTATGGCCCCAGTTCTGTACATGTGGCTGTCTTAGAGGCAGTAAAACTAAGCAACTGGATAGATTATTTTAAAATGCTGCAGTTTTCCAGCTTGTCACAGCCTGGAGCAGAGCCTGTCTTGCTGCTGCTGTTTGAAGTTGTGAGTGTTTGGTGGGGTGGGAGAGTTGAAATTGTGACAGGATTTAGCCTGTTCTGACAGTGGACATTGCATGATATTCCTTGTTTCTCCCTTGTCTGGTGCAGGAAGAGCCTGGCTCAGCTATCCCCCCATCATTTCCAGGAGCAGTGAATATCATGGGAGGTCTCATGTCTCCCCTCCCTCTCCCCCTTCCTTCCTGGAAGCTGCTAAATTCCCCTTAAGCCACCAGAACTCAGGAAGTACCAGGTACATGACACTCAAAGGAAGGGGACAGTTCAAGTGCAGGGCAGCCTCTCTTAGCAGCATTTTACAGTGATGGGAATTGCACCAGCACTTCCCAGTGCATTGTGCAATACTTGAGCACTCAGGTATCTCTGTAAACCACTGGGAAGTGGAGCTTGGACACTTGCTAGTGTTAGTTCAACACTAAGATTGAACTAAGATCCCTTAAACTTTCTGAGTGCTTGTCTAAGTTTTCCCTGTTTCCCTGTAAGTTTCCCAAAGGCCAGTTAAATGAAAGACATGGCAATAGTGAAGACATTTTGCTGTGATGGAGTAACAGGGTTAAAAATAATAAAAGAAATAATAGTGCATTGTCCCTGTAGGTGAAAGCAGAAATAAACCCAAACCAGAACACACACACACACACACAGAGCTGACAATAAATGAGATTTGTGCCTGAAAATACCTTTTATCTCTCCCTTTAGAGATATCTCTTAATTCTCTCTGAAGAGTAATAGATTAAAATTGATCCAGGACAACTTACTAATGATTTAATCAAACTTGCATCTGTACTCTGTTTCTCAGCTGAACGAATTTGTATGCAGAATAGGAATCAAAGTAGTGACCATTGTGGACAGGAAAGGACAAAGAGAAATTTAATTTTATGTGTATTTCAGGTGTTTTGAGCTATGGATTTAAGTGATCAACAATCTATATTTGGTTCAGGGCACAATGACGTATTTTACAAGATTCTTCTGCTGTAATTTCTAACCTCGGTTTTAAACACTGTCAGCATCATCTAGAATTTAGAAAAAAAGAGCAACTCATCACCATGCCAATGGAACAAAAACTGCTTTATGATTTAAATACCTATAGCTTCATCATTTACTCAGTTGTATGCTTTCAATTTGCTAAGCATGAGGTTGGTGATTAAACTGGTGCATAATTATTAGCAACAGAGAGACTGTTGTCAGATCTCACAGTCTTCTGACCAGGTGCAGGCTTCTCAGATTCAGTCAGAGCCTGCCTGTCAGTTTTATGAACAATCCAGCAAAATAAGTGACTGATTTCCATCACAGAGGCAGTTTTCAGCAGATTGTCACAGTAAAACTCTGTTTCTGAATAGTGTAATGAACATTCTGATGTTTGCAAAAGCAATTTTTTATATATAGACCAGTGTGAGTGCAAAAGCATTAACAATCTGATCCCAGTATCTGTCTCCCTAGCTCCTTATCTGTATCCTTTCATTAATATCCATCTATTTCACTCAAATGTCAAAGTCAATCAAACACTTTGTGATAATGCAAACAGAACTGAAGCATGGCCTGCTAAATTAATCCAATGTGATGAGGACTTCAAAAGATTAAATTTCTTTGCTCTGTTTCTTCAGCAGACTTTGATGATCAAAGCCTAGATGGCTGGTTTGCCAAATGTTTATCCAAATCTCAAATTTAGGCAGAATAATGTAGGCTGTGCATTGCAAAAGCAATGAGTTTTTGCTCCCTACAAGGACAAACTCATTCTGGATTCAGAGTGTCTTTGTGGGGCTTGAATCTTGTGTCTCTGCTGGTGCTCTCAGAGATGATGGCTCATTTGCTGAGCTGGTAGATGCAGGAGTTTCACCTTGTAGAGCACGGAGAGACCTGCCTGATACTTTCTGTCATGCCTGACAAGGGGTTGACTTATGCTTGTCTCTGTCACAGACATATTTTATGAAAAATCCTTTTGGTAGGACCTTTTTCTCCTGAGAAGCTGAGAGGCCTCAGAAACGAACTGTAAACAATAATTACCTGCTGCTGTGGAATGCAACAGGAGCATCTTTGATTGGTCTCATGTGGTTGTTTTTAATTGATGGCCAATCGCAGTCCAGCTGTCTCAGACTCTCTGGTCTGTCACAAGATTTTGTTATCATTCCATTCCCTTCTATTCCTTTCAAGCCTTCTGATGAAATCCTTTCTTCTGTTCTTTGGTGTAGTTATAATACATAATTTTCTTTTATATAATGTATATCATAAAATAATAAATCAGCCTTCTGAAACATGGAGTCAAGATTCTCATCTCTCCCCTCGTCCTGGGACCCCTGTGAACACCACCACATTTGGTGACCCTGAGTGAAGAAAAATTCTACAGTCTCTTCTAAGAACATTCACTCTGGTTTCTGTGCTTGCTGGTGCTTCAGTAGGAAGATGGGTCAAGAGGAGGATCCTTGCAGCCAGAGGATGGCAGGGAGCATCCCTGGGCTCAGGCTCTGGGCTCTTTGAGCACTGTCTGTGCTGCACCTGGGCTGGGGGCTGCAGGAGCCAAACTCTGTGGGTGCAGCACTGTGCCAAGCAGCACGCAGCACCATGACATAGCAGCTACCCAAGACTTGGTCTGCACCTGCTTCACGTCCTGCCAGGTCAGGGAGAGCAGCCCTTGCTCCAGAGAGGGGCAGCCAGTGTGGAAAACTGCACAGAGCAGAATGACCAGACAGCTAAGGGAAAACTGAAGCTAGTAACATTGGTTTGGACAAACCATTTTTAGAGGATGAGACTCTCTTTCCTGCAGTGTGCCCTCCCTTCTGCCCTTTCTCACTGTAATTTGCTGTGTGGTTTTCCTAAATTAACCTAAATACAGAAATATAATAAGCATCCAATAAAAAAATACAGGCTCTTCAGTGAGAAGAGAAATATTTGTCAATATGCTTTTAAAGTGCTATTCTGCAGGATAAACAGTACCAGGTTGGAGAAAGCAATCATAAACACTGTTTTTCCTCTTTCACCATATTGCAGTGTAAATTTGTTAGTGGACTTGACATTTCTACCCCTCCTTGAAGGTATTCATCTCCTGTGCCAGTATTGGAGATGAATAGATGCTGAAGCTTTCAAGTACATCCTATTTGCTTGTGAAATAGAAACAACTAACCAGAAACTCATGTACAATAATTACACACTAACAAGCCTATTTACTCTCCATCTCCTTTCGAAATATGTGCCCTGTTACTCACAATTTTATAAACACAACAAGAAACAATTTTGAATGTTTTAAAAATAAGTCATAAAAGCAGTGTAATTTCACTTAATGCATATATACAAGAGTAGGAAAGAGTGGGCCTTGTTCTCCATCACTGGAGGGAAGCACAGTGGTGGCAAAGATGAGTGAGACCCTGCAGAAGAGCTGTGTCCTACAGTTGTTTGGAGGGGAATGTGTTTAGACTCCAAAAAAAAAAAATTGAGCTGTAAAAATAACTTTAAATATTGATAAAATGTGAGGGAAAACTTTAAAATTCTGTATTTATGAAATGGATTAATGTTTTGTTAACAGTGACTTAGGTTCTGATTCGAGTAATTTTAAAAGCCAAATCAGTCTAACTTTTTGCTTGAAAAACAATGTCACATTATAAGTTTTGTGGTATTGTGTTAATCTCACAATATTTTAACTGTGGGTACTACTGGAAATTAATTTTTACATTGAAACAAGTCTTCCTTTCCTGGTAGGAACATGAAACCTTTCCAGTAAAAGTGGTTTTGCAAAGCTGCAGCCCTTTGAAAGTTGTAAGCCCAAAAGAAATTGAATCACAAAAATAGGACTTTCATGGATCTTAAGCTGGGAGCCTGGAAATAGGTTTTGTGAAGGAATCATCACTCTAAAAGAAATGGTTTAACACCTTGTTGAGGGAAATATATCTGCCAGCTACAGTTTCTACTTCAGCTCCTCAGCAATGAAAAGATGAAGGAGCAGGCTAGTCTGGAAGCATGGAAGGAATTACACCTTCTGATGTTCTCCTAAATACTTATGTTTGTAGTGCTTCATAATTTTTAGTGTAGTATCCTTGCAATATCCTTCTGAAGTGGAGAAGAGCCATGACTCTCATTTTACTGATGGGACTTTGAAAACAGGGAAGCTGAACTCCTTTGATTTGGATCAAGCAGATTGTTTATGGTCACAGAGGAGATTTGTGGTGAAACAGAGAGGGAAGACAGGCTATCATAATCCCCAACCCCACACAAATTGTTTCCCTGGGAAACTGCTGGATCTGGTCTTTAACTCATTCATATTGCAGCCAATAATATCCATCTGTAACACAGCAGCTTCTCCTGATCTACACTAAGAAGACAGGCTCTGAAGAAACTGAAACATTTTAAAAGCCCTGGAAGAGGTTCCCCTGGCAGATGAAGCCTTGTGTCCAGCTCCTAGGTAGCTAATCCTCAATGTAAGCCAGTGAAGAGGGTGGAGGAGGAAGCAGTACTGGTTTATTAGTGCAATAAACCAGGTGTTCCAGTTTTCTTAAGTTCTACCTGAAGCTGGGAGGTGGCAACCTCAAGTCTAACTTCTCTATAAAGTCATGGGAGAGAGGTGAACCTCTAACTTGGATGGCCCTGACCACCTGCAGAGGGGTGTCTGCCTTTTTCTGTGGGGCCTTTCTTGATCACTGTACTGCTGATACAAGACCCCTGCAGCACAGACATCTCAGGGGCTGAGTTAGATTTCTTTCTGCATGAGTCATGATGTTGGTGTCATGTCTTTCCTTCCCCTGGTGTGTAATGCAGCTCTCTCTGGGATGCAAACAGGAGAGATGACAGCAGCCCATGCTGTCACTTCATGGCTGATGTATCCACAGTCAAAGTACTGTGGTGTCTCTTTTTGGCTGAGAATTCAAAATTCAGTGTTCTGATTCTCCTGTCCCCGTGGATGCAGGTTCCTGACTCCTGGAAATACACATTGCCCCTTACCACAAATGCCTGCATGGTGTTGAGAGTGACATGGGAGAAGGTGAGGGGAGCACCATGTGTGTGCCTGAGCTCAGAGAGCAAAACCTTCACTTGGGTGTTCTCAGGCTTCTGATTGCCAACCAACATGATTTTCCACATACTGCAGTCATATATTTTATTTCCAAGGGTTACTTAATATGCTTAGAGGAAACCTGTAAATACTTGAAAACAAGTAGTGAAGAAAATCATACCAGGGGCTTGAGGAAATTTAGCTGACTCTTAACACACAATTACCAATTTTTTTTATTTCAAGGTTAGCAATTTAAACAGAATTTTTTGGTCATTTCTTGCCTAACAAATAGCTGCCTTCATCATAATTTCTTTCCTAGTTTTTCTTCGAAATAAGAAATGAAGGAAAAGTGAGAAGTGGGAAGGAAACAGTAGGTTTGCAGTTGATTTGACAAACATTTTATCAGAGCCTGTTGCAATAGGACAAGGAGTAATAGTTTCAAGCTGAAGGAGGGTTGATTTAGATGAGATACAAGGAAGAAATTTTTTGCAATGAGGGTAAAAACATTGCTCAGAGACTGCTCAGAGAGACAATAAATGTCCCATCTTTGGAATCATTCAAGGTCAGGTTGAATGGGGCTATGAGCAATCTCATCTAGATGAAGATGACCTTGCTTATTGCAAGACAGGTTGGATAAGAAGGCCTGTAAAAGTCTCTTCCAACCCAGACCATCTTATGATTCCATTATTTGAACTGTTTTAACTGATGTTTTCTTTTCCTCTGCTTATTTGTCCCAGGAAGAGTTCAGACATAAGCAATCCACTTACTCTTCTTCACTTGAGCCAAAATACCAGGATAATACCTGATGGCAGAAGTGTTGACTTTGTACACTTTTGCAGGCACACATGCCTGCTCCAAGCCAGAATTTGTTCCTGACCTACTTCACTCAAAGTTTTTAACAGATAATTAGAGAAATACTTTATTTCAAATATGTCATCTAGTCAAGGCTAAGTTTGCCCTTTCTAGTGGTATATTTTTTAAAAAGGTAGATACTCACTCTTGTTATCAGAGGTGTATCTTCTTCTCACTTTAAGCTGAAAAAAGGGGGGAAAAGAGGAAAAATATATACTTTTTCCAAACAAAAAGGCAGATTGCAATTTATTTTTTTTTTAAAGACACCATCAAGCAAACAAGAAATTCAATTCAGTTTTTATCTCCTAACTCCAGAAAGCAAGGAAGGTTCCATTTGGGTCGAATGTATGAGCTCTGTGTCTGGCACAACAAACAAATATTCAATGGATTTGTGATTTAGAAACTGACTGGTCTGATTGAAAATAATGATGTCTGACAGTGCAGGGGCAGTGACTTGGCCTTTGTTAATGCACTGCTAACCAAGTACTACCATGCACAGATACTGGAAAACCAATTAGCTATTCTAAGAACTATTAGCAGATAAAATGCTCTGATTAATCACACAAAATATGAGTAGTCCCTTATTTCTGTAACTCCTGTTTGAAAATGATCACTAATACTTCAGAATGAACTAATTTAGTTGCTGGATATCCCAGCAGGGCTTTTTTGGAGCCAGATATAATTTGAATATCATTTGATATATGAATTCTTAGGAAAGAACATAGCTGTGCACATAAGCTGATGTCAAGTATATTTATGCACATAAAATGTGTACGTGTAAGAAACAAATGAGGCTTGCTTACTCTGCTGCATATCATAGCAAGCTGAGCATTATTAAATTACAATTGCTACATCATGCTAATTTATTTTTTATTAGCAGCTTACTAGAACATTTTAGTGCCAAATGTGCTCTTTTCCTGCTGCCTGTTTTTAATGCAGATATACTACTATGGTAATGCACTATTCCTTAAATAATTTAAACAACAGAGGCTTACCCAGCCTTCAGATGACTTGTTGAACAAAAATTATACTTGCAAAAAGAATTCAGGTGCTCTTTTAGTGCATGGATACTAAATAATAGAGTCCCTTATTTTCCTCCACAGACTCAATAGGAAGCAAGGGAGAACTATTTCCCTGATGGGAAATCACATTCTGTGTTTGGCAAATATGTTTGTTTATGCAGCTAAAGGTGACAGAGATCAAGAAGAATAGGTAGAAGAGGGGCTGAAAATCAGCTGAGACAGTTCAGGAAAATGTATACATAGTGCACATCTGCTTATGGCATTTGAGGATCCCTTTTAAATAGTAATTTTATTGAGTGAAGACACTCAACGCAAGCCAGCAAAACAGCTGCCCACCCTAAAGAGGGAAGGTATCTGTCTGCCATTCACCCACATACAAACAGTACCCATTTAGTCTGAGCCTTTCCTCTCAGGCACAGGTCTTCCTTTCTCAAGCTGGCAGGAAGGAAAAACAAGTCCCTGCAGCCCTAATGAGAGTGAACTTAACTTTCTCTTCTCCTCATGAGTTTGTGACTTGTGACTGGAGGGAAGGAGCACCTGCACTTCCCTATTCTCTGCCTGCTGCTCTTCACTGGCTCTCAGAAGGACCCACCCAGAGATCAGAGGCTCTGCTTGCTGTCAGGCTTGAAGCAAGTTTCACAGTGACTTCGTTTGGGTTGAAGCTTTTTGCTCTCCAACCACTTGTTTGAAGGTCAAAGTAGACAGGGGAGACAGTGATGCAGAGAGCTCCCAATGGAAATATGCTGATTAAAACCAAATGCCTCTGTTTTCTTCTCTTTTCTCATGCCGAGGATTTGGCCATTCATGGAGTTTCTGTTGACATTGCTGGAGCACCCCATTTCTCTCTTTTATTTGAGCTGAACCTGAAGGCATGCTGGGCTACCATCCAGAAAACAGCTCATGAACACTCACTAAAAATACATTCTGGTTCTGCTGTATCGAAACACATCTGTCCAGCAGACACTGTTGCACAACAGAGTTAGCAGGCTGCCAATTGCAACCCTGGAACCCAAGAGTTGTCACTAAGGAGTTGATTGAAAGGGTGGCATTCAGCACAGGAATGAAAGCACATGGGCAGCCTGTGGTTTCTACCATGGCCTCACCCCCCTACAGGTCTCAGGGAGAGCATAGAGACCCTTCAGGCCAGGACTGGGAGCAAGAAGCTATAACAAATTTAAACCAGTCTCTGCCCTGCTCTTGCAGGCTGCCTTTGAAGCTCAGCCCCTGAGGATACAGTGAGGGGAACACCCAAATATAAAGATAGGAGTGAAAGGGGGTTCTTGCAGCACCAGGACCAGCCTGGTCCTGGTGCATCTTGCAGGTAGATGCCAGGATACCACTGCTCCTGCTGGGTGTCTTAATGAAGTGTCACAGCACTTTGCTTGGGTAAACATTGCTATAATGTAAACAACTCTCTGTCCTGGAAGAGATGTTTTGCAAGCATAGCTGTTTTCAAGCTTTTTCTTAAGTGGATGTACCAGCTATGAGGAGAAAAAAAAAAGAAATTGCACAAAAATAATTACAAAACCCCCCATAATAAACCAAAACCAAACCAAACCAAAATAACCACCACCAACAAAAAACACAAAACAAAGAGAGAATCTGGGCAGGTTAATATCTGCCTCTGATCTTGGTAATAGCTTTAAGAAGTTAATGAAGTGATCCTTGTTTTTGCTCAAGGAAAACATGTTCTTCGTATTTTTGCTATACAAAACAATGAGAGAAAGATGTATTCAATTTTGCCTCAATCTACCTTAACATAAAATTGCTTAGTGTTGTCTCTAATAAAACTGAAAATGAGGAATGAAAGTACAGATTGCTCTGTGCAAGGTCTAATTTTTTTGTGTGCATTATATTAACTATCTCGGCCCAATTTTGTGATAATAAGGCAAATAAGGAAAAAGCTTCAGTTGAAAACCCCAGCATATAATCAGCAATTACAAGTGGGCAGTGCTTCATTGTAGGGGTTTTTATGATCATTATGGATGGTAAGAGTCTTGTTTAAATATTTGAATATGATTTCCCAGAATCAGTTAGGTACCCTCTCTGTAATGACTATTGATGGAGCTGTCCATGCACTCACTGCCCTGTTTTTTTTGAGACTGTGGCCTCTGAAATCTGCAATATTAACTTATCATCTGCCTCTGTGCAGGGCCACTTTCAGCCAAAGGTGGATAATGGGATCCCAGGGTGCCACCACTACAGGGAAGCTCTGTAGAGCTTCTAGAGAAGCAGGGATACTTCTCCTATAGCTCTATAGGGAGATCTGCAGCTCCTCAGCCTTAAGTTGAGCAAGACACCAGAAGATTGTGCCTCACTGAAAATGAAGCTCATCCTAAAAATTCTGGGAGACAGTCTAAATAACTCACACTGAGCTAGAATAAGGAGATTTGAATGCTGCAAAAGCAGATGAATAAACAAAGTTCCCTCCCTGTTTCACATTCAGAACTTCTAAGATTTAACAGACCACAGGGATGAGTATAGACATATTTAGCATAAAAAAGAGCTGATAAAGAAATTCTCCAAAGTTTAAATACAGTAGAATTGGGATGGAGGACCACGTAGGTTCTAAGAAAAGTCTCTAGTATGGAGAGCTGATGACTCTCAGAGCATTAAAGAACCTCTCCAGAATACAAAGAAGCTCAACCACACCTTTGAATTACCAGTTAATACTGTGGAAATTGGTTGCTTCCTTAAATATCATAGCCTTTAAGTCCTGCCTTAAGCAATTAAAACACACTACTTTTAGTAAAAAAATAATTATTTGTTCATTGATTTTGTAAAATTCTCATCTGGTAGGTAATTTATTTGCTGGATTGGGCTGGGAAAAAAAAGTAGTTTCTTTCAAACAAATGCATTAATGCTACAAAGGAAAGGGAGGAAAGGTAGTTTTTTTCTTGGCCAAAGAAAAAGAGTGAAGATGTCAAAAAGGAGCTGAAAACTTTCAAAGAAATGGCTTGTGCACAGGAAGGAATCATGGTACTTTAATGCATGCAGCAGAAATTTTACACTGTTTATACTGAAAAGTCCATGCTTGATCCCACACTCGTGCAATGTGCAGCTCCAGGAAAGGTGCAGGCGAACATAACATGACTAAAGCAGACTTTGCCTTTATGTGGTTGCTAAAGACTCATTGATTTTACCCTTATGCACTTTGTCTATTTGTATCTTGGCTGTACTTCTGCTTGCACCCTTCATTTGCAACAGCAAACATCCTGGATTGCAGGTGAGAAATGTCACGTGCCTGGGCGACACACACACACTTCTGGGGTGGAGGACACCTCTGGCTCACCTCATCCTTTGATGTTTCTGGAGTCTGGTGCTGCTCTGGTAATGTCCTTTTGTGGGGTATCTACCATCTGCTTTTGAATCAAATTCTTCCCACTGAACAGCAGTTCACTGCTCTATTTTCTCACATCAGCTGCTCCACTGAGTATTGCTGGGGCAAGGGTAAGGGAGACTCACTCTGGTAGGGCTACAAAAAAAAAAAAAAAACAAAAACAAAAACAAAAAAAAAACCACCAAGGAGAACCAAGGGAAAGAAGTAAAATCTATAACTGGATTGTGCCCAGGCACTGAATCATTTAGAACAAAAAAAGAAAGAAAAAAAATCTGTGAGTTGACTGAAGAGACTCATATCTGCAAGGTAGTTGATTTGGAACTGGCAAACATTTCAGCTGCTCCTCGTAAAATGCTTTTGTCAATGGTTTACAATCTGTGCATTTGCTTCCTGCGTGATGAAACCAAACAGAGACATGCACATGAGAAACACACAGGCATTACACTGTCTGAGTTAAATTCATCCTTTGTGTAATTCCAGCAACATTTCTCTGTTGGGTTTGAGTGCTCGACATTTACAGAAGAATCTGGATTGAGTTGAACTTGCATGAACCAAGCCAAATTTGTAATTACAAGGCCTGGCAAGGCATATATCTCTTTCCTGCTTATTTTGTATTTGCCATTGTTAACAGTGAGTGAGTGCCTCCGTTATTCACACGCCAGTCTCAAATCTATGGAGAATTTGGGGAGATGAGGAGCTTGATCTGATAGAAATTGAAAACATAAGGCTCAAATTAAAGCACTCTGCAAGTAAAGTGAAGGTTTTTAACTATCAAAATGCAGGAAGCAGTGGGTGGCAGACAGTATTTTCCCTCTGTTTAATTTGACAGTTTAGAATATCACCTACTGTTTTGTGACGGAAATTGATACATTTAGATTAAATCTTGAATTATATACCATACAACACTGTCTTAGATATGGCTTCCCCTTTCATTACAAACTGCTTCTAGGAGGAACTATTCCTCTTACTGCTTTTTTTCCTCAATCTTCACATGATTTCTGTGCTCACACCCTTTTTACAAACATTATTCTATACTTCTCAGAGCAATTTTTTTTTTCTTTGTTTATCTGCTGCATGTCATTCTCACAAGCTTAATAGTATTTCCCCTTCCAGTTATATTCAGTTTCATGCCATAAATATATAGTAAAGGCAGGAGTTCCCACAGTCAACCTGTGAATTGCAGGTTGTAGGACTCTCCTGAGCTGATTTGTGTTTCATGTAGAACACTGGCTTTTGAACTATATTCAGTCTGTGTTTAAAAACTGATCTCGTCATAAGATGTGTTTTCACCACAACCAGTTTTTGCATCTTATTTCCATTGTATCTCCAGCCTTAATTTTCATTTTCTTGCTTTGTCTGCTGAATTGAATAAGCCATTAACAAAGTTGTATTCCCTTGTAAGTACTTACAAACTCTTCAAATTTCTTTAAAACCTTTCTTTCATTAACTAAATAGATTAAGTTCCTGCAGTGGTACTAACAGATGCATTCTCTTGTTCTTTAATCTTTCTCTGTGCTGCTTTGTTCCCCCTCAGTTACCAATATCCCTTCCAGAACACAATATTCCAGTTGTGATTACATCAATGTTCAGTGCAAAACCAGGACCAGCTCCACATCTTTTTAAGAGATCTGGGGTTCCTTTTTTGGCCACAGAACTGAACTGAGAACACATGTTCTTTCCTAGGAGTTATGTTCCTGCTTAGATGAGATCTCACATTCATAAGGAATATTGTTTCTCCAAATTGAATCCCTAGAGATGCCTCACTTCCTTTGTTTCAAAGACATATGACCACCAGCTGGTCTGATTAAAGTGTTTTTTATTTATATCCACCTTGCCAGGTGGTAAAATTTGGCTAAGCATTGACTGTTTGCTTTTATATTTCCCCTTCTACGTGTCTTTCTGTATGTACATGTGGGAGAAAGTGGGCAATTTTTGATGTGCAGTAATATCATACATCACTTCTGACGCATCACAAAGTGCTCTAAATCCCTCTGCATCAGCCATCCATCATCTTAATTATATATTCCTCACCCAGTCTTTGTGTTATCTACAGTTCTCATCAACGACAGCTTTATGCTTCCTTCCATGTCTCAAGCAGAAAATTTAACTGGTGTGGGACTGGATCCCCAGTGAACTTCACTGAAAGCACACAGCCCTGCAGTGACATTCTGGTGTGTGAGCACTTGCCAGTTTTAATCCCTTGAACGTGTTGGTGTTGATTCCTGGCATCCCCCATTGGTGTTTTTTGCAATATATGGTTCTGACTGTGTAAGATGTCTTGTAGAAGCCCAAATATAGTGACTCCACTAGCTCTATCAGGCAATTTTTAATCTCATCAGGGAAAGATACCAAGTTACTTTGATGGATCTGTTTGCCAAAAAGCCCCACTGAGTGGTGATAATTATACTGCCTCCCTCTTATGCCTTGCTAATTGGTTCCTGTACCAGCCTTTCCTTTATTTCACCTGAGACTGATGGCAGTCAGTCTGAAAATCTGGAATTACCTGAGTTCTATCATTTATTCTCTCTTAATTTTTGTTTTTAATCCTGGTGTTACCTTACTTTTTCTCATCTTCTCCAACTTTTCTGGTATTACAAGATTTATTGAAAAGATCAACACTAATGGTCTGGAGGGGCTTACACATAGACTCATTTTAGACTCTCATATATTCATTTTGAGATTTAGTGCTATAAATATGTCTAAAATCAGTAGCCCTTATTTGACATCTTCTGATGCACTGTTGGAGTGAAAATTGCTTCATGATTTTCTTATGAAATGAACACATCATCTGATCCCTGGCCAAAGATACACCAGTTACTTATTCAACACTTCTGCCTTTTCTGGATTATTCTTGGCAATTTTATAATTTCCAATCCCACTGTTAGTATTCCTTTTGCTCCCTTTATGTTCAAAATGTCTTTCTGACTATTGTTAACCCTATTTACCACAGATTTGCTTTCTTTACTCCACTTATTTTCTTGTTTTAAAAGTCCTAGCATGTAATCTCTATTCAAGTCTACATAATCAGCAACTTTTTTTCTTTTGGATTTTTTTTTTTCTAAATGTGACCTTTACTTTTATAACAAGCAAGGGTTGTTTTGTAGCTGGTGTGGTATGGAAGTCAGTGGTCAATCACCCATTCACACTTTTATCCCCAGTCATTTGGGCTCATGAGGGCTGGCAACTTCTTTTAAAAGTAATCCCAATGAAGAAATAAAATACTTGAAATAAAGTGAAATAAAAGTGAAGAAAGTGAAATAAAAGCAAGAGTTTTGTAAAGAGTATAAGTTTCCAAGATGTGTCACCTGTGAGAGGTTGTTTATCAACGACTGTTCAGACAAGAGTACCCTGTTCTAGGGATGAGAAAGCAGTTTAGCTGTATTGACAAGAGCTGTGCTGGTACCTTGCCTTCATGGCCAGAGAACTGCCCTGGGTCATTGCAGTTGCAAATGCAGATTTCCAGTGTGCTTCCAACTATCTGGTTGGGTTTAGGGAGACTTTGTTTGACTTTTGCCCACATATTGCTGCTATGTGCACTTAAAAAAAATTCTAAAACCTGGGAATATAAACTCAATGATAATATCATCACGGCAATGCAAAAGCAATATCCTATTGATTTTGCACTGCCAGGTCAGTACATTAAAAGTAAATGTTTTATTTCATTACAGTGGTGAAGCTACCACAGTTGAACAGCACCACTGAGTGTAAGAAAGCTCCAGTAGAGACTGGTTTGATCATTGGTTTGACCTTTAAAAGTAGATCACTTTTTAATGTGATTTTGCTTCTGCTCGATAAAAAAAATTGTCTGGAAACTTCTGAGAAATGTGGAAATTCTCTGAACAATTAAGATCATAAAAAAATACCAAACAGGTACTCAAGCTAATGCCAGAAAATCTTTGCAATTAATTTTGTGACCGTGTCACAATATAACTGGAGAAATTTCAGCTGACTACAAATCTCTGTCAAGCCTTCTATGAAATAAATAAATGAATTGGACTATGCAGTTGAGATTTTTTTTCTTCAGAACAATCCTTTGATAGTTCCATTTGAACACAATGAAGTTTGCAAATGATCACAGGTTTGGCAAGTTCTTATAAACCCAGAAACAGATGGGTTTAAAAACTATGGTTGCAGAAGAATACTGTGGTATTCCTAAGGTATGGGTACCTTAGGAAAATCAGATTTGTGAGCATAGTGGATGTCTTTCCCCTTTCTCAATGAAGTACATTTTTCTGCACTGATTTCTGATTATATTTATTTGATACTTTGATCTGTGTGTACAAATGATGAGTTTTGTGCCAATGTGTTGGTTGTGAATGATTGTTGCCTCTTTAGCATTGGTCTTCCATTACCAGGAGGCCACAGAATTGTTGGGGAGGCTTGTGTAGAGTGCTGGCAGATGACAGCCTAATTGCATCAACTGCTTCAAACATACATGGATAACACACAGGAAGGAAAGGATCAAACTTGTATGAACAGCAACAGCACTATCTCACAGCCAAACCTTTCAGGATTCCAAGGATGGGCACCCTGTGTAGCAAGTCTGTGCTTTGCCAGATAAATTTTGCAGAGCAAAGGCTAAAAGCTATACCAACTTATCCTCCTGTGAAGCTCTGCTTGAAACTTTGGAAAACCTGAGCAGGGTGAACACCTATCTGCTCTCCTCTCTGTAGACCATCCCCCCAGCAATCTGCAGAGCACTGGTGCTGTGCATGTAGCAGGGTTGGCATCGTGCCACCTTTGGCTTCCAGCCTACAGCTGGTCCCTTCATCCCACCCACGCCGATGCTTCCCAAAATTTGGTTCTCGTTCGAGCATTACAGCTCGCCTCCGTCTTTTCCTGCTTTGGGTGGAGGTTAGCATATTGCTTAAAGGGAGCCAAAAGTACTTCAGTCCATTCCTCCTCTCATGGGAGAATGTAGAAAGAAAGACATTTCCACAAGATCTTAAACTCAAATATAATCGTGGTGATTACAGAGTGGGTAACTCCATATTTTCTTACACAATCTCTCAGCAGGCAACAATTAACAGGTGAGACCACAGATAGCCCAGCAGCACCATATTGCACCTCAATGTCTTCTATTTTCATAAATAATATCACAGAAAATTTTAATAAAATTATGTATGATCTCTATATTTTAAGATGACATTGAGAGAGTAGGATCTCCTGGAGGATTCCCAGTTATACTGGACCTCTATCTCAAGTGAATTGCTCTGCAGCCTCCTATCTTCTGGATTTGATGATAAGGAGTGTCTGAACCAGTCCTTAAACCAAGAGCCTACTTTGCCTTTGGATAACCAAATCCCATCCTGTATTACCCTGAAATTAAACAATCTATCACCCCTTCTCCAGGCTTGGATCTGCTTTCAAAAAATGCTGCAACTCTGGCACTTAGGGTTTCCTGTGCTGCACGCCATGACAAGCAATAAAGCATTCAACACACACAAAATTATGAAACCACACAGGAGAAAGTTAACTCTCAGCTGTGTCAATGTTGCAGGACAGGAAGCAAAAGAAATTCTGTGAATTTTCTGGGAGAGAAGATGGGATCTTTTGAGTATAATATCCACATTTTAAGCAGACGGATGTTTTTCAGCTCCACTGCTTTTTATGTAGATGAATTCACTTCTGTACACATATCAGTATGTGGTAATATTCTGCAAATGAACACACAAAGCAGGTTTTTTCAGAAGCCTTTGCTTCTGAAAAATGTCTTTCTTATATCTGCCTGTCTGATTTACTCCTTGCAGGTAAGAAGTGTGACAGTTCTCTGTGTGTGTGTGATTGAATTCTTCAGTCCTTGGCACAATCACATCAACCTCTGATATCTCTTATGTTTCAGGCAAGCCTTTGTTGCTTCAGTTTCAGGCAGAGTTGCTCAGCACAATCTTACAGTATAGCCTCTCTGGATTTCTCTCACTTTTCCTCCTATTTCCTCTTTAACACGATTAAGTCAAGACATATACTGAAGCAGGGAATGATTAATTCTAGTAATTGTCTGTCTTTAAGTCATGACAACTTTGCCAAGTTCCTCATCTTGTGCACATGAAAAATCACTTTCTCTCAGTGTGGAGAATTTGTTCATTTTGCTTTAGATGCTTAATTCATTTGCTTTAAATGACTACCTTCTTGTAAGCTGTTCCATACTGACTCTGGTCTCAGCAGTAGATGTGTTGCCAGAGGTAGCATTCAGATCTCCATCCTACTAATCTGTCAGGGGTTTTTGTAGTCCTAAGGGAATGGAAAAGGCAAGAAGGTATAGGAAAACAAATGTCATTACAGTTGCAAATATTGGGTTTGGTTTGGTTTTGTTGCTTATTTGAGTATCATCGTGTTACTGTCAAAACTGTGCACTGCACCATATGTCCTCAGGGCAATTGCTCATGCCCCTCTGACCTTGTTGTATCATTTCATAAATCTCTTTGGCTGTGTTTTCTGGAAAAGAAAAACAACAACTTTCACTATGAGATTCCACTAGGCTTTATTTTTCTGATTTCCAGTCATATGTTGCTGCGATTGTGAGTCAAACGCTTGCAGGGCTTTTGCTGTGAAGCTATGAAAAGCATTTCTTTAAATAAAAAAGGAATTTATTTGTTTTACGTCTTGGGTCTGCAGCTCACAGTCAGGTACTTGTCCAGGAACCCCTTGAGCATCACCAGAAGAAGTTCAAGCCAAGGAGAGCTGCTTTTCCCTTCCCTTCCCTGCTGGAGGGCAGGACGTGCCCTGCAGACAGGTCAGTGGCTCAGGGTGGTGGCTCGGTGCCTGTGGTGTCACATCACCATGGCATGTGAAGGCTCTCCCTGCCTCAGTGTGTGAATCATGGGCACAGAGTGGTTTGGGTTGGAAGGAACCTTAAAGATCATCTAGTTCCACCCCTCTGCCATAGGCAGGGGCACCTTGCACTAGTCCAGGCTGCTCAGGGCCTGGAACACTTCCAGGGATGGGGTTATCTGCAGCTTCTCTGGATAATCTATGCCAGTGCCTCACCACACTCAGAGTGAAGAATTTCTTCACAATATCCAATATACACCTACCCTATTGCACTTTAAAACCAGTAAGTCCTCGTCCTGTCACCCACCTCCCTGGGATCAGTGTTGGGCTCTCCTGGTGCTGCACCAAAGATGATATAGGGGCACAGGTAGTCACCCCAGAGTGGTAGATGGTGCCAGCTGATGATTTCATTCCTGGCCTGGAATGCACAGCAGGAATGCTGTGGGACTGCTGCAGGACACTGCTGATCCTCATAGTTTGCTCTAAGATACAAAACTTCAGCTGCTGGTTAGGATGTTCCAAAACCAGTTTTATAGGAGTTGGGAAAAGTTTACTGGGGAAATAACAGGACATATTCTTCCTGTTCTGACAGTTCAAAAAATCAGCTTTTACATGTCATTGAGGAAGGATAGATGCACTGTTGGTTTGATCCAATAACTTCTTAATTTCTCTTATATTTTCATGTTGTTTTACTTAGCCAGGCCCTGATTTCTAGTGGAGTATTAATCTGCTTGCTGGACTTGCAAGGATGCCTCTTGAAAGAAGTACTACTGCTGAGCAGACAGGAAGGGAGGTTGCTTTAGGATTAGAGGGTGCTCTGTTCAACTCTGACTGGTAGGTACAGGCAGAGGTGAATAAAACTCCTGAAAAGGGCACATAGAATTTGAAAATGTGGTTACTGGTGTGATGTATAAAAAGCACAATGAGAAGCTTTTCTGAAAGTATTGCTAAGAAGATTGAAATCAGCAACACTGTAAGGTTTATGAGAGCATAATTTTGTGAGATTAACAGCCCCATTTCCTGTCCAAATGGGTTCCGATAAATTCATGTGACTACTGAATAATTATGCACTGCTTATCTGACTGAACTTCCAGTCCTAAAGATTCAGCATTTCTGGAAGGTTTGCTCAGCTATGGAAACCTTTAGTGAGACATTTTAACTGCAAGAGCACAGGCAACATCAGCTGATAAAATGTGACATTAGCATGTCTCTAATACCACATAAATATTTTCTTCCTGGGGCTCCAGTTCTTGGGACTTTCCCCCTAGTAGGAGATTGATCTTGTTCCCATATATGAAGCAGGGACTATTAATGGGGTATTATGGAATGGTAGTTTAGGATCACTGATGCACACGGCCTTCCTTTGTTACAGTGAGAAAATGACATTATGCATATTTGTAATAATGAAGAACAGCTTTAGTTCCATGTCTGCTCCAGACAGCATGTGATAAATAATGTTCTGTCCAAAGTTAAGCACTCTAAATTTTGTATTAATTGAGGCAAATATCATGCCCCTGTTTAGTGCAATCTAACATATTACCATTAATAAATGACTTGAATTTTCTTTCACATTTATGATGCTTGCAGAACAATATTATCTTTTAATATGTTGCTATCTTGGAAGTCTTTCCATTCTTAGTATAGTCTGAAATTTGTACAATAAATTGCTGTCTATTGAATCTTTAAGTGTCATGACATTAAAAGGTAGGCAAAATTTAACTGTCATTCTCCTTTTCACTTTTTTTTCCCCATCAGTTCTGTATCTGATACCTGCTCAGAGCTTTAAATCACCCATTTCCCATGTAATTAAATAGCTCTTTATTCATTAGCTAGGGTGTTAACTAGGAGATGCACATCTGCAAGCTCATGATACGTGGCAAAGTGAAAATGTGGATATCTAAGTGCTGCTATGCCCAAGCATATGAGCTATGCCCAAGTCTTTCTGCTCTCTCTCTCAGGCTACATTCTTTAATTCCATTTGGTTCTTGCTGTCTCCCTCCACCAGCTTTTCTGAGTCTTACTCATTTCTTTCCAAATACCCTAGCCACCTTCTTGCTCATCCTTATGGCCCTTCTTAAAGCTGCCTGTGGAAAGGGCAGCTCTGCCAATTGCCAGAACACAAATGCCTGCTTCATGCATGGACAGCAACAGTGGGCCAGTATCCAGGCTGAGGAACCATCAACAGGTAAAGTCAAAAGAGCAGGAGACCATGAATCAGGAAGCCAGTTGTAAAACATCCATTAAGATCACAGAGAGCCAGGGACATTTGGTCCCCCTGGTTTGCCAGAGCCTATACAGGTCTGTAACTTTAGGTACAGGGTGTATTTCATTAATGTAAAAATGCCAGTATTTTTTGCATTAAGATTACACTGATGATTATGTTATCTGAAGTATGCTTTGTCTGTCACTTAAGGTTAATATATGTAGTAGGGTAGAAACTGAATGACTCTGTATGGATTTGCAGCATTTCAAAATGGAAGAAAGGAATTTTTTGAAACAGCATGTTGTAGGATGGCCCCAAACACAAACATTTCCAAGTTCAAGAAAGATATGAGGTGTGTGCTTTTCCTAAATGATGAAATGGGGCATAGGCACATATCTGGAGCTGAGCAGTGCCTCAATACTGTTACAGAAATAGGCACTGTGGAAAGCAGGGTATTCAAAATCAGTGGGTTCAGTGTTCTGGACTTCCCATATTAAATGCTGAAACTGTATGGAAAGAAGAGTTCTCCTGGAGGTGCAGTGGGGCTGGCAAAGTTTAACATCTGATAAACCTTTAGGCCACTCAGGATCCAAATCCAGCACAAGCTACGTCATCCAAAGGGAAAACACAACACAACAAATGAGTTGATGTGGTCACACTGCTCCAGGGAAAAAAATTTCTCCCCAGATCCTGCTGAGCAGCCTTCATTTGCAGGAGCTGCTGTCTCATATGCAAAATTGATTTTTTTCTTTTGCATTAGAGAGAAGTTTTCCTCATAGTGTGTTGTGAAGCAAACTGTGCTGATCCAGACCCAGAATTTTGTAGAAGGACTTAGCAAGTGTGATTCCTTAATAATTTAATGTGAGGGAGAAGCTTAGTCCTTGTACCTCATCATTAGGAAAAGAGAAGGGATTTGTCCAGGGTTTCAGGAGATACTGACTGCCTGGGTGGTGGTCTGTGCCAGGACGTGGCAATGTGACATAATGCTGTACCAGGGAATACAATACAGACACACATAGCAAGGAATGTGGTGATGGGGGAATGTCATTGCCCCCTTATAGCCCAAGTGAGTGTGCAGACACCAGACTTTGTGCTTCTCTTGCTCTGCTGCCAGACTGTTGGCTTTTCCCTCCTTGGGCTGCCTTGAGGACTGATAGTGTGGAAAGAGTGGTGCTAGTGGGAGAGAAGCAACCTCAGTTATAAGTGGTGAGAGTTTAATGGTGAGACAGTTACCTCCAGTTCTGTGAGCTGGTGGGAGTTGGTTGTGCCAGAATCATGCAGAAGCTGGTGAGAGCTGTTACTGTGACACACCTTCCCAGATGCTTCAATCTCCACTGCTGTCACCACTTGCCCCCCACACCCCATAAAAGCTGATAAACTGGATCAATACAAGTTTTGGGTTAGGCATTGTATTGGATACAGCATAGCAAAGGAAAAGTGATGGAGCCAGAGCACAGCTGCTCTTCAGAGCATTTGCAGGATCACAGGCATCTGGCTGTCACATCAGCTGCATCTGTTGAGCTGACGTGAGGACAACGTGAGCACTGAATGTGCAGGAGTGTGCTGGTGGGAGGACAGAAGCGTGGGGATGCAGTGAGGCCACTTTGTAAGATGTGATGTCACCCTGTGCACACATCTGCAGAAATTAGGAGCTAGAGCTGCTGGCTGCGCCATGGAAGATTATTCACACACATTAAAATTCTTCACTCAGTGGGTGATGTAAGGCAGCCTGTAGTCTTGCTGTTAGGTCTGTGGTCAGTGCGCTGTGGAGTCATGAAGATTTCAAAATACCTCTTGACATTAAGCTTTCTGGAATTTTCTTTGCTTTCGTGCATGGAAACAGACAGTCTCATGAGCTTAGCTGCACAGCACAAGAACCATTTATTTGCTAGTTTGTTTTTTTTCTTTTTTCCTCAGATAATGTTGAGATTCTGTTTCTGGAGTGATGAAAACAATTCCTGGCTTTGCTTTTGCAAACGGAATATAGTTTTTCAGAATCTGCTGTATTATTATTAAGCCAATTACTGCATACGATAATAACTACAGAAATTAGTAACAGTACTGTATAAATGATATCGCTTTAGAATATATCTTAAAGTCTTTTGTCAGAATATCAAATGTTCTTACTCCGGTGTTTGCTATTAAAGTAAAAGTAAGATATGATGAGAGTCATGATTTGTCATTCCAACTAGAATTAGTCAAAATGCTAATTGAATTATCTGTTTCTAAAGAATTAACCTTATTGTACTAAGGCTACTTTCCAAGTCTACCAAATGCTTTGACAAGTTCTGAAGCTTTGTTTGAAGGGATTAATCTTACCCAACTTCAGGCACTCTGGTAGTCAGGTGTCTAGCCCAGCCCAGCCACTGAGGCTGCTCCTGTCATCAGTGGAGAAGGGTGTGTTACCAGAAGACCCACACACTGCTTATCTCAGACCTCTTTTGTATGAGGGCTCAGATCACTGTCAGGGTGCCCATCTCTCCCCACCGACTCAGATCTGGACAAGGTTCAGGAGACGTGTAAGTCTGACAGCTGAATCAGTAGTCCCACATTGCTAGGACAAGCTCCATGTCCCAGATTCAGCAGTGGTTCCTCTGGGTCAGGACAGCAACTGGAAAGGCTGTTGTGATCCCATGGCATTGGTGAGTTCTTTTCTGTGACACGTGTCTCAGGCACAGAAATCAAACAGAATGAAGCCACTTTAAAACAGATACTCAGAAAGTAGCCCAGAACAGGGGGACACAGAAGGTGTAGACGGAAGTAGATTTGCAGCTCTGCTGCCCGTCCTCTAGGAAGTTAAGCCTCAAGATTTGTTGTGGATGCCTTGAAAGTGCTCAAAACCATGTTAGATTGGTCTCTGAGCAATTGGTTCAGTGGAAGGTGTTGCAGTCCATGGCCCAAGGGATTTGGAACTATTTGGTCTTTAAGGTCTCTTCCAACACAAACCATTGTGTGAGTCTCTAATTTACCCATTTACCGGGTACGGTCTCTGAGCCTGTGGCACTGATTTGGTACTTTTGGTTATCCCAAACCGTCCTGCTCTCTTGGCTTTATGTTCGGCAGCACCACTGCTACAAAGCCCAAGTTTGGGGCCCCTCCTGTGCCATCGGTGCGGGGTCAGCTCTGTCCCCAAAGCTCCTTTCCCGGGGAGCTCGGGCACCGGGCAGCACGGCGGCTCCGCAGCTGCAGACTTCCAGGCTCCCACGGCCGCTCCGCGACACTCGGGGAACACTCGGGGAAGGATGCCGATCCCGGGAGCACATCCCGCGGGCAGCCCGTGGGTGGTGTTCCCGGGGCGGCGGGGGCGGCGAGGGGGCTGCGCGGGGCTCGGCACCGCCCGCCCCCTCGGTGCCGCCCGGCTCCGCCCGGCCGCGGCCGCCGTGCCCCTCCCGGGGCAGCGGCAGGCGGAGGGGGGCGGGGGGGACCGGAGCCGGCGAGGCGTGATCGCCCGAGGCCCCTCCTGCCTGCCGGGGAAGCCTTAAAGCGGGCCGGCGGGGCGCGGAGCCCCGCACTCGGGAACCCCGACGCACGGGCAGACAGACGCGCCTCGCCTCGCCGAGAGCCGCTCCGCTGCAGCCGCCGCCGTGAGTGCCGCGACGGGGCGGGCACGGGAATGGGAATGGGGATAGCGATGGGGACGGGGGCGCGGGGCTGTCCGGGCCGGTCGGGGGCTGCGCTGGGGCGGCCGCGCTGCTCCCGCCGTCGGAGCAGGTGTTGACGGCGCTCTCGTCCATCCCGCCCCGCCGTGCAGATGCAGGGCACCGTGAGGCTGTGGGTGTCGGTGCTGACTTTCGCCCTGTCGCTGCTGGTCTGCCTGGGAACGCTGGCAGAGGCGTACCCCTCCAAACCGGACAGCCCCGGCGAGGACGCCCCCGCAGAAGACATGGCCAGATACTACTCGGCGCTGAGGCACTACATCAACCTCATCACCAGGCAGAGGTAGGCAGAGCGGGACGGCAGACATCTCCCTTTCCCGCTACCTGGGCTAATTTTTACCTTGGCGAGGCTCAGGGGAGGAAGGTGGGGTGCCCCCTCACACTGGGCGTCTCTCGCTGCTTGCCCCAAGGACATGGAGAAAGATGTGGTGCACAGATTCCTTTTAGAGAGCAGTGCCGTGAAACCCGGAGCTGAATTTCCACCACCCAAGGCAGAAGGGGCAGGGGTGTCAATGCTGCCCCTGCTCTCTCATCCTCTTCTAGCTCTGGCACAGACAGGCTGGCAGGCAGGAGATCGAACAGTGTGCACAGGGAGGAACCCCAAAAAAGAAAGATAACTAACCTGGGAGCTGGAGACAGCTAGACAGGGCACAAGGAGCAGTTTCCCACTTCAGTTGCTGCCACTGACTCCACTGAAGATTTTGGTGAGAAAAAATGCCCATTGTGGAGAGGTAGTAGTCCAGATGTTTTGTGGTTTGTAGGCTACTTCATGCAGCTGCGAGTGTCAAAAAACCCCTAGCCCTAACAAAAACTTCCCTCAAGATCGAGAACTCAAGCCCAAAGAGTGTGAATGCAAGCCTCTCTGGCTCTAAACTGGCTTTCTGGGTCGACCATACTTGTTAAAGTATGGGTGAAGGCTCAGCCTGAAAAAAAAAGGGCAAGTTATTATAAAAAAATCATCTTCTATGATAAAAAAATAATCTGTCTAGTTAGGCAGTGTGATTGATAGACGTTTCCTCTGAGGTCGCGCAATAGTGTGTGACACAGAAGAGCTTTGACATATTTATCTATTGTTTAATATCAAGACCAGATGAGAGGTCTAAAATTAGGCTTTCATTTTTCCCTCTAGAAGTCTGAAGAATTAAATTAGAAGGGTGGCTATCGTGCAACTGAGAGCTATTGTGCAACTTTTCCCAGCAAGCCCCTAAAATTGTGTGCCACTGCCCTAAGAGCATTAAGACGGGTGAAGGGGCTGATAGAAATACAGTTTTTTGGTTCTGAACTTTTAAAGCAGTATTCACAACTGGCTCACATGTGAGACATGCTTCTGTGTGGCAGTCTGCACTCAAATAACCTTTTGTCTAGATTACTGTTAAAATAATCCAATCCTCAAATTCTGCCTCTGCTGCCGTTTTCTCTTGCATGCGATGGGATCTCCAGGCTGGTGTCTCATCCTTTCTTTTCTTTCTTTCATCTCCCTTTTCAAAGGTGGCTCCTGTCCAAAGCAAAGTCATATTTAAAAACAAAAAATCCCAAATCCAAATGACCACCTCTCCCTGTCTCTGTTCAGCCTTCACTCCAGGTGTTTGCCCTTTGTGCTTGCTTTAATATTGACTGTGTAGCTTTTATTCCAATTTTATTGATTGTAAGTACACAACTCAGAGAGGGAAACCAGTTGCATTCTTTTGTGTGGATTTGGAAATGAACTGAAATAGTTATTGTTTCTGTTGGGTAAAATTGAACTTTTGTTCTTTAGATTTTCCTCATATTTCCTACCCGCCCTTGTATTTAAAGGGACAGAGTTGACCTGGAAGTACAAGAAAGTTGGCAGAAAAAAGCACTCCAAAGACAACTATGTGATACACATTTAAAAGTTGACTGCACAGGTTAACTAAGAAACCAAAAAGGTGTGCTGTTTTTCCACTGTGGTGAATTAACAGACTAGAAGTAAAGCCATTGCCACCTCCATTTGGAAAGCTTAACTGAGCTGCTGGAGGTTTCCTGTTTTGGCAGCGATGCAGTCACCTGCAAAATGAATCAATAACTTTGAAGCATTTTGGATTGGTGTAAGGATGATGTGCTCAAAGTTTTCTCTCTTCTCACAGATTTTTATCTCTGCTTTTTGTGCATGGTAGTGCTTGGGAGCTCTGTGACAGGGGGAGGATGAGGTCCAGGGGCTCACCCTGCTCTTCTGTGGGTGGGTGAGCAAGATGTGCTCAGCCTCTCACCCAAGCTGGTGCCTGTAGCTGGTGAGGTGAAGCAGTAAGAACACGTTGGCAAAGGAGGAGATCGGGATGGTTTTTTTCTTCAGGTTCATCTGCCCTGCCTGTTTGATGTTTTTGTGATTATGAATACCACCACCCCCCTCCCTGCCCCCCCCCCCGGCTCATCTTTCTGCCTTCTGCTTCTGTCCTTACTCAAGCATTTGAGTGCCATTCCCCTCTGAGCTACTGTGACCCACAGAGTCTTCACCTGAGCTCAATGAGCTTCTTCCTTCCAGACCATCGTTCTCTTCTTGTATTTAGACCTTGTCCATCTGGCTGTTTGCTCCCTCCCTCCTTTCAAATTCTTCTTCAGATGCGTCTCAGCTTTAGATACCAGTGCCTGTCAGCTTTAATACCCCTTTGAGGTTACCTGAGGTAAATGGGTGCTTGTATGGTGCAGATCATGAGATCTGTTTCAGGCTTCTTGATTGAGATCCCTGTTCCTTATGTGCCAGATCTTTATAACCTAAAAGAGAGGCCAGCACAGATGCAGACTGCTGCTTTACAGATGCCTGCGTGTCTTTGGATTAGTTCCACCTTCATTTCCTGAGCTGTCACGTGGTCCTTGCCTCATACCCCTCTACCACACTGTTCAGGAGGCTTTTTTCAGAGTCCGTCTTTACTCTTCCTCCTCCTGCTATTTGTTGCTACCTGTGCTCCCTCTTGTTAACAAACTATCTTCTTTCTTTTGTCACTTGTAGCTTCTCAATGAATCTGTTGCTCTTCTGTGCTGTAGCAAAGCAGTCAGGCCATTCCTGCTGGACTATGCTTGAACTACAGGCAGGGCAGAGAGTATATTGAAGTGTGTATGACTTGGGCAGTGCTGCTGCTCCTGCTTCATGTCAACACCCTTTAGTAGGCACAGGAGCAGATCTCCCTTTGCTTTGGTTTCTGGACAGTTTTTGGAATCAGGCACATCCAATTTTCTGAATTGGACATTGATGGGATTTGAATCCTAACACCAAAGTTTCTATAGGAAGCTTTGAGATTTTGCTGAGCCTGACCTACTGTGTCCTTTTTCAGAACAAGTATGTTTACTCATTAAATCTCTTTGACTTCAGCTGGAGCTGTGGCTTATCAGCATGCCCCAAAGTTGGCCTTGATGTCTCAAATGGAGCATAAAAACTGACCAGGTGTTTTCACCTGGCTTGGAATCATGATATTTCAAGTCCTTTAAAACAGCCATGATTTTTGATAGATGTGGGTTCCAGACCAAGGAGCAAGGCAGGAAGCAGCTGGAGCAAAGATCTCTCCAGGCATTTGCATCAGGAAAAAGTGATTGACTCTGTCTGTGACCCCTCTTTAGTAAGTCAGTAGCATGGATGCTTCCCAGGGGCAAAATGACAGGTTAGACAGGAGTCTGACAAAGCAAGACTGGATGTTCTTTGGGCAGCCCAGTTGGTGGCAGTCAGTGAACACCTTGTGTGGGGGCACAGTGGGTCCATCCAGCACAGGTAGTGGCATGGAGTGGCCAAGATGCTGAAGGAACTCATGCAAAATATGTATCTTCCCAACGTAGTGGTCCTCAATGTTTGAGTGAATCTCTGAACTCTGGGTGGTTGATGCCTATTTCTTATTCAGGCAAAACTTCCAGAGAGATTAGTGGGAGTTTTGTCCAAGTGTAAGGCGCTAGAGCAAGTTTGATTTGTTAAATCAGCTTCTTTAACATAACAGAAAATTAGCTTCCTCCTCAGTTGAAGTCCAAGTCACATCCATATTAATTGGAGCAGGGAACTAGAAAGAAAGAAATCCCTAGGTGGTGATGGAGTGCAAGGTATTTGATTCAGCATCATGCCTGATTGCACTATTGTAATAGCATTTTACTGTGTCTGGCTGGTTCTTTTCAAAAACCTGCTTTCAGTCAGCTCAGATTAAGAAATTTAACTTTCTGGAACTGATGCTTTGTCTTTCTGGAGCACAGGTGATGCACTAAAATGATTAAAGCAATGTAAAAACACAAAGGGTTGAAGAAAAGGATTGAAAAATTAGATATGCTTCCCCTTTTAAGTGCAAACAATGCACTCAACAGTTAAAACTGTTAGCTTTTTAAATGTAGTTTGGAAGGTTTGGGTTGTTGGGGCTTTTTTGGTGGGTTTTTTTTGTGGTTTTTTTTTTTTTTTTTTTTTGCTAATCTAAACCACTGGAATGACTGGGATCACTGGAAAAGCATCATGATAATAATGGATAAAATGTTAGTACTTAACTACACCTTTGATTTTTCTGAAATCAGAATTTCACTCAAGCAGCATTCACAAAAGCTGCTAATGTACTTTGTGATCCAGAATGAAATTTCACACACAAGTTAAACTGTGATCTCAGTTCTTTCCAACCAAGGGAGTGTTTGCTAATAGGTACCACTCAGGCTAATGAATACTTGCAGTCATGTAAGCAGTCTGCTCATTGCCACTTCTGTTTTCCCAGGAAAAGAGATGGAATCCCTTCCCAAGTAATGGAAATTGCAATACTTTTAACCAAGTGATGTACAGAACTTAGGATTAAAAAGGAAAAGGCAAATAGAAAGCCAACTGCTGTGTAAATAAAGGCCAAAGGTAGCCCCTGATATCCTGTCTAGTTGAAGAAGAACTCTGAAAAAGCAAGTTTTCATTCTCATAGCTACGGAGTTCAAGATAGCTCAGTGTTTGCAAAGTACTGTGCTATGTGTTGGGCAGCCCCAAGTGTGCTGGCTACCTAAAAAATCTTGCAAAATTTCTGATGAAGGATAAGTATAATCTAAACCAGTGAGAAGGTTCATGGGGTGATGGAACTGGGTTTCCAGGCAAGAACAACATGCTTGGAAGTCACATCATGCACAGTTTCTTCCTTCTTCCTCCATGCTTTTACCAGTAAGGTGCAAGGTCCTAGAATATCCAGGAGCAGCCATCAAATTGAGAAATATTGAGAGGTTCTCAATATAATAATGTAAAATAATGATAAAAAAATAATAGAAATAAAATAAGAATATACATTTGCTCACATGGCTAAAGCAAATTAAAGTTGTCGGGAAGTGGTATTTACGTCCGCTCAGGTTTTTTTTTTTTTTCTGAAAAGAAAAATATCACTAATGGTTCTGTGCTCAGTCTTCATTTCTAAAAAGTGACATATACAAAAATGTAACTTTTTAAAATTTTTCCTCAGGTATGGAAAGAGATCAAGCCCAGATACACTGATCTCAGACCTCTTGTTGAGGGAAAGCACAGAAAACATTCCTAGATCCAGGTATGTATGAAGAGCTCATTTGGATTTAACAATAAATATGATTCATAGGGAGAAAACATACCACCAAAAGCTGGTTAATCATGTCCTTAATAAAAGCAAATCTTTAATTGCATTTTTTCCCCAAGAGATAGCACCATGTATGAATGCAAGAAGTGCCTTACCAGGTGTGATATAGCCCAAACTCCTCATTTGCTGATCTTGGGAGCAGGCTGTACCTGTTATTCAGAGGAGGGGAAGCACTCCCATGATGCTTGCCTCATTCTGGGCATTTTTACACAGAATTATATGCTGATGACTGATGATGATTCCTTACATGTTAGAGCTCCAAAGATGACATCTTGCTACTCATTTGCTGCTCACACAAGTTTAAATTTTTCCTCTAAAGATGTGTAAGTGGTAAATATGCACCTATATTAACTCATACACAAATGCAGAGCAGTGACTTTTCTTTAAAATACAGTATTTCACACTGGTTTTGTATCTAATACTTTACAGAGGGGAAAAAAAGCCTTTTTATTTCTATTGCACTTGGCTAAAGTAATAGTGGTGTTTCAAACAACACTGGGGGTTCAAATGTACATAATGTATTTATCTAGTTAGGTAATGACAATTTAGGCATAAAGTAAGATACTGTAGTAGTGACTGCAATTTACACAGCTGAAAATTAAGTATGTTGAAAAGGTAAGATGCAGGGGGAGTTTTGGCTCCCGAAGGAAAATGCTGGTTTTCCTCACAATCCAGCATGAATGAGCTCAGTTTAAGCATTTACTGATTGTCTGAAGTTTGCTGACAGACAATCAGTAAATGCTTAAACTGAGAACAGTAAATACTTCTCCTGCAGAAATAAATGTTTTATGCAGTTGTCTTCTCAGAAGTCTTCAAACAAGTGCTCTGCAAAGGCTCAACTAGACTAGTTGAGTACTTAAACGTAATAGCTTGTAGCACTGAATTTAGGGCATGATCATGAGACTGAAAGGTGTCCCAAAATTCTTACTGCCATCCAGGGAGGTAGCTCATGAGACCTGCAGTTCTTTGTGTAGGGAGAGCCTTGGCTGATGGTTTGATGACTAACCACAGCTGTGGGGATGCAATTTTCTCTGTAAATGCTTATCTGAAAAACTGCATGGAGTGCAGTGAAATGTATTAGACTATTTTGTGTTTGGTAATGACAAGGGAGAGCCCTCACATAATGGGAAATTTCCACTGTCTTGAATTTGAGGCAACACACAGGGCAGTTAGTACTCATACTCTCTAATATATCTCCCTAATAGTCTAATACTCTGTAATTTTCACCCCTTCATCACAAAACTTTATGATTATTATTATTGTTTCAATAATGCTATTTATAACACACCAGGGAGCAAAAATTCATGAGCAAAATAACCAACTCGTCTGCAGTTAAGATCAAGAATTGATGAGAAGCAGATTTTTATTTCTTACCCCCTGTAACAGCACTTCAAACTGAGTATGGTATTTTTCACTCATTGCTGACAGTAATGGGAGTTCTGGGAACAATGATGCCTAGTTTCCTATGGATATGTTTTCTAGGATAAAACTCTGTATGGATTCTGAAGCCCACTCCAACTTTTTCCTCCACGTGAGGACACAATTAAATTTTCTTTCTGTCCAGTGCTGTGTTTCATGGCACATCAGGAGCTAAACATCTCTAAAATCGGTGTGCCTCTCCTTGACTTGGTTGGAATTGTCCAAAGGGTGTGAAAGCTGGGGAGGAAGTGAGGAGAGGCATGCAGGGCTGGACAGCTGGACACATAGCATGGCTGCCTAAGCCTTCTTCCTGGAGGAAGCCAGGCTGAAGGAATGAATGAAAGGCAGGCTGCTATTATTCCAAACTTAAATTCAGTAAATGTTTTAGAAATAGTTACCCAAAAGGTAGCTATGGAGCAAATGTAATTTACACTCAGTGAATCAGTGACAGAGAGAGACACATCTCATGAGTTTGTGGGAACTGAACTTTGTAACTAAACACTGAGATAATGATAAATGACTTAATTGTATTCAGCTTGACAGGCCTGGTTTGACATTTCATTTTTGCTGACTAAAATATGCCCCAAAAGATGTTCTAGTCTGGGTATATGTCTGACCATGTAAAGACAGTTTAGAGAGATTCTTTCAGAAGCTAATTGCAAAATAGGAAGTTAAAGATTAAAAAAAAAGGAGGTGCCTTGATCTGAGTACAAGTGAGTTCTTATGACAAATGTGTCATATGAACTTATATGAACAGATCTGGCATGTTTCTGATTTTGTCTGTCTTGTGGAGTGATGAGAAAATGTTTAATAATCAGTAACAGGCTGTATATCTCCTGATGCTGCCTCTTTGAAAATTAGGTATCTTACAAAGTACTTATCTAGGTTGCCTCTGCAGTGAATCAGAGGGATGGGCAACTCCAGAATGAACTTTCCTTCCTAAAATGGGCACGGTCTCAGTTGCCCTCTAAGGTGCCCATGTCTCTCCAGTGACTGTGGAGGCAGATTAGATATTTAGTCAAGAGCTGATGTGCTTTTAGATGGGAAAAATGATGTCAAATGCATTTCTCCTGGTCTTTTTCCATGTTCTCCTACTTCCACCTTTCCTCCTGCGTAGACAAAACATCTGTTTGCAAGCAGAGGATCTCTGGATAAAATCCTGCCTTCAGCACCCTTTTTAATAAATTTCAAACACTTGATATTGAGCAGTGGAATGCCACAATAATATTTTAAGATGGTGGCTTTGAACATAGGTTTTGTTAAAAGGTGCTTACAGCATGATGTGATTTTGTTTGGCTCAGTGAGTTCTCTTTGGAAGTTGTTTACTCCTGAGTTAGTGTGAAAAATGTATCTTTAAGAAATTTCTATCACAACATATCATAGTTTTCTGTCTTAATTTCACTTAGTGCTATTTAATGACGTAAGGCAGCTTTGTAGCTAGTCTCAGCCATGTAAAATGTGGTACCAGGGTAGCAAGATGTACAGGCAAATTCTGGTACCAATTTTTACAATCAAGTACAGATTTTTGGCAATTCATAATGCATCTGTTTTTGTTGGAGTCACATATACAATCTTCAACTGCAAATATGCACATATATTTCTCATTGCAGCTGTTAATGAATGTTTTATGCCGTTTTAACACAGAATTTTTTCAGAGGGGGCTTTAAAATGTGTTTAATTGGTTTTTCTATTCATAATATGTGTTGCAGGTTTGAAGACCCTTCGATGTGGTGATGGGATTTTCAGCACACCTTCAGAACTTTTCCTAATTTTCAGTTCCACACCTCTGAAGCAAATCATAGTGTCATCCCCAGTGCATGCAGCCATTATTGTACCGAATTCTGTAGAGTTTCTCTCCTTCGTCATATTTGTATATACCTTTATTTAAATAAATTATTTGTGCATTCCAAAATATAACATACTAAATGAAAACAAACAACCATGTCATTGGTATAACAAAGCATTGTTTTAAACTATTAAAACTGAATTATAACTTCCCTGTAGTGTGGACAACAATGGTGTCACAGTTGTTACAGTAATTACTGTGCAAAGTAAGATAAAGACATCATTTATTGTGGCCTCAGACTCAGCTCAAAACTGTTTAAAATCATTTATCACAGACTTCGTAACTTAGGAAAACCATGTTCTGAGAGGTGATTTTTTCAGAGTGGCCATTGTTAAAGCTTTAGTGCTTACATTGACAAATGTAATAAAATTAAAGGCATTTTTGAAATGCAAAGGAATAAGTCACTGCTTAATTCTGCTAACTCCTCAAAACTGGTTTGATGCTTGGCTGTAAGCCTGAACTAATAATTTTAAATGAAACAGATGTTACATCTTTGTTTTGGCAATATGTGAAATAGCAATAGAAAATAACATCTAAAGTAACTCATAAACCAAGACAAGACTGCAATTATTTGTGCCAGAAAAGAGGCTCCTAATATTGCCTAAGGCCTTGTAAAGGAGCATAGTGATAAATCCCAACCCCTGGGCTACTTGCCTTCTGAGCCTCTCTCATTTGGGGTTATTAATGGTTTGTACCATAAGATCCACAGAACAGGGACAAGGCAAGCTATCTCCAGGTTTATATTTTCTTATTTTTGGATTTTACATTTGCTCATTAGCCTAATGGGGGTCTTAGACACACTTGAAGTTTTTACTCAAAGTAGTATAAGAATGGCAGCACCTTCCCCTTGTTCCTAAGTGGTTCTGGTTCCAGGTGTGTATCCTGCTGTGTGATCAGGACCCAGACTGTGCATTACACAACTGCTGGTCTCTGGTTCCTGATGCACCACTTCTTTTCTTTAGACACTGTGGCTAAACAACGCATAATAAACCACATAAAGAAGTTCCAAACAGGAAAAGAATCAGTGTAAAGGTTTAATCTATTTAAATGTCTTTCCCTGTTCAAATGCTTACGCATGGCTGTGTCCCTCAGGAGAGATGCATCAGTGCAACCAAGTTCCAGGATTCTATAAATGTGTTTGCAAAGTGTTACCAGTTTACCAGGACTGGTCAGCTTTTGTGGTCACACTGTCTTCAGTGAAGCACAACATAGTTTTCCTTATCATAAAACACCCTGGTGTCACTGGAATTGGCATACTTAGCTTTCAGCAGCAACACATTAACTTACAGATGTGGTGATGGTTCTCTAGCACTACACGCAGAATTGTGACTATTAAGAGCAACTTGAGTCACAAAAAATGATTGGGGGCCCCCAGGGTGCAGTAGTTCGAAACCAAAACAGTGGGGAATTCAGAACTACAATTTAATAGAAAAATTAAGATAAAGGTAATAGTACAGAAACACTGACAGTTTAACTGACAGAGTCGGAATATGACCTGATACCCTGTGATGGCAGCAGTCTGATTAAATGGAGGCTACAGTCTTGTTGGAGTGATGGATGTGGTTTTGTTGAAAAGGTGATCCTGTAGAAAGATCTGAAAGGTCCAGTGGTGAGTATTGAGCTCTTGTCCTCTGGGAATCCAGTGGTAGTGCTCCTGTGGTGTTCCAAGCCTCAGATTATATCCAGGTAGGAATGCTTGGTTCCTCCCTCTGGGCAGGGCATCTCAAAAATGAGATGATGTAATTCTATGAGACATGCTGAGACACCTTGATGGCCCATTAGCAGAGATAGCCCTTGGATGGAGTTATCAGGGATGAACCATGGAAGAGATAAGGGACACTCTCCCACTTGTTTTAACAGTTTATGGATATGGTCATAGAACACATACTTTGGTTACACCTTTACATTGTAACCCAAGACACAGGGTAAACCCTTGCCACCCAGGCAACTAGGCAATAATCTTCAGAGGGACTTCAGCAGGGCCACCTGAAGTTGCTGATGTGAGCAGGTGCTCTTCAACCTCAGGCCAGGACCTGCTGCGTCAGATTACAGAGAGTACTCTGCTTTGAGTAATTATTAAAATGAAAATTGAAAGTAACTGAGGTATATGATACACAATATCTTTAATTCCTGCTAATTTTTAGTATTTCTTTATATATATACTAATGACCATGTAAATTGCAGTATCAGTAGTGATAAAAATGATAAACTAATCTTATGTTGCTTGTGCTGTCATTACAAATGTACCTTAGGGGAGAAAAAGAGAGTTAAAGAATTAGCACATGCTAAACACTTGTGCTGAGTTGTTCCACTCAATTACCTGAGTTTTCCTGAACGTTGAGATCACTCATCTGTATAGAAAAGCTACTACCTGATGAGCTCTCAAAGACAGAAGCAAGGCAAAGCATTCACACAATATTTATTTATTTATCCACTCTGCGATATTATTTTTGTTCTAAAATCTTCCTCTGTTTTCTGGGGCAGACACAACATTGCCATAGAATTCCAGTGTGCTTAGCTCTTAGCTTCCTTGTGTGTTTCATATACCACTCTTGACAGGCCAGGACATTGAAAATACTCTATCAGCTCTACAAATCAGAGGACAGACTTAAAAAATGAGCTGTGAAATGAAGATAAATACCAGTTTTCTTTGGCGTGACTCCTGCATTTTGACTTCAGCGTTAAGTTTTTCTCTCCCTAACCATGAGGAACAGTGCCTTGTTTCTAAAACAAAGGCTGAAATTTATGTTAGAATCTGAGGAAGTGCCAGGAAAAACAAGAAGTAATAACCACGAAAGTAGGCGATAATATTTTCTCCTTTATTTATTGTGGGCTTGAAATCATGAGAAATGTACATAGGTGTCAGACATTTAAAAGACTGTCCACCTTTACCTTCGGCAATTTCTGTGAAATACATTGCAGGTATGCCCAACTTTGATTTAACCAAAGAGATCTAGATGATCCCATCTGTCTTATCTTTCAGGACAGGAATTTCTCTCTGTCTTCGGCTCTCTCCATCCCTACAAACCTAGCCCACTGCACTACTTTTAGCCCTGAAATTCTCTGTGCCAAAAGACCCTCCCAGAGGGTCATGGTATCCAGTGTGGGCAGTGCTGCCCAAACATGGACTGTGTTGGGATGAGGTGGGATTTACCTGGTAGCTGGCAAATAAATACCAAGTTTCAGGTGCAGCATCAAGTGTTTTCCATAGTGGTTTGTGTCACCTTCTGGTGCTCTGCTGGGCCCTCACCTTGGTGCTTAGAGTATGGTGCCCAGGAGCACTTAGCATATGTGGGAAGGGTATTTTAATGCTGAACTGACCATTGCTTTCTGTGTCCCATGGGATTACATGTCTTGCCTGGCCACATGACCTGCAGGGGTGCCTGTGTAAATCCAACACCAGACCTTTTTTCCCATTGCCATCCTTGTGTTATCACCATTAGCCACTAAAAGTCAACAAACATTAAAAAAAAAAAAATCAGCAGAATCAATCACAAAATCATAGAGTACCAGGCTGGAAAGGAACTTCAAGGATCACCCATTCAAATCTTTCTTGGCAAAAGCATGGTATAGACAAGATGGTCCAGCAGCCTTTCCAGCTGAATTTCATAAATGTCCAACATTGGGGAATGTTGGACATCTCCACTTCCCTGTGGAGATTCTTCTCCTTATAAAGAATGAGTAGCTGGTTGTTATTGTGAAAATTTCTCCTCTTGTGTCCAATCAGAATCTCCCCAAGAGTAACTTGCACCCATTATCCCTCACCCCTTTCTTGAGACTGCTTGTAAAAAGGAAGTCTCCCTCTTAGTAGCCACACTTTAAATACTGGAACATGGTGATAAGGTCCTCCAAAACTGCCTTTTCTCAAGGATGAACCAACCCTTTTGTCTCAGCCTTTCCTCATATGTCAGGCTGCCCAGTCATTTGATCATCTTTGCGGCCCTTCTCTGGACCTCCAGCCTGTCCACATCTTTTCCTGTACAGCAGGGACCAGAATTCAACACAGTGTTCCAGGTGTGACAAGCACTGAGTTCAGTAAAGAAAACAATAAGTTTCTAGATGGATTTCAGTGAAGGTAGAAAACTAAAGGCAAACTAAACATAAATAACATACAGTAATGAAAACAAAATATACTCTGGTTTTGTTTTGTGGGTTAGTACCCTGAGTAAGAAAGCGCTACTGAGTGGAAATTGCCTAACTAATGCAGTAATTCATATCAGGTCAGTGTATTTTATTTATCTGGCTGCATTGTTATCAGTCATTTATTTATCTGTATTGCAGCAGCACCTGGAGACTCCAGATATGGGGGTCATTGTGCTCCAGTCTGTAAGACCATAATAAAAAAATCCAGACTACAGAGATATTCCATCTATGTGCAAAGAGAGAAAGTGGGAGGAAACTTGGGCTCATAAATAAAATGATTAGTAAGTTATAGTGGTCCTACTGCACCTGCAGCCTTGCCCTTGTAGACTCTTGGATTACAGCAATTGAGAATGTGCTATAAAACAAGTAGTACAACATTATCTTGTTTCCAGTTAGTATGTGTGTTTGCTAAGCTCTCCCTTATCTAAGTTATTTGCTTTTCTCTAATGACCCAGTCTTTGTCAGGCCCAGAGACTTTCCAAGCTATATTTAGCTACAAGCAGCTCCCACCTGCCTGTAATGAACACCCAGCTCAGAAGATTTCAGACTTCTTTCTTTATCTCATTTTCCTGTGCATTCTGTAGAAGGTCCTGGGCTGTGGGCTTCCAAGTGCATGTCTCAAGGTGTGTAAGTTCTGTGGAAATGTGTCTGGAGTCATTCCATCTATGAAGAAGGAGAATTGATGGGAGCAGGAGAGCCATGAGGTGCCCTTGCTGACAGAGCTGATGGTGGCTAAACTGAACACAGCTATAACAGCCTTCCCACAGCAACTTTCCCAGTAAGGTGTAAATTGGCAGCCTCTCCCAGAGGTACAAGAGTGTGAAATGCTCTTTGTCAAATAAATATGTTTGTATCAATTAGGAGCGAGGGTTTAGATGACTGTGTGCTAAATAGGTGACAGGCTCTTTAATAGATCTTTCTTACTAGTTTTTTTCCACAAGTTCTTATGTTGTGTTGTCATAGAATCATAAAATGGTTTAGGTTGGAAGGGAACTTAAAGATCACCTAGTTCCAAACCCCTGCCATAGGCAGGGACACCTTCCACTAGACCAGGTTGCTCAGAACCCCATTCAGCCTGGCCTTGAACGCTGACAGAAACAGGTCTTCCACAGCTTCTCTGGGCAATCTGTTCCAGTGCCTCACCACCCTCACAGTAAAGAATTTCTTCTCGTTTTCAAGCTTCCTTTCCTTTGAAAAGCATCTTTTTATGTTCTGTTCTTGTTTAGCTTTCTTTTATATGGAAGAAAAGGATTGCAATTTGAAGTTATTCTGCATTTATGATGCAGACTATTCTGCCAGGGATGATTTTCTTGACTATACCCATTCACTCCCTCTGCCATGTTTCTGATGATTATTCTGGTTCAGCTATCACCCCCACTGAAGTCAGCTGAAAATGCTGTCTTTCCACACACCTTTTTCCAAATCCTGTTCCATCAGTAGTGGCAAAGATTTATATTTTTAAACAATTCCTCCAGTACTTGTTCAGTTGCATTGTAAGCCTGGAAAGCGGATTCTAATTAAGTCACCAAAACCAGGAAATAAATTTTATCAATTGAGTATTAATAATTCAGAGGTTCAAACACATTTTGTTATGGTCAGCTTTTTCTAAGAAGGCTGAGTTAAATAATCAGATCAATCAGAAATGTTAACTTGCTTTCACATTTCAAACATTTAAGCTTTGGCATCATTTGTTTGCTTCAGCATCTGTTTCAAATCAGCAATCAAAAAATTATTGACCTCTGACGTGAAGTTTTGTGTTGCTACACCAGGGCCTTAGCTTAAATCTGCCTTTAAAAGATGAAATGCATTTAGAGCTGCTTAAAACCTCCTCTTAAATTGGCTGCCTTATCTGCCTTAGCCAGCAGTGCATTTCACATTTCTCCACAGGCAGACCGACGGTGGTGCCCAGGCCCACCGCGGCTCGGCACACGTCAGAGCGTCTGTGCTTCAGTGCTCGTCGTGACTGTCACAACAGCCTGAGAGGATTAAAATATATTTCCTGTTCTGTGAGTCACACCTGGGGAATTAATAATAAGCTCCATTTAAGTGGGAAGAAATGATTTTTCATTTGATATATCAGGTCTGATTTACCATCTTCTTTAAAAAAAAACCAACAAGCCCAACCCTCCTGTAAATCACCTGCAACAGAAAAGAGGTTCAGCCTAATGTTCTGTCAATTGTTGAGACAATGGGCTGCCATATTTAAATTTGCTTAAGCATGTTTCTTTCTCTTACTCCAAGCACTCAGTTGATATCACCATGCCATCCTCCTCTCTCCTTAGGCTGCTAACACTTTTTGTCCTTGATAGCATTTCCTAGAGAACCTACTCCAACCTTCACAGCTTTCAAAGGGACATTGGCTGTCCCCAGGCTAAGCTGTACAGAGAAATGTCTGCTACCCTGCAGCACAACAACCAAATGTGCAAAATTACAAGCTCTTCCTCTTCATGTGCACCTGAGGGTCTACAGGTATATTTCTAGTTTAAAATGTAGTTAAGGTACTTTAGATTGATGTTTCTCATTTCTTCACCAGCTGGATAGCTATTATCCAAGCAACTCTGGCTTACAGGCATTGACTGCATTTATCCAACACTCTGCTGTCCCTGTTCAACACACCTGCCAACAGAGAAAGCAGTTTTCATATGGAAAACTATGTATTTTTCTCTCACTTTTTAACCTCTTTTAACATTTCTTCTAAGTAGGGGGGGTTGGTTTTGCCAGCCACATAGGTTTCTGTGCTAAAGCCACATTATTTTAAACTTGAAGTGCCTTAATCTACATACAGTGCAATAGGGTGAGCTTTTCCCTGGTGTTATAACCCCTTCTCCAAGTTGTACCTCTTCTTTGAGAGCTCTGCTCAGACATCTCTGTCAAGGTTGCAGTGTTTTGACAATTCCCATTAGGTAATCTAATTACATAATGTGAGGAAAAGCGAAATCAGATAGAAATTTGTCATTTGGAAATATCAGAAATTAATAAATTGACATTGAATTAAACGAAATTGATTTTTTTAAGTAGTTTAGCAGATTTTAACATAAATCTTGGGTGAATGGTGATCTGTGTGGTCTATCAAGCAGCAATTAGGAATTTGTGTTTTCCTCTTTTCACTGTGGTGAGAAGAGACTGATAAGGTGGATGCTGGGTGGTGATGGCTGCTAGCCTTAGCAGAGAATCAGCTCAGTGTCAGGTTGGATCAATGTAAGGTGAGCACCTTACTGTTTTAGCAAGATTTTGGCTTAGTCTCCCACTGGGAATTGCACTTTTCAGGCACTGCAAAGGGACAGGGATAACTTTGATTAATGCAGATTGCTAGCAACTTTGAAATTCAGAGTGAAGACTGTGTTGGGGGCCAGCAAAGGTGCTCTGAGCTTTAACACAGCACAGGGCCCATCTCTGCCAGCAGCTGTGCTGGCCGTGGAAACCTCGTAACAGAACCCCACTGGAGATGAGAGGCAGGTAAAAAATTATTCTAGGAAATTGTTATGTCTCGTGATTTTTGGGAAGCACACATCTTTTTGGCTGTGTAAACTCAAAGGGGGAATATTTCATTGAAAGAGAGTCAGCAATTATCAAAGATGAAGTGAGACTAAATGTGAATTTGGGTTTCATCCTCAAGTGGCCGCCAAGTCACTGGCAGGGACAGCAACAGGTATCAGCCCCTTTCCCTGCCCTTTTCTTTCTTCTTCTTTGTCCTTCCCTGAACTTGGATTTGGGCACCAGTGCCCACATAACACCTATGTTCATCTGGATTTATGAAAATCATGGGAACAGAAGAACATAACCAGGTAATTAGTTGTTTCATTTTCCTTTCTCAGCAGGGATATTTCTAGCTGCATGTGAAGGAAACAGAAACATGCCTAGATGCTCAGGCAGGGGAGGCTTGGAAAAAGACCTGTTCTGCTACTTGCTGAAATATCTTGGGTTTTAATTCTACACAGTGAATAGGGAAAGAGGGAGAAGGGAGGTGATCTATGATTTTTGGGTGCTGAGTTGGAAGACAGATGTTTCTATTTTGCTTTCTCCCTTCCCTATGTATGGGTTTGCTCAGCTATAAAGAAATGACCCCAGACTTTTTTTTTCTCAAATGCATGAGAGCACACGAGACAAAACTGCACACAGTTTTTACCTCACCAGAATGGCTTAGCTGGCCAAGCCCAGACATTCAGCAACCAAACTGGGACTGCTGCAGAATCCCAGGGGTTTGTAAGAATGGTAATACCAACTGCTCACATCTTGTTCAATTGCTCTCACATCTTGGTCCCTGGATTTTTTTGGACTACCCTCACCCACAGAGCAGAAGTAAACATCACAAAAAAAGCTGTACTGGAAAGCACAGCAACATCCCAGATAATCAGTAGGTGTCCTCAGAAAAGAGTGTTTCTTTCTTCTGTGGACCCCATGTGGCTGGACTGTGTGCTAAGATGTTATGCAAAATATTGGGATTTTTGTGGGTTTTTTCTGGTTGTTGTTGTTGTTTGTTATGTTACTGTTTGCTTACTGAAATAATTTTGTAAATAAAAAAAAAGAATAAAACCCTAGTGGGATCTTTCAGTAAATAGACTAGAGGAAAATATATTGGCACATCTCAGGCTTTTTATGCCTTTTTCTTAGTCCATCCAACATAGGCTGCTATTAAAGACATAGAACTAAAATCAACTGACCATTTGTAGGTGTCATTGTGGCTATTTCTATCTCTGTCTAGGTAAGCAGTTTCATTAATACTGTGTATTCTGTGTATAAAAACTCCATCTTTCTTTTCATCTCTGCTCTAGAAACCTCTGGTTTAAAAAGTACAGCTGAGGAGAAGAATATAAAACATAAAACTGACCTCTCTCCAGGTTATAATATAAATGGCACAGGGAAATGATGAAGAAAGATAGACATAATAGCATATAAAAGCCACTTTATAATAACTTTACATAGCCTCAAATATTCAAAATTCTGCTGGACCATAATGGGTATGAAACTTCACTGCAAGCTGTGGAGATGTCCTTTGCAACCTAAAGGTTTCAATAACAGGATACCTGAGACGTATTTTAAAAGTCCCCCCTGACATGTAGTGGATTTAGGTTTTCTTGGGAAGAACCTCTTAGGACTCCCAGTCTTAGAAATTATGGACTTGAATTTTACAGACACATTGATGTTTTCTTCTTTTACACTTTTGCTTTGACCAAAGGCTGGCCCTGCTCTGCTCAGTGCCCCAAAACTGCTCCTTGCTCAGTGGAAGAAAGAGCTCCTCTGCCCTGTGGGGTCCTGAGCACAAATGGGAGTGAGCAGACAGAGGAGAGTGTGCATGGATAGGGATGGAAATTTTTGTTTCACTCCTCAGTCCCTGCTTGGCCTGATCCCCCAGGGGCTGCAGAAGAAGGAAGATTTCAGAGGAGCATGGTGATGAGTCCTCAGGGACCAACCATCACTGTTACACATCTTTGTCAGCACAGGGACGGTGAGTTTGAGGATGATCAGTGGGCTGGAGCTATGAAGACAGGCTGAGAGGGGAAGAGAAGGCTTGGGGAGACCACAGAGCACCTTCCAGTACTGAACAGGGGGCTTATGTTAGAGCTGGAAAGGGACATTTAACAAGGGCACACAGGGATGGGACAGCAAGGGGGAATGGCTTTACACTGAATTTGGACTTGGATTAGATATAAAGAAGAAATTCTTCACCATGAGGGTGGTGAGGCACTGGAACAGGCTGCCCAGAGAAGCTGTGGAATATTCAAGGCCGGGCTGGATGGGGCTTGGAGCTACCAGATCCAGTGGAAGGGGTCCCAGCCTGTGGCAGGGGGAGTTGGAAGTAGATGACCTCTAAAGTCCCTTTGAACCCAAAACATTCAATGATCCTATTAAACAAGGAGACAGTGTGACATTTCCTGGAGTAGGAATTGCTTGAAGATAGACCACAGTCCTGTGGCTTGCTTGCCAGGGAGCTGTCAAAGCCAATATGGCTCCCAGCCCAGCAGTGAAATGGTGAAAGGCAGCCTAGCAGGGAGCCAAAAGTAAATTTTACACAGCTTCAGGGTAGGTACAATAGATGCAGCCCATCAGTGCCAGTTCAGCTGGCACAGCACCACCAGTCAGTGCTGTCCTGGGCCACCCCAGGTGATTCTCAGGGCAAAACAATCCCCCCCTTTCTGGGTACACTGTGATGTATCTGTTGCCACTGAGATAATTAGATCTAATAGTTTCTATGCTTGCATGCAGTAGGATTTTTGCAGCCTCCCCATTACTTGCTGCCAGCCTGTGAAAAACAGCCAGTTCACAAAGCTGGACAGTTTTGGTGGTGATATCACTGTAAGTGATGTTAACAGGATCTGGATGCTACACCTCACCGACCAGGGAGTGGATGGCATATTTTGGCAGATTTACCCACTTGCTCCTTAATGAAGAGAATGTGATCAGACATTTTTTGGTATTGTTCAGAGAAAAGCTCAAAGGGAAACACTTGGAGAGTGCAATGACCTATGAAGTTGCCTGATTTGTGGCTGCAGCTGTTTCCTTTGTGTGAGCACTGGCAGGACTGGTGATTCACGGGCAGGAAGAGATCACTCTTGCATTTGGTTTGCTGCAAGCTGCTCTTTTGTACCTTCCTCACCCACCGTGGCATGGACAGCTTTGGGCCACTCATCTGGAGCATCTGAGTGCTGCAGGAGAGGCAGGGTCCTCCTTGGGCTTTTGAAGAGCTGTTTTGAGGCTGCAAAGTGCCCATCAGCGCTGGGCAAAAAAAGCAGTGAGATGTTGTGTTCCTGCTAATCAGGTTAAGCCAAGAGGCCAGAAACATGAGTATTTAAGGAATATCAAGCAAATTGCTGTGTTTTTAAATAGGAGTTTGGAAATCTACCTCCAGAAGGGCGTGGAGGGCACCAGCCTGTGCATCCTGAGCATCTCTGCTTTTGTACAACTCCCACAGAGAAGAAAGTGGGGTGGGGGTGGAAGGCATTGGTGAACCTGAGGCAGAACTTGGCTCTGAGGTTTGCAGAGTACCAGGATGATACTTACACACCTCTGGTATGCTTTTAATGCAAAACAATGAACATCATGTACTAAGCACTGGCATTGCTGGTAATGCTTGTAAGTCGTGGGGCTGTACCCTCCCATACTGAATGGCAGAGGGTGTAGGTGACTTACGAGGACATTGATGGAATGGCAATCTTCAGATAATTTCTGGAACAAAACCTAAAAACTGCCAAAGTACTTCAGGCAAATTATAACACCCACCTTACATTTTAATGCCACCTCAAGCTGTATTCTGCATCAGTCAGCTGTGGGAGTAGATGACATAAACAGACAATTAATGCTTCTTTTCACTTGCAAGTTAAGATTGAAAAATGTGGTCACTGAGCTGTCTTTTTCTGACATTTTCTTAACAGCTCTACACTTTGAAGAGAAGTTTCTGTCAGTCCCACTGCTAGAGCTGTGCCATAAGCAAGGAGAAAAGCCCCTCTACTGCACTGGGTGGGCCATCAGCATCCGTGAGCATCACATGTATTTCCACTGGCTGCAAAACTGCCTTCTTGTTGTCTGGGGCCATGTTTTGCCATGTGTGGTGGGATAAGCGTTTCACAGGGTTCCCACTTCCCTGGCTGGAATCCAAACAGGGTTCTTCTGGGGAAGCCCTGCACTCAAGTTCACCTGGAGCTGAATGGGGGCAGAAAACCTGTTTAGCACTGGGAAGCTGTGATGGCTCATTTGAACCCATCCTCTGGGCCTGTTTGAGCTGTGTTTGTGCTTGAAGTATTCTGCAAGTACAAATGACAGTCTGTGATGGAATACCTGAGTGTGCAATGTTTTCTGGAGCAAGCCCCACCTTCCCCCTGGTGCCCATAGTGGCACAGAAGCTACCTGGAAACACGGGGTTGTCACCAGGCACCTGGTAGTGTGTTACACAAGTGATTTTAGTTCCTTGAGCTGAATTCTTTAAATCAGTTCTGGGTTCTACAGGTGTAATCTGCACTGTCAGCAGTGACTCTTTGGGTACTGACAAGCTGAGCTCAAGATATGCTGTCTTACAGGTGGGTGGTGGGGAAAAAAAAGATCTTTTATAAATATATTTGGATAATTGTAGTTACTCAAATCACCCTCACGTCCTTTCCCACTCCCTCCTGAAGACGAGAGTGTTAACAAAAGAAGTCTGCTATTTTATTGTTATTGGGATAACCAGATTCCTGACTATTCAATCATAATTCAGATTTTTTTTCTAAATGTCATACATTGAGTGTGATTGACTTCCTGCCAGATTTTTATTAGATAATTGGCACAGCATTTCTCCTGTTAGTGAGCCACTGTGGGGAAAATGGTGCAAAGGAAGGAAAAATAGGAAGATGGAAGAAAAAAATAGGAAGAAAATAACACTGAAGTATCAAACAAAAATGTTTTTATTTTTTTTTTAATAAAGAAATGTGAATCACAACCCAGCACTGGCTTTGCAGCTCAGTTTCACTCAGTTAAACAAGCCTCCATGTGTGATTTGGGTCTGATGTAGTTGCTCTACTGCAGTCCCCCAGTAGACAGTCTCCTTTTTATTTAAAGCACTCTTATTTCCCGTCATGAATAGCTGATCTAAACCTAAACCATCATGATTTCAATCAGATATATCCACAAATCACTAATTCTATCTCCTGAAATCTGTGTGTATGTTGATATCACAATCCAGAAACTCAGCATCTCTACAGAGCAGGTTCCCCAGTGTCCCTGACAGAACTGGGGCAAGCTGCTTCCCACAGTTTGTGCTGCTTGAGCTAAATCTCATGGCAAGGGAGGGACAGAGGAGCACACTGCACTGAGGTCAGGCAGGGTGTGGGTTTGCAGCGTGTCAGACCCCCTGCAGCAATGCTCTGGCTGTGTGCTTATGCCTGTGCAGCCCGTGGAAAACCCAGCAGCCTCCTTGCATGGGTAGGGATGTGCACAGAGGTGGTTCCCATGCACCCACTGAGACACTTAGTTCAGCTGCCTGTAAACAGTCGCTCCTTGCTGACTGGAACAGAAGCACTCTGGAAGAATTTGTTCTCGTTAAGCTGTACAAATTTTCCACAAAGAAACCTCAGCCTTCCCCACAAAACCCCAAACAAGCAAACAAAATAACCCCAAGACAAAACAAAAAACCACAAACCAAACCCAAACAAACCAGGAGAACAACGAACCAACATAACAAACCAAAACAACAATAAAAAAACAAAACAAAGAAAAAACCAAACCAAACAAAAAACCTAAGCACAAACCCAAAAAACACTCCCTGACAAAAGACAAGAGAGGGGTTTGCAGCAACCCAGGCTGTCAGAGGTATAGTACACTGAAAACAATTGAATGGCTCTAAGTAAATAAGCTTGATAACTACCCTTAACATTTCAGTAAACAGGTACCAAAAGCCCTTAGTCAAGAGGGGATTATATGTGTGTATGAATATATATTCATTCCACTAGAGTAAAGAAAAATAAGATGAAACCAAGCCAGAAGGCTAGAAACACAGATGACCACATATTGCTCATAGTACAATAAAAAGAAAACCTGGCTTATTTATGCTATAAACCCATTAGTCATATTACCAGAAAGACTGTTCACAAACACAGAAATCTCATTTTGGAGGAAGCTGTGTTTCCTAAATTGTGGTAAGGAAAATCATGAGATTTATGGGCATCACCTAACTTGACCAAGTATAGAGCAGTGTAGCACCCTGTGGCATGGGAATGTTGCATCCAGTACTGCTTGTTTAGCTGTGCTCACTGTGTGTGTGTATGTACAGGTGCCCAAGCACTTGCTGCACATACACCTGTATCTGTACCCAGGCACACACACACTTGCCTGCATGCATGAATGTAAATATTATTTTATTGGCATTTCAAGGCCATAAACTTTTGCTTCTGTTTGGTCTTGCAATCTTGCTTCTTCTCTTGCTTGCTTTAGCATAACCAGCCAACTGCTGCCATTCCCCTCCCCCAGGTGCAAGAGAGGAGGTTTTGTGTGACGGCAGAGAGAAATGGGAAGAATATTCAGCAGTTCTGGAGAAAAGCTAAGTAAAGCCTGCACCCATGGCCTGCTTTCAGCAGCACTGCAATTCACAAGTCTTCCTTCCTTCCTTCCTTCCTTCTTTCCTCCCTCCCTCTCTTAAATTCCTTTTTATATATTTCAGCTTTAAATAATTGAGTATCTGGGGTTTTTTGGGGGGAGGGGGGAGACAAAGAGGATAGTCATAATAAATAGGAAAAAGTATTAATCACATTATTCTAGGAAGTCAGACCATAGATCTTAATATTTTCAAAGATCATTTAATCATTTTGTTCCCTTCTCCCTGAAGGGAATCTGATTACCAACCCCTTTGCTGCATCCTAGGGCTCTGCAGTTTTTTTTGTCAGTCTCTGTATGGTTAACCTCTTTGTCATAATATTGATTTTTAACAAAAATATCCTTTCTGCCTTACTTAGCTTTGATATGCCACAGAGCCATGTAACTATAGCTATCTTTAGATCATTGTCTAATCTTAGTATTTGAAATTGAGTTACTATGTCTAATCAGTTCTTCCCAGAAGTGCCTTACTAAAGCCACAGAAGAGTTCATTAAGAGACCCATCTGACTTGAGATCTGCCTCCTGCAGGCTCCCCTCAACCCCAAAATGACCAACAGTATTTTGAAAGGGATGGGTGATGCCAGCCTTCTCCCCATCCCTCTCGGAGAGCAAGGCAGAGCCCGAGGTGTGGCAGGGCCTGGGCAGATGGAGGGGCTGTGTGCAGTGTCTGCAGGGAGTGAGGGGATGCTGAGCTCCAGGAGCACAGGAGAGGAGCAGCTGGCAACTTCAGGGACCTATGGTGTGGATGTGATGGCTGTCAGGGACAGTCAGCCCCACTGGACAGACTTTGTCACCAAACTCCTGGGATCTCACTTGATGCAAACGTGCAGGCAGCCAGCTCTTGGCTGGCAGGCACACGTGTCCATGGCAGCCGTGCTCCCCACGATGATCTGAACCCACACACCTCCCAGGCAGCTCAGCACAGGCTGCTGGAGCCCATCCCTTGGGCTGGTGCCTTCTCTGATCTGGGCTGCCACTGGCTGCTGTGGCTTGTCCCCTCTGCTCTCAGGTGCCCCTCTGAAGATCCTGTGCCCCAGTTGTGACCCTGTCCCCTCTCCTTCTGAGAGCCCCCAGAGCCGTGCAGCACCACAAGGTGTGTCCTGTCCCCATCCAGCAAGGACTCAGGGAGTGCTCCAAGGATGGAGGCAGCTGTCTGTGCAGCAGGCACTCTCTGCAAGGGGCAGTTCACCGCCCCAGGACATGGCCTGGAGGACAAGGTGCAAGGGAAAGAACTGAAGGAAACACTGGAGCCCTCCAGGAGACAGAGGACTCTGGAGCAGGAGGAAACTCCCCCTGTGTTCACAGGGCTTGCTGTGAGTAGAGCTGCTGCTCTGTAGCTCTGGGGAGCTCTGGCAGAGGGGGATGATCCCAGTGCACAGGCCCTGGCCTGAAACCAGCTCAGGCACTATAGATGAGATTTTGGTTGAGTTCACCATGCTGACCAGGACAGCAGAGGTACTTAGGAAAATGCAGGCACACAGTTTGTGGTAATTGGGAGTGGGGCTGCAGCTGAGCCTCATCCCTAATGGTTTACAGCTGTGAGAAGCAGGTGAGCAGCATGGAGAGCAATGAGCCATGGAGTGCCCAGGGGTACTGACCCATCACGAGAGGGAACAGAAGGCACAAAGGTGCAGTGCATGAGCCATGAGGAGTATAAAAGGTTGGGCTAAAGAACAAGAGGGGCAGCTGCTTGCAGCTTCTGAAGTGATGGTATGTTACTCTGAATGGGCAGATACCTGAAGCCCTCTCCTTTAGTATGGTGTTACTCTGTATGGGTTGAAGCTTTCTGAAATTGTATGATGATACTCTGCCTATTGTGGCTGTCTCGACTACAATCGATACTGTGACAGGAAAGCCCTCTGCAGCCTCTGTGCTGTGGTTTTTCCCCAAGCTACTGCATCCTCCCCTTCCCTTCCCTTCCTTGCCCTCCCTGTGACCACTGCTTCATCCATGGCCATCACTCCTGGCTCAGGTCCAGCCTTGGAAGTTTCCCCCAGAGACCTCTTAGAACAACACCACATCCAACACCGCATCCAACACCTCTTAGAACAACACCTGCGGGCTCTGCAGCTCCGTGGTGCTTGTGCTGCAGACCTGATGCTCTGCAGCACACGTGGTCTGCACACACACACACGTGTGTGATTGTCATCACACTTTGCTCCTGGCAAGACAGCTGATGGAGCATTTCCCTGTGCCTGCTGGATGCAGAGGAGCAGAAAATGGCACATTGCTCCATCATTCCAGCATTAGAGAGGCAATTATGTAGATCCTGGTGAGTACCTACTGTGTCATTAACCATCCTAAGCTTTGTTTTGGTGTTCTTTTTCAAGGGACATCTAATTAGGAGTAACAGACTTTTACACCAGACAAAGTTCATCAATTTGTAAACATTTCTGATTGGAGTACGTAGTGCTTTATGAAATACTGGTAATTAAGTCCAGATAATAATCCCTCCAGCCTTTCAGAACAATCAAGCAAAATGTTAATTAAACAATCAGTGTCCTCCATGTAGAAAAAAAGTAGTTCAGGTCACAATAATTAATAATCTTTTGCTCTATTCCCCAAGCAGTTTTTATGACTGTGGTCTGTGAATATTAAAAATAATCTGGTGATGAGAGACCAGATGGCTAAAGAGGTTGAAAATGGCATGTGTTGCTTTTCACTTGAGGATTATGTGCTTCATTCAGATGTTGCTGCTTTTGATGGCTGTTGAATTGCTTAAATGAAATGAGTTGGTGAACCACAAAATTACCTCAGAACAGGCCATAATTTGCACCACTGAGGAGGAATTCCTAAGGCTGAGAAGGATTTCAAGAGGTTTATGGCTGGTTACATGCAGCTTTAATTAATTATACTAGACACCATCTTATTTTGGACTATAATCATATATATATATATATATATATATATGATCTAGGAGATCTATTATATTAGGAATAAATATACTATTCCTAAGAAAATATAGTAATTGGAATATTTATGTTATGCCTATTTTTTCTAATGATTTTGAAATGATTCATAGTAATTTAGGATTACTCATTTTAGTTATTTCAAATTATTTCTATTATTTTAGGAATAATAACAGTCTTGATTTCCAAGTTGGACCAATCTGGTAAAAAGACTTCACTGACTCTTATGAATTTTGGATCAAGCCTTTAGAAAGGTATGATTTACACAGATTATGAATGTTTGTTTGTTTCTTTACCCACAAAACATATCAAATCCATTGCCTTTTACAGGAATTAGATGTATTTGTGGAGGTATTGCTCTGTTTGTGATCTTCTTGTCTTCTGGGATCTTCAGTTTCTAATGCAGAGTCCTTGGTAATTTATAGGAGAAACATGTTGTAAAAAGTAGGAATAAAAAACTAAATAAACCACTCTCATGCAAACATTGTCAAAGCTGGGCTTTGTAAAAGGGGGGATAGGACAGGGCAGCAATTTTATGCCCAGGCTGAACCCCTTCATTATTGAAGAGAGTAAGGTAACTCCAATTCCATTTTATCTTCTTGTTGCACTCCTAGCTTTGTAAGCATCCCTGCAACTAAGGCATTTTGTGTTTTATTAAAAATTCTGGGAAGGCTCTTTTGTGCTGCAAATGAACTTTAATGCTCATTCCATCTTTTCTGCTTGTTTGTCTGGGTTTTTTGTTTTTGTTAGGCTTAAAGCCTATCCTCTGAACATGGTTTAGGTGAAACTCAAGGTTCCTTATTCTGTACTCCCACTGCAGTTACACGATGGAACAATTCTTGGCCCTTTGCTGAGTATTTGCACTGCTGGGTGGGTCATACTGAAGCTAAAGGGACACTGGGGTAAGCCTTTCCACTGTCATTATAGGATCCTTTCCAAAGAGCTATGCAAGGAAAAGCCTTTGAGAAGCATCACTTTTCCTTGTCCTTTCCAGCCCGAATCCTTCTGTGATAAGGAACATGGTTATCAAAAAAAAAAAAAACAAAAAAAAAAAAAACCCAAAAAAACCCCTGCTTTTTGAGGAAGTAAAAAATAATGACTATTAGAGACTGGAACAACTGTATTCTCCTGTTTGTAATACCACCATGCTCCTATCACTTTGAAAAGCTTTACAGGTTGAGACTCACAAGGTGTAATTAAGGACTTAAATGAGTGGCTTCAATAAAGAGCATCATCACTGAAAGCCTTTTTCACTTAAAGACCAGCTCCTAATTTGGAGCTTCCTCTCTCTTCATTGGTCGCATGGTGATCAAAGATCTGATGATCAGAAAAGTGATTCCTGACCTCTGACTCTGGAAACTTCAATTGCCCCCCCATAAAAAGGAGATGAGGGTGTTTTTCTCTATATCACAGAGTTTTTGTGGGAGTTGACTTTTGTGAGGCATATCTGAGTGCCTCAGGTCATTCTGTATTGATTATATGATTCTCTACTTACGCCATGACATTTATATATAAATTTATAGATGAAGTACTTCTTCTTTTCTCCCAGGGATGATTTTTGAAATCATAGAATCCTAGAATGGTTAGGGTTGGAGGGGTTCATAAAGATCTCATCTAGTTCCAACACCCCCTGCCAAAGGCAGGGATACCACACACTAGACCAGATTGCTCAGATTATGTATATTTAATATAGCAATCATTCATACAAAATTTGTACATCTATAAATTCTATAATTCTGCTTTAACTGTTTTGTTTGTTCTTCCTGTATGGGCACAGAGCTAGCAATGCACTACATTTAAGGTTTTATAAAATGTTTTACCTGGTGCTTGGTCATAGGACTGTCTCATTTTCTTCTTGAAAAATATCCAGTCAACACAAATGCTGATTTTCTCAACAGGATTCAAAATGCACATGTAATTTTTGCAACTTCATATTGTATGTAAAGTCTATAATTTCTCAGGCTGTGCTACTGATGATGTCTGATGAATGCTGAGCACTTGTTATCTCTTATATGGGGCTCTGCCCAGTCAGCAATGACAGCTGATCCTATGGCTGCTGTAAAAGGCTTGGGGAGACAAGCCTTCAGGACAAACACAACTTTGGGCACCAATCTGTCAGGGATATTTCTGCCATCTAGCAGGTGGCCAGTGCTTCTTTACTCCTTAAAATTCAGGTGGTTTTGGTCACTCCAATAAACGGTAACAAGCCCCTTGAATCTCACCCAGACAGCTGTGCACTGGATGAGGGATCTCCCAGCTCAGTCCAGAAGCTGAATCTGGCTACAAGGATCAATCCTGCCAGCAAAAGTTTTATAACCAATTCAAATACTTTAAACCAGGAAGAAATTTCTTCAGTGAATTTCTTCAGTGAATTTCTTCAGTGAATAGGCAACCAGCCTATTCACTGACAATTTCCACAAAGAAGAATATCTCAGAGGAAAGGTATTTCCAGTATTGGCTTAAGGAGCTCCATTTCTAAGAGATAAACCAGATCAATATTCCTGCTGTGAGATACATGTGCCTTCAGTAACAATGACTAAAGACCAGGTTATTTTTCTGTTGTTCTCACACTATCCATAAAGCTGGCTCCATTCCTACCTCTCATGATCTGTTTGTGAGTACATAAAGCAGAGTGTGCCTGGTGCTGTCTAATGTGTGGAGAGGTATGGGTGTCTCTGTTCTTAGATATTTACATAGAATAAAAGGGCTTTTTTCCCCCTATTTTCTTCTGCTCCACTTCTGATTCTATTGTCAGTAGAATGTTCTTAGGATTCTTCAGCCTTTGAGGACACGATTTCTTTTGCAATGGCCTTTAGGAGAGTCACTTCACAGCTCAGCCAGTTTTAAGGGTTGAATTCTTTTCAAGCACTGATGGACAGAATTTCTTTCAAGATGTCTTATAACAGCCAAATCTCTTCAAAGAACTCATCATGGGACTAGAGAAGTCAGAGGTTATTGGATGTCTTTCAATACATTCTATGGAAATGCTCATCCTCTGATGAAAGCCAGAACTAGCTTTAAAGTCACGACAGAAACCTAGAGCTACCCATGAGCCTTTCTTCTTCCCACATTTAGGGGTAACAGTGGGAGATGTGAAGTCTCCCTGAAAGAGACCATAGTTATGTTTAACCACCTGTGGGTTTTGTTCCTGGCAATTACAGCTATTAATCCTGACACCAAATATTTGGATGCCTCTAGGGATTGGATTTTTCTCTTCTTACACTACATTTGTGTCTGATCACAATCAAGGGCACACTGATCAGTCTTGTTCCCACTGGCACTAGCAATGACACAGCATGTGCAAGGTTCCCTACCCAATCCTTCTACCAGGTTTCCTGCAGGCTCTGTTCCTGCTCCCAGCACCTGGAGCACCTCTGTGGCTCTGCAGGGGCCTCTGTGTCAGGTTTCATGGCTGGCAATGATGGGGCAATCCTACTCAGGCCTGGAAGGCTGGAAATGCACAAAACACCTGAGTCTGAAGGCATTGCTGGATTTCTTGACATTTTCTTCCCAAGCACTAAGAGAAATTCAGAATCACACATGTGTGTTGTGGTGAGGAGTCTAGAGGGTAAGTAAAATAAAGAGCAGCTCAGGGAGCTGTGGGTGTTCAGCCTGGAGAAAAGAAGGCTCAGGGGAGACCTTATTGCTCTCTACAAAAGCCTGAAAGGAAGTTGTAGCTGCCTGGGGATCAGCCTGCTCTCCAGGCATCCAGTGACAGGACAAGAGGACATGGCCTCAGGCTGTGCCAGGAGAGAGGCAGGTTGGACATCAGGAAAAATTTCTTCAAAAAAGGGGTTATTAAACACTGGAATGGACTGCCCAGGGAGGTGGTGGGGTCACCATCCCTGGATGTGTTCAAGAAATAACTTGCATGTGTCGTTTAGTGCCAAGTCCACTTGAAAAGATGGTGATTGGTCAAGGGTGGGACTCGATAGTCTTGGAGGTCCTTTCCACCCTGACTAATTCTGTGACTCTGTGAAATACTGTAGTCATGTCCTTGGTTACAGTCTATGCTGTCAAACACAGCAGCATCCAGGAGAGAGATGATCTAAGGAAGACTTCTGTCTAATCATCCTCATTTGCTGGCACTCCAAAGAGGAAAAACAGAAATGATGAATTTTCACCTTCATCTCACTCTTCTCCTACATGCATTCCCCTTGGGAGAAGTACATTCACTTCCATTCAGAAAGATGCTCCACCATTTCATAGAGCTGGATTTTAGTCCCCATTGCCAGAGGTTGGCTAAATTAGTCCTTCTGTCTTTCTTGCCCTGAAATCAATCTATCATCTGGTCTATTTAGTATCAACAATTTCTCTCAGATGAGCCTGGTTTGGCTGAAAGGGAACTCTATGCAGGCCTTCACTACAATAAAACTCAGCTTCTTGCACCTCAGAGAAAATGAGTGAAGTTTTATGACAGTGGTTATTTTTAATGCCAGAACAGAACAAAGGGTAGTAATGCCTAGTGAACTTAGAACAGTGAATCTTCTTACTGGCTCAGCTCAGAATTGACATTATCTCTGTTTTCCTGACCATTCAGGGAAGTTTTTATCTCTTGGCTTTCAAATGCCTGCTACCATTTACCTATCTAGGCAAATCTTTATTTCAAAGTGGTCTGTCAATTTTGTCTCTTTCATACTCTGCTGTGACTCTTCTCAGAAGTACACAGGGATGGGACAGGAGGAGAGGGGCACATGGTTGCAGCAAGAAATATTTCCTTTGGATAATAGAAAAAAAACATTTTCTCATGAGGATAGCCAAACTCTGGAATGAGCTACCCAAAGAGACTGTGAAATCACTCCTGGAGATATTCAGAGTGTGACTGGGCAAGGCTTTGAGCAGTCTCATCAAAGAGTTCTTGCTTCAAGAAGAGGGTTAATCCAATGACCTGTGGAAATCCCTTTCAAAAGAAATCACTTGTTTATGACTCATATCCTCCTAACCCTCTCCTGAGATCCCTAGGAGAGCATTGGTGCCTCCTTTCCATGAGTCAGGCATGCAGGTCTTTGTTGCATGTTGGCCTCTGAGACAGCACTAAAAGTCCTTTCTAGGGCTGTGAAAAACCAAAGTGAGCACCTACACACAACCCACTCCAGATGACCTTAAGTCTTGTTAACTGCTGAATTATCTGGAAGAGGCTATCAGCAGTGTTCTGCTAAATCAGCTACATCTTACTTAGTAACTGATTAATTGGTGTAAAAATTACATGGCAATTGCCTAAAAAATTAGGAACTATTCCTGGAAAGTCACATCACTCTAAGGAGATGGACCTTCCTTTTTGTGTCCACAAACACCTATACTGTCAACAGTCTGAAAAATGCCACTAGGAAGGCCATGAAGGCTCTATTACAGAGACATAATATCAGTACCTGAACTACAAAATATTGGTGATACTTCCTCATCCACCTGAGCTGTTTCAAAGTGAGAAATCTTTTCCCTCTTTGTCATTTAATGCCATATTTCAAGAAGTGATAACAAACCAGTTGCATTCAGCAGTATTACTGTGTTCTTAAGCAAGTGGAGTACAAACCACTGTGTTAAATGTAAGGCAAAAGTATCAATCTTTTCCGGGTACACACCACCAAAACATCATGTACTGTAATTGTTCCATTTATTTCCAAAAACTAGAATCACCACAGCCTTGAAAGCATATTATAATTTTTCTTCATGAGAGAAATATGATCTATACCATGGTCTCTTTAAGCTCTTATTGGTACTTTCTTGGGAGATGGGATTTGAAACATAATTAGATTGTGAGATACTGCAAGATTGTACAAAAGCACTTTTCTGAAAAAAAAAAAAAAAAGATGATTTTTACTTTTCTCTGTGGACAGCTAGAAAACATAACAGCCTGATTTTGCAGTTTTTTTTGTGATACTTTAATTTTTTCCTGGTGAATACTGGAAAAAAATAAAACCATACCACCTTTCCAAATCATTATTTTCAGAGTTGCGTATTGCTAGCAGTGAAACAATCAGTGCTATCTCTGCCAGCATCTTCTTGGCAATAAATGCCATTTGAAATGATTATGTGAGCTAGAGAGGCTGGAATAGGTGCTTTGCTTCAGTTGCCTTTCTCCCTGAACACTGCTTTATGCATATAGATAAAATGTGCTTAGGCTCTGCCTGATATGGCACTTTCTGCACGGGGTGAAGCATGACCTTCCATCCCTTCCCGGGGTGTTAGATGGCACCAAGCAAGGCAAAATAAGAGCCTTACAGCAAAAGTACTTTTTGCTGTATCTTTTGGGGGTCAGAGGGCATTGTCAAAAGGAGCTGTAGGCTTCAAAATTAATTTGTTACTTCAGCTCAACACCCAGGCAGCTCCAGTGCCCTTGCACTGTTGAAATGTTGAAGATTCTTAGCCTGGAATTTGGATGGCCACAAGGTGACAGGTAACGAGAGGAATGAGTTTTTCCTGAGTGAATATAACCTACATTTTAATACATGGCATAAATTCTTGAAGTATTTTGCTAAATCAGTCACATGCTAAGAGGCAATACTGCATAGAGAAGAAGAGGAAAATCCACTTAGAAAGCACATAATGAGGTAAGATTTCTGGTGGTGTACATTGCTGAGGAACGGAAAATCATCGAGCTATAAAACATTCATGAGAAATGCGAATGATAAGGTTCTTGTTCAAAACTGTAAAATCAGTGTTTCTATTCTGAACTCTATTTTTGGAAGTTGTTCCTTATTCCTGAAAAATTGCTTTGTGCTGGAAGGTAGCAATAAAGATGGAAATCCTGGAGAAATGTTGTTTTATTCTTCTGGGTTTGTTTCCTGTTGGAAAAAGTTAGGAATTTGTTAGTAGAAGATCCATTTGGCCAAATAATAAGTGCTCAATTTCTGATTATATTTACGTGCTACCCAACCATCTACCAGCAGGAGATTGTATTTAGGAAGAAATATGTTTAAGATAATCACCCATCATGATACAATGGTCAGTGTCAATCTCCATCATGGAATCACCATCCCTGAAAACGTTGAAAAAATGAGTAGTGGCACTTGGCAATATGGTTTAGTGACCGTGGTGGTATTTGGTTGGAAGTTGGACCTGATCATCTTGGAGATCTTTTCCAACCTCCATGATTCTATGATTCTTCTCTGTGGCTTCAGCTTTAGAAGCCAGAGGCCATTTGAGCCTCAACAGCACCTGGCTTGATCCACCCTGCACCTGGGTGGATCGGCAATAAATGGATATCTATGGATCACCTTGGATATCTATGGCTCTTCATGGCAATTGGTTGGGGGGATGTTGGTGATGCTCTGGGGAGGATCTTGGGGAAAGCCAGGTGGAAGTAGATGATGCTGCAGTCTAGTGGACAGAGTCTGCAGAGCCTCCATCAGTTCTGAAAATGAGGAAATGGTACTCAAGGTCATTTAGGACCAGATTTTTCTCCTTAAACCATTTAGGCGTTCAATGTGGAAATTAAGCTCAAACACCCTCATGATAAGCTCTCCAGATGCCTGTCTGCAACATTATTTTGTGAAGTACCTGGAAAATCAGGGCCCTTGGCAGAACTGAATAAAGCCTGAGCAAGTTTCTGATTTAGGACATGAATGTTGTGACAGGAGCCAGGTGCACCCAGAGCATGTGCTCCTCTTTGAGACAGTGCCTCCTCTGGCATCAGAAGCCATTTGGCCTTATTGAGAAGTGTGTGGCCTGAACCCCCAAATTTCCTCCTATTTTTTATTGCAGAAAATTGTGTTGCTAACACAAGGGAGCTTGAGAGTGTGTGTCAGCCCCATCCTGATGGCAAGGAGCTGACAGAGCTGCCGTGAGGGACGAAGGTGTCTCATGGAGTTGATGCAGCTGAAGATCTGAGGGTGAGTCTGATACAAATGCCATTTCTGAGCCTGTCCCAATGGCAGCATTGAAGAAATCTGTGTACATTCTTTACCTTGGCAGGTCACTTCCATTTATTCTCATAAAAGTCTATTGTGCAGATATTAATATCTGCAGCTCTCCTTAATTTCTGCTGTCGTGATGCGCTTTTATTATATTAGAATGACCCGAAATTGTGTCCTAGTCTCATAGATCCTATTTTCACAGCTTGCACTGTGGGTTTAATTTCACAGTTTTTAGTTTCCCAGCTTAAAAATATGAACAACTTATGGAGCAAAATTAACAGTTTATTAAAAATATCACTCACTGCTAAAGTCTTAAGGGTAATTCACAGCTCTATAAAAGGTCGTGGTATAAATAATTGCTTGATGAATATGGACCATGTCTGTTTGTCATTAAACACCAGCAGAGAGCTAATGCACTTTAATAGTCCTGCTAACCATTATCTGACAGGCATAGAAACCACAAGCAAATGCAACAATTATACTGAACAATTGCTTCTTACTCTTTTTTCTTTACACAAAAGGTAAAATAATGACATATGCTGTTGTCTTCACCCATCAGTAGTGATCACGACTTTTACTCCTGTAAAACATGGTAACCAATAACTTAAATATTGCAATGCTGTTGCACTGTTTATCAAACAAAATGTCCCATTAATTCCACTCTTTTCCATGTGGAAAGGCTGCACTCACAGTGCATAACAGTGACAACTGTTACTCCCCATCCTGTTTGTAGCAAACATGTTCAAGGTCCCTGGTGTAATCACTGTATTAACGAGGCCCTTGTGATCCACACATATCTGTGTAGTTCTCCATTTAGGATTGGAAGATACAGATTTAAATCTTATTCAAGACAAAACCTTTTAGTGAGATTTCTCTAATAACTGCAATTACTTCTATTTTAATTTAGGTCTTACTGTATTCAGTTGTGACTGAACCTAATTACAGCACACCTAGTCCTTCTAATGAGGGTAAGAACAGCAGTCTGTTGTCTTTGGGAATGGCTGCAGAAAGATAAAGGATGCTGATAGAGATGAATTCCCCCTTTGAAAATGTCTGGCTCTATTCCAGAATTATTTCTGGTTAAAGAGTCCAAAAGATACTCAATTCCCTTACTCCCATTTGCCTTATAGCATCTGCCCCAAAGGCCGGGGGTAATTAATCTGCCTCCTCTTAGCTGCCCTTGGAGAGGCTTTTCTACACACCAGGGGCTCCTTTAGATCTTCCCCTGAATCCCATCACCTTCCACCCAACCCGTCCTGAAAGGTCCCTGTGGAGTCCCATTTGGTTTTCTCCATAAGAAGATCCCTAGTAAAGTGCTTCTGTCATACTTGATTGAGTTGCTTTGTGTTAAGAACTTCTCACAGATAAGATGGGTACTTCAGCTGGCCTGGATCAGAACGTAATCTATTTGTGTAAGAAATTATTTAGCCCAAGAGAAATGAGGTGGTGCTGTGGCTCAGCCAACAGGAAATAAGGCTCTAGGGTGTGGTAATTTCATCAGCCACAGCCAGCTCCTCAGACTACTTTGGCACCTGGATGGGAGAGTGAACTGAACCCCAAAGTATTAAGAGGAAGCATGTGTATAAATCCATGAGAAAAGTTAAACTTCTATTCAGGTCAGGATCCAACAGATGTGCCTGAAGCCACATAGTGAATGAGATAAATAAAATTGCTTATTTATTGATGTCTGTCCACCTAGGGCAGTAAGCAGCCCAACACTACCATGGAATAAAGGGTGTGTGGCCTTGTAATTCAAGTGCTGTGTCATGATGCTCATGCACAAGACCATGTGGAAATGAAATAACAGGCACACCCTTGGTTTTGGAATTCATTGAACTTTGCAGTGTTGGTAGAATTTGGCTAATGCAGTTTCTTGGTTACTGTGAGACAAATGTCTTAAGGGAACGTTTCAAAGTAAAACAATTTAATAAAGAAACTACTGATTAGAAATAGGAACAGTATTATCATGGAGTTGATCTTTGTTCTGATGAGATGGAATTACATTATGAATCTCAAATAACATCAGGCAGAACCTATTCTGTTTTCAGAGGCATGACAGGACCAATGGCGTCATGACAAATAATTACACATGAGAAATTATGACTTGGTTGCAGAATCTGGTTGCCCCAGTTTTTTGTTCAAACAGGATGAGTAGTTTAAGGGAAAGAGATACTTACACTTTTAATGAAAGGATTTGTTTGACATTTCTTTTCCCAGAACCTACCCTGGGAAGTGACACTTGCAGTGAGAAATGAGCAGCTGCTCAAGAGGGGAGGCAGGTTATGCTTCTCCAGCAGGTTTAGAAGTTCCTGCCCTTCCAGTTACCTCCTTATTTTTTCTTGACAGTTTAAGTTCACCAAGTTGGCAGGATATTAAAAAAAATATCCTACCTGCAGCTTACCCCTGTGCTGTGGTCAGCAGGGACTTGCAGAAGGGCCATTGATAAACCCTGTATGAAGATATTGCTTCCTGCAAACATATTTCATGTTTCTGATTTTAGTTTATTTATTGCTTTTTCCTATAAGCTCCCTGGAGTCTTGGACAGCTCAGAAATACCAGGCTGGCATTTCTAACCTTGACTACTCAGTCTTAGGTGAAAGGTTTACAAAAATCTAATCTGCTTACCTACACAAGCAGTGGAATTGCAGAGCTGCCAGGAATGGCACATTGGCATTGTGACCACCCAAATATATTCCTTGGCAAGAGATTCTTGAAATAGCAAAGGAAATTCTCCAGATGTTGCTGTCTTTGGTTGAGTAGTAACAGAGAAGAGAAGAAACCCCAGGCTGCACCAAAATCTGTTGAAAGTATTTGGCCAAGTCATGGCAGAATTGCTAGTATAAACACATTGTAAATACCAAGATAGACATGCATTAAACTCTGATGTGTTTTTGTCCCCAGACAGGTCTAGAAAGGACTTTTTATAAAATGCTATCTAAACCGTCCCAGGGTGCTCAACAGAGGCAATCAAACAATCATATCCTAAAATGAAACTAGTCAAATGAAGTGCAAGTTTTTAGTGTAGTATGGAGAAAAAGCATGGCTACATGGTTGTTTCACTTCCCCATTCCTGGAAGTATTCCACGCCAGCTTGGACAGGGCTCTGAGCAACCTGATCTAGTGCAAGGAGTCCCTACCCTTTGCAGAGGTGTTGGAACAAGATGGACTTTAAGGTCCCTTCCAACCCAAACCTTCCTACGATTCTATGATGTGGCACAAAGCAAGTGGCAGGGTAGTGGGGACTCATGTGAGGATCACAGTATTGCCCAGGCTGTAGGACTGAAATTAGCTGTTCTCAACTTCCAGGTACAATATTTTGGGATACCAGAGTTTTGGTTTTTTGGTGGCTTTTTGTTTGTTTGGGTTTTTTTTTTTTGGTGTGTGGTTTTGTTGTTGTTGTTTGTTGTTGTTGCTTTTCTTTTTGTGGGTGTTTTAAAAATATACTTGTAGTGATGTGAGCAGAACAATGTCTCTTCCTGTAAAGTTGTGAATGTATCTTTTCTTAAACTTGTGATGAGTGTTTTTTTGTAGTAAGGTTTCAAACAGGTCCTTTTCTGTGCCAAACATTTTTCATTGAAAACTTTCATACCACCAGCCAAAAGTCTTAAAAAGGTGAGGTTATGATGTTTCCTTAAGAGCAGGAGAGCATTCCCTCGCCCCAGGCAGGGTGGCCTAGACTGGTTCTATCCTTGATAGATGAGTGTCCAGATCATCCTTCAAAACCTTTAAATACTGTCTACATCTTCATTAATCAATCTGTTCAAGGCTTTGCTTGCCTTATTGTTTTTGTTGGTATCTAGTCTAGACTCCTTTCATTCCAACTCATTATTTCTTATCTTTCTCAGGATGGGCAGGGAAAAGAGTTTATATCCATTCTAGATTCCTTTTATTTCAGCTCATTATTGCTTGTCTGCCTCAGGATGGGCTTGGAAAAAGTTTACTTATGCTCTGGTTTTGTCTTTTTTACAAGTGAGAACTGGCATAATTTCCCTCTCACCTTTCCTTCCCTGGACTAAACAGTCCCATTTTCTTTAATCTCTGCTCACAGCATAGCTCCTGCTTTCTAGAGAGCTTTTTATTCTCTCCATTCCCCTTTGGTCCCTCCCCACGTGGCCAGTGTTTTTCACAGCTAGCGCTAACAAAAGCCAGACCCTTATTACTACCAAGCACAGACAGAAATTTCTTCATCTGGCTCAGAGACAGAAGCCTAACTCAGGTACAGCAGGTTTGCAGCTGTGTGATACTTTTGACTGATGATCAGTCTGTGATTCACTGTAAAGCTTGGTGGTTTTCTGCATTACTGCTGCATAGCCAGACATTTTCCATCCTGAATTTAGAGAAATAAATGTAGAACTTGGTGTGTCCTTATTGATTTTTTGCCTATTACTTTCAGGCCATTTTCCTAATTTATCAAGAATGTTTTAAATTCTGGTTCTGTCCTCCTTGATGCTTGTAGCCTTTCCAGAAGTGGTGTTGCTTGAAAATTTAATAAAATATACTTGTTAATTCATCATCTAAGCCATTAATGAAAATATTGAATAATGCTGGATGGGGGACAGATCCTTGGGGGATCTTTCTTGATCCATCATTCTGTGCTGATTGTGAACTATGGAGAGCAATTACCTGAGTATGGGGTCCCCAGCCAGTTATATACCACTGGTAACACCTCCAGCTAGGATACATTCCACTCACTTGTTAGTGAGTTTGTTATACAGACCAGTGAAGAGAGGGTAGTGACAGTGAAGGTACTAAAGCAGTAGCAGGGAGTGCCTCTCTCCAATTCACATGGATTGTTTCCCTGTCACAGGGGGAAATAAATAAACTTTCCTTGATTTATTATTGTCAGAACCATGTTGGCTGTCATTTATATCCTTTTTATGGTTACAAGTTGCTTGATTAGTCTTTCCAGATTTGGGAGAGGAAATCAAGATAAGCTGACTAGTCAATAATTTATATTTCCTCCAGATTTGGGAGAGAAAATGAAGAAAAGCTGACTAGTCAGTAATATTTTTGGCCCTATATCTCCTCTTTTCATTGGTAGGAACAGCTTTAACCTTCCTCTGCTATGAAATCTCTTGTTTTAGCTAAGTTCTCTGAAGCTCTCTATCAGCTCTGAGGCTGCTCTGGCTGGCTCCTGAAAGTTTGCATTGCAGAGTGACTTCCCAGCAGAGGTTGTGGCTGCAGCCATAGGTCCTGCCCCATTCCCACTCTTCCCCTGGGCATGGCTGAGCAGGCAGCTGCACCCAGGACTATGATCAGGCTGAAAACCAGCCTTTTCTTTCATGGGATCCCAGCAGCAGGAGTGGCTGGCTCCAAGCTGGGAGAGGGGTTGGCAGGGCACTGTGAATACCTCACCTGGCTCCAGCCTTTACTCCTCAGCTGAATGTGTGACTGAAGCCCAGCACCCTGTGTGACCTTTCTGAGCCACCAGGGCTGAGAAACTCCAACCTTCATCAACACTGTCAGTTCACCCATTCCCTGCTGCAGCCTGATATTTTATTTTCAGCTGCTGGTGTTAACTCCATGAACTACATGGTCCCAAGTGACCCTTAGTGACTGCTGAGGAGACTTTTCACCATTTAATCAGTAGATAATTTTCCTGCTCCTTTACAAGTTTAGATGGCTCTTAAGTCACTTCAATATTATGAAAGCATTAATGCACCCTGTTTATCTGTGTCCCAGGGGAGCTGTCTCTGGTTTTGCTCCCAAGCTTTTATGGTTGTGCCTCTGCACAATTATCCTTTCAGTCTGCCCTTAATAGACAGAGGGTTTCTGGGAGCTTTCTTGAGGAGGCAGAAGAACTTGTGGCTGGCCATGCTAGTCTGTGACTCTGTCTTACAGCCTCCTCTGCCAGGATGGAGTTTGCACTTCTGTCCCTCATGTAGCTTCTGCAAGGAGATGCCAAACCTTGCAAGCTCGTTTTCCTCTAAGGTTTCCAGCAGGATGTAACTTCCCTGCAGCAGGTTTTCATGCCTGTGAAACCCATTCTCTTTACTTTATCAGTTTGGCTCTTTCTTCCTGAGGGAGTTGTAAACCCCTTCACCCCACACATTGCCCTTTATCTTCCTATTTTCATCACCCTCTTTCTGCCTTGACCCAACAGCTGAACACTTAACTCTGTGTTACTGGTGGAGTTTGACAAGGTGCTAACACACAAGGAAGTGTTTCCAAGGAAAAAAAAAAAGGAGAGATACAGCCAGGAAGACACATTTTTGTCTGTCTGAAATGCAGACAGAGACTGTTTTAGCCCACCTCTATGCAAGTAGATGAGCTTCCAGGACAGCCAGATGAAGGCAGATGTACCAGAGAACTCCAAGTGGAATTCTCTTAGGTCTCATCTGGATGCATTGAAACTCAGCCATTGCTTATGAATAAAAAGTGAAGGTAAGGCTAGTACTCCACATATCACATTTTATATATATATATATATACATACATATAAATTTATATGTAAATAAAATTTTCTCCAGAAGTAATGCTATTTTCAGTTGGCTTTTTCCTCTTGAAGCCAGGACAGCCACATGCTGATAGCTGCTGATAGCAGAATGCTTTGTTCATGGGTCTAAGTGGCAGATTTGTAGCTCACAATAAAACTGCCTGCAGGTTTATTACTGTGCTGTCATGCATTTCAAAAGCTACAGTAGAGTGAACCTGAGCAATGCCCCAGCCACCATTTGCCATATTTACCTGATGATAAATGTCAGGTCTCTGTTGAGCTTCAGCAAGGGAGCAGATAAAGGCAAGTAAAAGAGCTTGGGTGTAACAGCATCACCAACAATCTGACTGCCTGTGACCCATCCCGTTTTTTATAATGTGACAAGATTATACATGACATTTACAACCATTCCTCCTATGACAAGCGCTAAAAGATTACATCTTCCATTCTTGTGTACCCATGATCTTCAGGAGAGCTCAGGATGGGGCCTGTTTGTACTTGCCTTAAATTTGAAGACTTAAGAGTCACAGCTTAAGCCAGTCTGCTAACAATAGCTCCACACATGTTCACAAGGATTTTGATGATGGTTTCAGAGGGGCTATGTTTTCCTCAGCTTTTGTGCCAAGGAATGTTAGTCTTTCTAAGTAAGCAGGATGCTGTAAGGGCTGTCCTTTAAAAACAGTAACAAAATGTCTTAGTATCAGGTCGCTCACAGTGAAATCACAAAAGTTAACAACACTGCAAGTCCTGCCAACACGAACTCAGATTATCTGAACATTGACTGTTTCTTATGTCTAGCTGTGGAGAGCTTCCCCAAGGTACCAAGTACCACGAAACTGAGAAAAAATTAAAGACCGTTGCTATTGAAATAAATACTGCAAAGACTTTTCCCGTTTCTTAGCTTTTAAAAAACGACCCCTAAATTTTGTGTGTGTATTTATTTGTGTTGTTTGCACACTTACCACACGTGCACAAATGCTGCGTTCTGGATCCATTATTGCAAAGCTCTTCAGAGAGTCTCAAAGAGTTCTCAGTCTCCAAAGTAGTTCGGTTGTGTGATGTCAGTAATCAGCATTAAATCAAGCATTTAAGATTTATATTGCTAAAGCACCCTCTAGTGGGGCAGGGACAGAACAGTTGTTTTCAGCAGAGACGGGATAATGGCTCCACGTATCAGAGAGCAGACAAGCAAAAGGCTGGATACTGCTGGGATAGGCAAACACACTGAATCTTTAGTTTGCAGAATCACAGAATCCTTTAAATTGGAAAGCACCACCAAGATCACCGAGTCCAGTCTTTGACCGATCGCCACCATGTCAATTAGACCAAGGCACTGCCACATCCCGTCATTTCTTGAGCACCTCCAGGGATGGAGACTCCACCACCTCCCTGGGAAGTCAGTTCCAAAGCTTAACAGCTCATTCTGTGAAGAAATTCATCCTGATATCCAACCTGCCTGTTCCCTGGTGCAGCTTGTGGCTATGTTCTCTTGCCCTGACAATGTTTAGTCAATGCTCCTGCTGTCCATGCAACAGGCAGAAGTCACAATAATATCTGAAAGGTTGGCTATGCAATTTTATGGCATGTAATCCCAGAATGACAGCAGCATTTTATTCAGAGACCTTTGGAGGTCATCTCATTGAAGCTCCCACTCAAAGAAAGTTCAAGAAGATCGGGTGGTTTGTGACCATTTCCACCTCCGACAACTGCTCCTCCCAACATATTCCAATATTTGGCTGCTCCTCCCAACATATTCCAACATCATCATAGTGACAAAAAATATCCTTGTATCCAAGCCAAATTTCTCTTTTTGCAATTTCTCTTTATTGCCTTTCAGCTCACAACTGTGCACCTCCCAGCATTCCCCATAATTTCTCAGGGTCTTTACAGCGTCGTGATCTTGAAATACTGGAAGAAACATTTGCAGTCACTGAAAGAAAACTTTTGGGCCAAGGCCTGGCTGAAAATGAGTTGAGGTTTGTAGTAGAGAAATTATTCTTTGTTCACTTGTTCAGGGAAAGAACATTTTTAGGCAATTTGTGAAGAAGCACAGTAACTTCAAAGACAAACATTCATTTTATTTCTCTTTTTAAAGGAAGGAACTGTGAGGTCCTGACTGAGGGTAATCACTTGGTTGCAGGTGAGCAGGAGTGGGGACCCCAGGGTGTTCACACGGCTTTGTGAGCAACATATTCCCATTGTCAGTACAGTACCTGATGGCTTTAAAGAATTCATCATGTTTTGAGAGGGATGGGTGTGATCAAAAGCAGAAAACAGCTGAGCCATGGAGAGCCAGGAGGTCACCAAAGAGGGTGATGGACCCTCAACTGGTGGTGATCTCTGCTTGAAGCCTGGCCCTGTGTGTTACCTGACTGCAGCAAACAGGTGAAGAGGAGACATGATAATCTGACCTCTACATTTGGGGATGCACAGCATAGTCTTGGCTATATTTTTGGTAAGAAGGTTGACCAGCCATGCCATGGCACAACTTTAAGGGCACAGATTAGTATATTTCTAGGAAATCAGAAACATTGAGGTCTGCTGTTGTCTTTTACTTCCCTAAAACCAGGCTTTGAAGCTGGATAGATGCGGATCCCAGGTGAGCACCTTCTCCAGACCTGCCTGGGCCCACGGTCAATACCTGTGGATGCAGCACCCACCCTTCCCCTCTGCAGCTTCCTTGCCACACTGTGCATGCCTGCTGCCTCCCCTGCACTGCCCACAGGCTGCCAGTCTTGGGCAGGGTGTTTAGAGGAAAGATTAGGTGAAGAGTAATCATAGTTCTTTCAAAACTGGGTGGATAAAACTAGAAGTGTACAATTAGTGGTTTGGTGGCTGAAGGAAAGGAGTTTTGTTTGGTGAGTGGTCAGCACCTGCCAAGGTTCACACTCATGGCCTCAGTGTTTGTGTTTCTGCCTTTAGGCACCTCAGCATGAAAACACTCACCCAGGCTGAACACAGGGACTGAGCCTCCCCTGGACTTGGAATCCATCCTGTGTTTTCCATTTTCACCTGCCACCGCTCACCCTACCAAGCTCTGCATTTCTGTCACCTTGCTTGGCAGGAAAACCAGAGTCTCTGTGGGTGGCCAGCTGCCAGGGACATTCATTTTTTCCAATTAGTGGAAAACAGAGGGTGTTACTTCTACCCACGATTTAAAAACAGCAGCAGAGCAGAAGGCCATGGAGGACATCCAATATGCTGGTCAACATGCCACTTTTGGAAGCCAGCACAGAAGACACACCTTTCTCCAGACCTTTTGGAAGAGCTCTAGCAATGATGGTTTGGAAAAGGTGGGTGGGAGAGCATGGAGCCCCTGAACCATGACTGCCTTTGGTCCTCTTCAGGCAGATGTAGGGAGGCAGTGAGCACCTGGTGCAACTCAAGTGTTCAACCTGGTGTGCTCACTGCCCCAAGGAACTGCCCCAGGGGCTCCAACAGCCTAAAGACCTGTGCTACTGTGCTCCTGTGCTCCACAGATCATGGTAAAGGATGATCTGGGAAAGCACATGCGATCATAATAGACATCAGGGCACTCAGGACACTCCCTTTTTCTCCTCTGATGGATTTCAGGAGTCCTTCCCTGGATTTTCTCCTGACTCTATCCTTCCCGTTTGGCACCTTTCTGTTACACAATTTGGCTTTTCAGATGTTCCCTTTCAAAGCAGTATTTTGGAACTGGGATTAAAGAGGATGGCAAAAGGCTTTAATCAGAGACCTAGTTTTATAAATAAGACAAGTATTTATTTTATTGCACTATTTAATAATATATTTCTTTTCTATAGCTGCAGTGCTGAGGAGGCAGAGCAGCAGCAGGTAGGACTGTTGTTAATTCTACATATCACGCTAAATTATTAACCTTAAAATGTGTAGAAGTGAAATTGCACCTTATTTTAGCATTTATAGCAACATTTTAGCAGGCGTGCTTTAAGCCTATGTACAATTTCTGACACTAGAGGGAGTACATAATTTATTTTATAAAAATAAACAAGTCTTGATTTTTTAATAGAAAATCTATCAACGGGGGAAAAGCAAACATATTCAAAGAGAACTTTATTCCTTCACTTCGTGTTATACTCAAAAAATAAAAAGAAGCTGAGAAGCTGCCTTATCTAACTAGGTTATGCAACTGTGTCTGTAAAAGCCAGTGTGGGGCAGATAACCAGCCAGGCTGTGCTCAATTTGTGTGTTTGTGTCTATCGAGTCTGAGCACATGGGGTGAGTAACTAACCCACGGGATAACACACACAGACATCTCTGCCCACAGGTTTCTATCTCTGGTGCTGCTGTGTTCCCACTGCTCCCCACAAACACCATGGTGTCTGAACAGCTATGTTCCCTCCAATGTGTTTATCCTCTCAACATGCTTGGGAGGTAGGGAAGAAGTACTATCCTCTTTTATGGCTCAAAAGCCAGGTGCAGAGAGAGTGAAAGATGCACCCACAGCCTGGTGGGAGGCTGTGGCAGAAATTAAAGCCATGGCCTCTCTGTGCCCCCTCGCTCAGGTTCCCAATTCATCTCTGGGTACAGCAGGCTGTTAAGCTGCAAGGTGCCTTTGCCTGGTTGCTTTTTCCTGGCCACAGGTGCAAAGGTTGCCCAGTGAACTCTGTGCTTGTTTGTTGTGTAATTGGATAGACGTGTCACCGTGACCCTCTCTCCAGCCTCGGTTAGCAGGAGCTGAGTCAGGCTCAGGCTGACGTGGAGACCATGCCCTTTGCAGGGTGCTGGGGGGGAAAGCAGCTCCCTCACTCCTGGCAGGGTGAGAGGCCATACAGCACAGCTCCCACTAGCACTGGGACAGTGGTTCTCACACAAGCTGAGGCAGATCATCTCCTCCTCCTGCTAGTCATAAAATTGAGAGGAATATACAAATGCAGTAATTTAGGACAACCTGGATGGTTTTGCAGCCCAATTGCCTTGACTGCCATGTGAGATCAGTCACTCCCAGCACATGACAGTGTCTATATCCATTACAATGTCATTATCTGATACAGAGATCTCCTATAACTCTCTTTATCACAGGGAGGATTTCTTTTAAGTGGTAGAAACAAGGTCAGTTCTGAAAATGTTATTACCTTGTTATCACTGCACCTGCCAACACCTTCTCAGAGTCCCTTCTGAAGTCTTCCACTGAGGCCTCCTTCAGCCCATCTTGCTCTGCCCTTGTTAGAGCAACAAGTAACTTCAGCAACTCATCCCATCAGGGCTTATTGCACAGTGAAATTGCACTGCTTTCAGAAGATATCAGAAGTTCTGATATCTTTAGCAAAGGATTTGGTTTGTTGTGAAGTGGTTTGAGGACGGATATTCCAGTGTAAAATACTGTAATGTTTGTAGGTGTCACTTATCTCCTACCAATGACAGACACCAAATACTAAAGCCTTGGCAATGAAAGGTGGTCTGTCACCCTTTGGCCCACCCACAAACACATGTCCAGGCTAAGAGAGCCCAATGAATAAAAGAACCAAAATAGATCTTCTTCCCTCTCCCCACTTCTCCTTCAGAGCACTCAGTGCTTTCCCCCTCGCTAACGTTTGGTTGCTCAGGCTCCAGGGCTTCCTGAGAAAAAAACCTCAGCAGCATTCCACTCCTGGGAAGAACCCTATTTATGCTTAAGATTTAAGGAGCTGAGTCTCACTCCCACAAATGTTTTCTAGAACTGGGTAATGATTTGTTGCTGAGGAAAATGCCCCTTGGGATCCTAAAAAATCCATTTAATGCAGTGCAGCTGCATTTGAAGATTTCTTTTGTTTGCACATACAAAACTTACAGAGAATTTTGTAAGCCTAAGAAAGGCAAGATCTAAGCTATGCAGGGGGCACCTATCGTTATGCATCAGGACCTTCCTGTCTGTTTTGCTCAGATATGAAATATTTCTCTTGCTTTCAACTGCTACCCATTGAAAATACAGTTTTTTTACTCCCTCCTGTGTACATACAGAAAGAACAACAAAAAAATCATAAGTGGGTGATGAAACACAGTATTCAGTATCTACTCAAAATACCAGAGCACATAAAGTCTATCATCTCCTCAAGTCAAAATTTTATGTGGAATAGGAACCACTATGTGAAGGAAGCCACTGCAATCCAGGACCATGAAGGAATTGAGGCAGTTAACTCCTCATTGACCACAGCTTTTTTTGCATTTAAACACCCAACTCTTCAGCCCCTCATCTGTCAAATGGGGCTGCTGAGCCTGGAGAAGCCATAGCTCTGGGGACACCTTGGAGCACCTTCCAGGACCTGAAAGGCGCCTACAAGAGAGCTGGAGAGGGACTTTTTACAAGGGCCTGTAGTGAAAGGACAAGGGGGAATGGCTTTAAACTGAGAGTGGATATGATGAGATTTGATTAGGAGATTAAGAGATTAGATATTAGGAAGAAATTCTCTACTGTGAGGCTGGTGAGGCAATGGATCAGGTTGCCCAGACAAGTTGTGGATGCCCCATCCCTGGAAGTGTCCAAGGCCAGGTTGGATGGAGCTTGGAGGAACCTGGTCTGTGGAAGGTGTCGCTGCCCTTTGCTGGGGGCTGGAAACTAAGTGACCTTTAAGGTCCCTTCTGAACCAAAGCATTCTGTGATTCAAATAGGAGAAATAGCTCTACATGTTGTGAGAAAAGACTGAGAGAGACTTGAGTCAAACGGTGTAGAAAGGGTCACAGAAACAAAACCCAATTCTTGTTAAAAAGAGGGTCAGTGGATGGAGGAAGGAATAAAAAACTGAGAAGAGGAATAGAAAGCCCAGACTAGTTTTAGAAAAAGAGCGAGCAAATAAAAGCGTGGGAAGAGCCAAAGCCCCAGGGAAAAAGTGATAAATTTTTTTGTAATGCTGCATGTACAGAATATCATAATGAAAAATACAGCAGCACTGCCAGGGGACATGGCTGCTTGGGAAGCAGAAGCTGAGCATCCTGGAAATGCTGAGGAAACAGCACCAGTGTCCTGTGTTCATTATTCAAAGCAGATATGTTCAGTTTTAACATGGGTTTAGTACCAGAGAAGCAGAATTTTGCATGGCTCAATGAATTTTCATACATGATTAGAAATATGCACAAGTTTGGTGTTCTGAGGCTGTGTCCATGAAGGCACATTTATGACCTCTGGCTGGAAATCCCATATAAGACCACTGCATCTTCCAGCTTCCCCTTGTTGCAGCAGCCTCTCCCAGTGAAGGAGCCCACCTCCCACTTGTACATCTTGCACTGACATCTTCCCCTCAATTGTGTTTAGCTGTGTGCAAACTCATGTGTCCAGAGATATTGTATCTGTCTCTCATGGTTCCTGGTTTCATTAATCTCTTCTAAATTGTTATTACGCTTTGTGCTTAATTCTGCTGATGAAATTGGTATTTTTATTAGCTCATACTGCATTATGTGTGTTCAGTGACTTTTAAAAAAATCAATTAACTCAAATGGGGAGATATCAGAATTTTCTAGTCTGTACCACAGCTCAAACAAAGCTGCCAGCCCTGCCAGCAGCTTTCAGTGTTAGAAGTGGAGTTGAATATTTAACTTTTACACTTCTCCCTAGGTACTTGATAGGGAAAGGATATCAATGATCCAAAGGTATTCAACAGAGACTGATTCCAGACAGCTGTGGCTCTTCTCACCATGAGAAATGTAAACACTGAGTGCTTTTTAGACTTGTGGCTGAATTTAGTGCTCACAGGAGGGTTGAGCAGTTAGAGCAGCGCCGAGTCAGACCCGCTGTGGGGAACAAGTCACACCAGCTCCTTTCCTGGGTCACTGCTAAAGCACTGCTCCTTGGCTAAGGGCAACGTGCCTGCTATCCTGGTTGGCACCCCTTCAGTAGAAGAGTAGACATAAATTTTTAGTGCTTGGAGCACTTAGCATTTAGATTGAAATGGGAGAAAGCAATTTACCTTTGCCTACTATTGCCACATGGCAAAATTACACTGACCTTGACAGCATCTTTTGTTTGCCTGGAGCACTCTGAATTCAGGGGGACGTTGGCTGCATGATGAACACAAATTAATTGCCATCATGGTTAAAATGAAACACCTGAATGAAAGCTAAGGGAACATCTTTACCTCTAACTGGATTCCTCAAATCAGACTCACAAATGGAACTGAGTATCTGAGAAATCCCTGGCTTTCAGATAAGATCATTTCAGATGAGAAAAAAAACCTTTCTGGTCATGGGCTGCTCTTCATACAGCATCCAGAAGGACTATTTTGCTCCAGAGCAGAACAGCACAGATCCTTTCCTGATATAAATGCAAAATGAGCCAACATATCCAGTGATGTATGGAAGTCTGTGTTGTAGAAAGCTAATTTCCAGATAAGAATTTCATTTCCTGTATTCAGGAACTATTCAATAAGAAGTGGGGGTGAAAGAAATTGAAATAATTAAAATAATTGCATTAAGCTACTTTCTTCCTCTCCAGATACCCCATTATCTAATCTTTTGCATTTCTAATAAGCAGTGATCAGGCACCTAGTTTGTCCATGGCTGATGTTCTATGGAAGAATTTTAACTAAAAAACAATAAAATAAACTTTCTACCACAAATTCTTTCAAAATGTGATTCAATATGTGTGGCTGTAAAAGTAATTCAGTTTTTACAGAAAGGATTGATGAAAATGTGTGTATTGTGCTGGAATTAACTCCCTTGCAGGTGGAATTTTGCAGGCAAAAACCAACCCACCCAAGTTATTAGGCAATGATGTTTGCCTGAAAGCTGATATTTCTAAGTTGCCCTTCTGGTAGAAGGAAAAAAAAAAATCCTGAAGTACCCAGGAGCCTCACCAAGGAAGAAAAGCCCAAACAGATGTTGTAGCCAATAGAGCCATGAATGGCAGGATCACTTCTGTTTTCTACCTTGGTTTGGCTGAATGGGGGTAAAAGCCTGAAGTATGAAGGAGCTTCATTAAGGGAAAAAACAAGAGAAACTCTTTGAAGATCATGGAATCATTAAAGTTCAAAAAGAATTTTGAGATCATCCAGTCCAGCCAACAGCCTAGCATTACCACCATGCCCATCATTAAATGGAGCTCTCAGGTGTGATATCTGCAAGTTCTTTGAACACTTCCAGGGATGGTGACTCCATCACTTCCCTGAATAGCCTGTTCCAATATTCTACAAACCTTTCCACAAAATATTTTTTTCCTAGTATCCAATGTAAACCTCCTCTGGCAAAGCCTGAGGTAATTTCCTCTCATCCTGTCCCTTATTACCTGAAGAAGAGGCTTATCCCCACCTGGCTACACCCTCCTTACAGGGTGTAGGAGCTCTCCCTTGAGCCTCCTCCAGCTGCTCCCCATAAGACCATAAATCCAGACCCTTCCCAGCTCTGTTGCCCTTCTCTGGACAAGCTCCAGCACCTCAGTGTCTTTCTTGCAGTGAAAGGCCCAGAGCTGGACACAGCACTCAAGGTGTGCCCTCACCAGTGCCACGTACAGGGGACAATCCCTGCCCTGCTCCTGCTGGCCACACCATTGCTGATCCAGGCCAGGATGCCACTGGCCTTCTTGGCCACCTGGGCACACCCTGGCTCTCGTTCAGGTGCTGCCAACCAGCACTCCCAGATCCATTTCCTGCACACATCTTTCCAGCCTCCCTGCCCCCAGCCTGTGGCACTGCTTGGGGCTGTTGTGACTCAAGTGCAGGACTTGGCACTTTGAGATACTGCTGTGTTTTTGCTATTCAGGGGAAGAGAAGAATGCACACACTTTTCTCTCTGAAAGAACGATTTTCTTTCCAGTAATTTAGAGCTATGAATGCACTCCTAAGGAGGGGGAATGAAAGGAACATTAAATCTAAAGAGTGATTTAAGAAAAACATAACTTTGAGAAGGAAAATTTTGGCATTACTGAGTTTATAACATGCTTTTAAATGTAAGAATGGTTAGTGAGAAGTTCTCCCTTCTCACTTTATGAAAAGACATAAAGGAGGTGTACTGTGAGAAGAAAAACCTCAGGAGGTTAGAGTCAGATCAACAGACAACCTGTTAGATTTGCATGAGCTAAAAATTTTCCCCATCACTTGAAGGAAAGGAGCAATTTTTTACTGAAATTCTGAACAGGGATTCTATCTGGTATGTTTTTAAATTTTATTTTATATGAGAAATCCTCACATTTCAACCGAGTAAAAAATAAAAAGAAATTACTATTTTGTGGGTTTGTACACTCAGAGTTTAATGAAATATTTCACATTTTCACTGTGAGCCTATATTCCTTCACAAAAGAAATGTAACTTTTTATTTAAAAAAAAAAAAACAACAACCTTTTAAGGTACAGACTCTTTAATGCCACCATCACTCCCAGCAGCATCCATTGCTCTCTCTGTGGCTAAGGAAATCCCTGTCTGGGAGATTGAGTTCAACCTGAAGAGCAAGAACTCTTCTGCCCCCTCTGCCAGGCTTCTGGGAAGAAGAAAGGTAAACAGCCACCTTTGAACCATTGGTCACAAAGCCTTTTACCCAGCCCACTGATTATTAGCATGAAAAGAGAAAGCTGCAACAGAAGAGAGTTCAAGGATACTTAGCTCAGGAGCTGGCTGCCATAGTGGTCATCATTTTGCCTTTTGCAGGATGATTGCAGTTGATGACCTGGCCACAAATGTGAGGGAACCTAAATCTGGAATTTGTGAATTCATCTGTTGTGTTTTGACAGGAGGGAGGCTTTTGGCAGACAGTTAGTGGAAATAAACTCTCTCCCCAGGGCTCAGAGCCATGTTGCAACTGCTGGACAGTATTTATGCCCTCTCATCCACTCTTCAGAGAGGTTGCAGTTCAGCCAGCTGCAGGGCTCTGGAACAGAAATATTGCTTAGCAAGAGGGGAAAAGTCCATCCACCTGACAGACAGAACTGCCAAATATTTTCTTGCTCTGAGAAGTTTTGGGCATAGGCTCTTTTCAGGTATTTTAGGAGGATGTAGACCTAAAATGTCAAGAACTGATGTTAGATAAATTCTAATCCTTGATGCCATCAGTTTTGTTTCTTTCATGGGAAGATTCTGTCCTTTTGGAGGAAAAACTCCAACATAAAAACTAAAATACTTTTAAGTTTTAATTAAATCTGTGAGCTACATCCTTAGTACCACAAAGCAGTGTCACTGATGAGGGAGCATCAAAAGCTTGCCAATCTTAGGTCAATTAGATGAGTACCCCTAGCACACCTGCTAATCTGAATCACTTAACTAGTTTTAACCACTTGAGACTGAAAATGAAGCTCAGTATTTCATACAAACAGGACTTCCCATGTGATTTACCATAGTCTTTCTTCCATGAGGAATGGAAATTCCCATTTCAGTATCTGTTTCCATTAAAATATGAATAATACCTAAAAAAAAAAAAAAAAGAAGAGGGAGAAAGGTTTGGTTCAATTTAAGTTTAAGTTCTAAATAAACTCTCTGTAGGGTGTGGAGTTCTGATGTCCTCAGGGGTTGTTACAGTGAGATATAAGATAGTGCCAATAAAGAACTTCAAGTATTCAAACTGCACTCTATAAGCCCAAAGAGAAACAAAGTGGGAAGGTGTGGGTTCAAAAGGCTAAGGCTGGGATTGGCCTAGCTGGCCTTAAAACAAGATATCTAAAGAAAATTTCCAACAGTGGAGTTTGAATAGCAGTTCTGGGCCCCTTAAAGGGGCATAAAGCTGTATGCAAACTTTATCTGTTGCTGTTTTAAACCTTCTGATGGGATGAGCACCCTGTGGATTGGGCTGTGACCAGTGGGCTGGTTTTCAAGATTTAATGCCTGCCAGCAGCCTCTGGGTGAGGCCAGTTCAGCTTGCTGTAAGGAAAGGTTTCTTTACACTTGACAACAGTATGTTATTCCTGGGTTCTATTCCATGTTTACCCTCCAGGCTCAGCAGCTCCTGGGTGCACTCATCATGTCCCTGGTGAGAAGGACCACCCTGAACTCCTAGGAATGTTAGCTGCTGGCAGGAGAGAGGGATGCCAAGCCATTGCCCATCTGGAGGAAGTTGCTTGCAGAAGACAGCATCAGGCAGGGGGCTGGGGAAGGGAAAGGCTGGGGAAGTGCATAGGCAGTGATCTCCAGGCAGGCTTTGACATTTCAGCTACTCTACAGAGCAGCTGCCCCCTTCTTTTTGTTGTGCTTGCCCAACAGAGCCCCATGTCTCTCTCCTCTGGCTTTGTATCCTTTCTGCATGGCAGTGGGAGACATGGACAGGGGTGGAGGTGCAGCTGTGTGAGCATGTGTGCGTGGTGTTATGGTCCTGCTGGTGTGGCAGCTCACACAGGAACACCCAGCCTGGGATGGCAATAAACACCCCAATTGTGTGTGTAGCTGACTGCACAAAACCACACAAATGATCACACCCACTCCAGCCCAAAACTGAGCTAGCTCAGGATCATCTTTCTGTAGGATGCCTAGTGAAGAATAAGAGCAGAATGGACATACACAGCATTTCCTCCAAATACCCAAAATTGTACTTTCACAGTTCTAAGCTATTTTCTGTCAGGATCTTCCTGGGATAGATGTGTTTTTTGCATTCACTAGCTTCCACAGTCTTTCCCATCTGTGTGTCTCCAATGTCTAGTCCAACTCATAGTGGCTCCTCTTAGCTCTGTATTAAGACCACTTTCGCCCCCAAGCCCTCTCATCCCTTTTATTGCAGAAGACAGCCAGTGACTGTTTCTGGGCATCCTCACCATACTCTTCACTCTGTATACTTCTTTCACTGAATTTTCTCTCTTCCAGACTGAAACATTCTGTCCTGGCAAACTCATTGCCTATACTGAAGCTTTCTGTATCTAATCTGATATTGAAGCTGCTTGCACTTTTTATTTTACACCGAACCTTCTTTGGTTTTGCTGTACCATTTTTGAGATGAAAAGACTCAAACCTCACAGACTAATCATAAAACAGGTGAGCCATGAGTTTGCACACTAGCACAATGTTCTTCCTTCTTTTATCCTTTATAATTATCCTACTGTGCACTAATGCTTTATTTAAGGTTGGGGTTTTTTTTTTTGACCCCTACTGAGTGCTGAGCTGGCATATTCATAGATCTGTAAAATAGGTCCCAAGATCTTGCTCCTGACTGCTGATGGCCATCTCACAGCATGCCATTTTGGCTGTGGAACTAGGATGGTTTTTTCTCCCCTACATATCCCTTTATATTTATCTATTCTGCATCACAATTACCATGCTATTGTCTTGTCACTAAGTTTCATTAAAGTACTACTAAAACCTTACTCCTAAAGTCAGCCCATCAAGAAACAAGTTTGCTGAAAGAATTTAGATATCCAAGTAGACTGTATCAACTGATCTTGTCAAACAAGCCCAATCTGTAAAAATTGAAAAGGTCATGCTGACTCTTTCCAAGCAAATCAGATTTATTGAAGTGTCAATGAATTTTGTTCTTCATTACATTTTCTAGTAATTTGCCTGCTGCAAAGTTTTCAGACTTCCAGGTCTGTTCTTTCTCACATCTCCCCCATCTTCCCTGGAACCTCTGCTAAAAAACGTTGGCCAGGCATTTGATATTTGATAACAACTCCTTGGATATCAAGGGAGTTTTAAGCATAGAGTTATAGTCTGCTACTCAGTCATTTAGGTATTTCATCCTTGAGGTCCATTGCAACTCCTGGGTGATGTCACCTGGGTCTTGGCAACCTGTTGCTCTACATTTTCTTTCAATGTTCTCAGACTTGGTTCCTAGGCACAGCTATTTCATACAAACTTGCTGACAGAGTCACCCCTTTCCAAAATGGTTTCTGATGTGATAATCTAAACCATTCATTTAGTTTCTCTAGTAACTGTATTTTCTCTGAGTGCTTCCTTCAGACTCTGGTGATCAATGGGCTGCACTGATTTTCTGGCAAGCTTCCTGATCCTGATGTTCAGGAAAAAGAGATTTATTGCTAGTTGTGATTCCTTTTGCTAGAAACTCATCAGACCCCTTTTTGGCTGTCAAGTTGTCATTGTACATGTAATCTTACAGAGTGTCTGTTACTTTCTAATTTATTCATTTGGATCCAACTTCAGCTGTTTGAAGGATTTGCAGTTATTCTTCTAATAACCTCCCTTATCTCACCATTTCCAAAGCTACCATGTACTGCCCATTTTCAAGCCTATTTGATGAATAATGTGCACTGGCCTTGTGCTTTCAGCACAGAATCCTTTAGCAGACTTCACGTTTTCAGGAAATAATTAATTTTCTTTGTTGTCACTTTTTTTTTTTTAATCCTCATTTACATAAGTTTCTTCTCCGAGCCAACTCAATAATTGCCTGTTTTCTGATCAATATCCTTAAGCAGTTTCTCCATGCAATAGTTATTGACTGTTTCATATTACATTCTTGCACAATATCTGGACAATCTGCATGTAAATTATTGAAATCTGGTGTTTGTTACTGCCCTTCCTGCCTCTCTGGCATCTTGGAATTCCCCCCTTGGAATTCTATAGCTGGTGTCAACAACCTGGTAGCAGAGGCAGGATCATACACAATGTTTTTTCCCCTGCTATAATGGTAATACCATATTAGCTCTGTAATTTCAATCCCCAGAGATTATATGCTTCCTACTGATAAGGTAATTTGTTAATTTTATTGATTCTAGCATGGCTTATTCTATATGCTGAATATTTGGTATTACAGAATCCCACTTACCTTTCTCTTTCCACTGCATTTCTGATGCCTGTTATGTTGATGCCTTCACTTAGGCTAGACCTGCCTGTTCTTTTACCTTTTTTCTTAATTAGGCATTAAATGTTCTGTCTTTCTGCCTCTCTTTCCCTGGCAGATGTGGGTTCCAGGAGCATTTCAGAGACAGCTTCCATAGAAATCCCAATCATCAGCGCCTCAGAGCTACAGCTTCACCTCTAGCACCTTGCATCACCTCTCTCTCACTCTTCCTTCTCCTTGCCTTTCCTTTCCTACAGTACTGAAATCCACATGGACCACAACCATCTGGTGCTCTGCCACAATTTTGAGGAGCTGATCAAGGCTCCTCATTAAGTTCTCTTCCTTAACATTGGATGCTATGTCCACACAGAATCTGTGGTTCCCTGAATAGATTTTCTTATCTTGATCATCCCACTGACCTTTCCTGGCTTTATCCAAGCACACCTGAGACCACAGGCTGCAGGTGCTGATTACACAGCATTCCAACAGGTGCAGAAATAAATGGAGCCAAGTGCATCCAGGGTCAGAAACTTAGCTGCACCTTTCAGGAGCCTGCAGGTACTGCAGTGTGACTCTGTCAGTGGAGCACCTCTCTAACAACATAACTGGGTAGCTCTGACCTCTGAAGGGCTATTCAGGTGTAGGAAATTAAGCAGTTGAACAGGAATTTGCAGGATTTGGGTCTGGATGTGTGAATTTAAGGCAAGGTTTTGCCTTCCTCTCTTCTGTTAATTAAGTGGAACAACTCCAGCAGCTCAAATAAACATGTGGGATTTTAATAAAATGCACAATTACGGAGCTGATTATTGGGATGCTAGCAAATACCATGTAAATCTTTTCACACATTTCTCTGACTCAGTATTTTTCCCTCATTCAGTTTTCTCTGGCAGAGGGACGGGATGTCTAAGCAGGCTGATCACAACAGAAACATTACTAAGAGAGACTGAATGCTCTGCGTAAATTTTCACACACAAACTCTGTGCAGAAGAGGGGGAGAGACATAAGGAAGTAGTAGTCAGTTTTGTTAGCACCTTTGCTTTATCTTACATGGAGCTGCCTGTGCTGGTAGCACATGAAAGCAGTTTTCAACATGAGCTACCAGGCGAGTTGTTGATCCCGAAAGCTGTCTGTAATTTGTGTTCATTTAATTAGCTCAGTGCTGCTGCTGTCCTGTGTACGCTGCTGACCAAGCCACGTAAGCTCCTCTGTAGGGCTGCTGTAACACTCCTAAGTCCTGTGATGAGATTGGGCAGAAAGCATTAACCTTCTTTGTCTGACCCTTTTATTTGCACTCCCCCCCAGGCTTTCATTCATCTCCACTGGTAGAGCACATTAAAAAAAGGAGGGAAAAAAAAAGCATTTCCACTGGCCAGTCTGCCGGCACTTGTGTCTGACACGAGAATAAATGCTTATAAATGCACAAGAGCTCAAATGCTGTGAGTTATGTTTTAAAGACAGTGTTCAAGGTTTAACAGCCTGATTCCCACTGACGTTAATGGAAGGCATGAAGCTAAATCATAGTGCATTGCTTTCAGATCTGACCCCAGAAGACATTTCCTGATGGGAAGGGGCACAGCCTGAGAAATAAAAGTTTACAAAACCAGAGAGCTGAAATAATTGGATAAGAACTAGGAGACATAGGTGCAAAACTGAATGAATTACGGTTCTGATAAGCTTGCGTGTAAGCAATAAATCCCTCAGAGGAGCGGAGAAAAGAGAGAGTTTAATCACAGTGGCAACATTTATGTATTTTTACTCAGTGGAAAATGTTACAGGCTTGACCTCGTTTTTATTTACTAGATCTGAAGATGCTGATGTCCTCTTGACAGGGAACACTAAGTGACAGCCTGACAGCCCACGAGCTGCAGACCACAAAACCTCCCAGCAGGTGGCTTGGGCAGAGCAAACCAGGCTGGGACGTGGGGGAAAAAGAACTTAAAATAGCTGCAAAAGAGTATCAGACAGTTCATTCATGGCTTATTGATGCCACAGATCTTAGTTACATTTCATGGTCTGAGGCATAAAGCAAAGATCTTTCCCATCCCTGAGTCCTGCATCAATATTTTATGATGATTCAATTTAAAGTATTAGGAGTTTTTTGTCTTTTATGATTTTGAGTCAGCGGTGTGATGCCAGTTTACATAGCTGGGCATCTAGTCTGCAAGGTTTGGAAGATGAATTTGGCCTCCACTTGGGGATTTGTAAATGGGAATGGATCCCAGGGAGAGAATAGGCAGCAGAGGATGGATTTTTGTGGCATGCAGCTCAGTGAAATGAAAGGCATTAGTACACACCCACTGCAGGAGACCTCTTGAGCTGACACGAGGACAGTTCTGTGAGGCTGACAGTAACATTTTCAAATTGCTGTTGGAAATTATTAGCTCAAGTTTCTCAAGTTCCTTAAGTCCTGCTCCTGTGTCACTTGGAAGATTTTTAAAATAGAACGCCTTAGGTTTAGGGAGGCAGCCTGATGGAAGAGTGAGACAGTAAAAGCAGGCAGGAGACTGGTTTTTTAAAACAAACAAACACAAAATCCTGTCTTCCTTCTGTTCTTCCCACAAAATTTTCTGAAATACTATATTGTTTTGATAATTTGTAATTTGCAGCAAACCACAAGAAGCATTGCCAGCATAAAGTAAGCAAAATCGTAGGATTCAAAATATGAGAAATTCACCATGAAAGTGATGGAGCCAAGAAGAAAAACTGTTTTTTGGAAATGCAGCAAAAGAATAATGAAGACCAGACCTAGACTGCTAACATTTGTGACACTGGCGTACAGAGAAAAAGTATCATCAACTGTGTAAGTCAGGAAGCCAACAAGAAGTATCCAGAGAAGGATGTACAGAATATTAGTCAAAATGGTAGAGTTTCTCTCTTCCAGCTGCCAGAATAGCAAATGTGTCAATTTTCAGCAATCCTGAACACCCCAGCAATCCTGAGAAAGAGCAGCGCCTTGTATGAGCTCCGTGTCAGAGGGAAGGCTGAGTGCCACAAAGTGGGCAAAATGCCTGCCAGACCATAAAACAAAGAGTTGTTGCAGAGTTGAATGGGATGAGCAGGAAAATGAAGCTGTTTGATGCTGTTCTCTTCAGCAAGGGCCCATGTCACTCTGCCCTTCTCTAGTCAGGTGCTTAGGTGGGAACACACACAGGTTATCCATGGTTTCACCTGACACCATGACTGGGCTTCAAGGACAATGTGGCTCACACATAAAGAAGAATGTATCCCATCAACTGTGGGAATGTTTAGTAGCATATAAAAATACCCTTTTAAGCTGCAGCCACACAGGCTTGATCTTAATAATTGTGGGTAATGGAATGGCTGTGGATCCATTGGCTGCTCTATGTTTAGTATTCCGAATCAGGGCATTCATGTTTTTAGACAAAGATAGTATCTGATTTCTCTTCTCAGAGTGGCTCCTCATTCCTCTCTACTGAGCAACCCTAACATTCATATTCACAAACTACATTTCTTCTCCAAAACATTGCCTTTTGTCTTGCTTATTTCTGTGTGAAAACTGTTTGCAGTCTCCTAACAGCACCCCAAAATTTTCTACACTAATTGCAAGTGTGCTCTGGAAAGAAGCACTGCACAGCAAATGTGAAAAGGGTCAAGGCAAAGCTGAAAAGCAAAAGCGACATACCTAATCAAAAGGGAGACCTCTCTGGTCATAAGCTGTTTGTGGAGCCTCTGCCAAATCCAAGAGCAGTGTCAGATTTGACCTCTTATGCTAATAGCCTTAGCATTTCCAGCCTTTTTCTGACACTTGTCTCTGTTACATCTGCTGTAAGTGGTTATCTATTTAAATGAGCATTTTTTACTTGGAGTGGATTTGGTTTCATTCTTATATTTAAAAAGTAGCTCTTTCAAAACAACCAGGAAAAAACTCAGGAAAAAAAAACCTCTGTGTGGCAGGAGTCCCAAAATTCATCTCTGAAAACACACAGAGCTGCACTCTTTTGAAAGGGCCAGTTCTGTGAAATCCTTGGCAGCCCCTGCAGGACACCAAGTGCCCTCAGTTCTCAGGATAGTACTTGCAATTTAAAGCTGCTCAGGAGGCTGCAGGATGAAGCTACTAGTGCTAAAAAATATGCCCCACTTCTTGCCCATGCACACACCCAACGTGTCAGTGCTGCAGTCATTAAAGAACTACAGGCTGTCACAGAAGGCATGATCTTCTATCCTTGGGATTAAATCTGGTGCTTAGCCTTGCTTTTCCAACAGAAGGATAAAACACAGCCATAATAAAACAGATTAGCAGAGCAAATATGGGGTTTCTAAAATAAGTGACAATGTAAAAAAGCAACAGTAAAGCAATGCAGAGCTCACTGGTGGTTTTTCTGCTTCTACAGTGACTCCAAACAAGAAATTGCATCTGGTGATGACATGTGTGTATGTTCAGTGGTTATTTATTCCAGTGAAGAAAAATTAGCAGTGTAGTCATTCTGAAAATACTTTCTTACTGAGCATGAAGATGTTGCCTTGCTTTCTAGGGATGAAGAACTCAATTTTGCAGGGGCTGAGTGACCTCCTTTCTCCATGAGTTTACCTGATGACAGCTGAGGATGCTTAGCACATCACAGAAATGCACTTCACTTCCAAGAAAAGAAATCCTGACTCTTCTGAAGTTGATGGGAGTTTTGCCATCAAGCTGGCTAGGATTTCTTCCATGGTCTGTAAAAAAGATCTCTCTGCTGTCTGCATGTGTGTTCATTGACACTCTGCTGGCCTTGGCCACTCTTATGGTCTGTATGAAACCACAGGTCATCTCTTGGACATTACCACATTTAACGATAACAAAGAACTTTTATTTTCTAGGACCTCCTATAAAATACAAACATCCAACAAGCCTAAGCTCATCTTCTATTCACAACCCCCTTTGAAGTGTGGAAAAAGGAGGAGGAGAATGCTTGTGATGATTTAAACATCCGCTGGCCAGCTCTGAGGTGCCTTGCAGAAGGACTGGCCCAGTTGTAGAAAGGATCACATTCACCTGAATATGTATAAACATAAGCAGTGCTCAGAAGCTACTGCCCAGCTTCATATCCTGCCATCCCCCTTCCACATATTGAATTAGTGCATTTATAATGGCATCTCTGTTCATTTAATAAATTTAAATTTCAATTACAGACCACAAACAATTAGTCATACAGACTAGATATGACAGATGGGCCTCATCCATGGTTGATTGCACTAAAAAATGTTATGTGAGTCTATTTTTAAAATACTATCATTCTAATATCCTTGCTGCATGCAAATAGCTGAGAAGTTCATAATATATTAACGAGAAATTTGGCTTCTTGAAAATATTGCAATTTGCACAGAATATGAAATTTGTATTATAAAGGGGTTCATTATTGTTTCCTATTATCTGGGGTTCTTTAGTAAAAATTGTGGAAATGTTTGTGTAAAGACATGCAGCAGAGTGTGATAATTTGGTTAGTCTTATTTCTCTACATGGGCTTGATTTAAAACATTAAACCAGAAAATGTGTCCAAGATAGACAAATACTTGCATGGAATATGGCAAGGGTGTGCCTGAGTTGTGTGAGAGATTTTATGTTTGCTTTTGACTCCCTTGGACATCTGATATTTTGAAATTCAACCTTGAATGGACAGCTATTAACAATATATCTGGTGATGAAAACAAAGGCTCCTCCCTCCCAGCATGAAATGAGTAAGTTGTAGATGTTGTTGCCTTTGAAATGCTCATGTAGACTCATGTAAACTAAACAAACGGAGGATTTTATATTCCTTCAAAAGGACTGGAACTAAGATCTAAATAGTCAATAATATTTGTATGCTCTATCTATATTTTTTAGCCTCTAAGACTGCCATCTAGTCAAACAGAGTGGGGGAAAGTGATCACAAAAATGTTGCATAGAGGAGCACGTTTGAGTGGCATTAGTCTTCTGATTTCTATTCTCACGTCCTTTCAACCTTATTCACAAATGCTTCTTTTTGTAGATGACTAGCAAACTGAATTACAATGCCATGCTAGGAGGAATGATTCTCACAGGAAGAAATCTTTATCTAAAAGGAGAACCTTTTTTAAAAAGAGATTTATTTGCTTTTCTTGAAACAACATTAGAAAAAAAATCCTGTATTAAAGACAAAAAGGTAGGAGAAAGTCCTATTGAGGAACACCAATGAGAAAATCAGGAAAGAGCATATCAGATAACACAAAACTGACCTTAAAAGATTTAAGTTGCAATGAGAAAAATTAGGGAGAAAGGATAATTTTAATCTGAGATATAAAAATAAACTAATTCAATTTTACCCTGTATTTCATATTTATGGCCCAAACCTTTGTCCTTTTCATTTATTTGTACCAGTCACACTAAACCTTTAGTGTCTGGAGAACCAGTTTGTCATTGATAGTCTCTGATGGCTATGAAAGATGAAATAGAGATAGAATACAAACATCAGAGCAGAACTTCAGTCTTACAAAACATAAAGCACTTCTGCAACTCCAGAGTAATAGAAAGGACCATAAAACAACTTAAATGATCTCCTGAGGAGCCTTTCCTTCCCAGCAGAACTGTGTGACAGCTCCCTCCACAGAGCAGCTGGGTGAGGAAGAGGCAGCTGGGTGTAAATGTTACTCCAGGCCAGTGACCCCTTGCTGCTCAGCAGCCCCCTTAGCTGTGACCACAGCTGAGGCTGTTCCAAGGGCCAGTATCTTGATGGTATCCCCTGGGAACACCAAAAGAAAGGAATCAAGGGACAGTGGAAAGTCCCTCTCGTGCATCTGGTACTGTGCCGAATGCAGCTTAGCTACAGGGGTGGTGACAGGCCCGTGTGTGTAACCCTATTCAGAAAAAATCATGGTTGGTAATTCTGTTAAATCACTTCATCCCCAAGTAAATCAAACATCAGAGCAGAGTTTTGTATTCTTGTTTTTACAGTTTTCTTGCTTGGCTGACAAAATAAATAGAATTTATATGCCTGTCTGTCCATCTGTGTCTATGTGGGTTTTCATGTTTAAGCTGGCTGCATTCCCTGGAGTAAATGCCATGTTGCCATTAATCACTATGTGATGATGTGCACTAAAAACAGTGTCTGTGTATGTGGCAAGAGAGGAGCCGCATTCCACTCTGGAATTATATGCTGAATTCACTCATTTGCATGGCTTGCAAAAACCTCTTTTTCAGGAGGGGAAAAAAAGCAATGTATGAAGGGAGCTCCAGGAGCGTTCCCAGGGCAATGTTTAACCCATGACTTGCTCAAAATCCCTCAGAAGTTGTTCATTCTGCGTCAGCAGAGGATCTGTGCTGTTGCATTACCGACTGCACACTTTAACAAGTTGGAGCCAGGGCTCCATGGGCGAAGGTTAAGCCCTTGTAAGTGCTGAGGCAGCTCCGGGCTGATCCGGGGCTGACACACTCCGGTTAGCTGGAGGTGCAGGGCTGTGCTGAGCTCCTGGTAACGAGCTCTCAGCCAGTTCACAGGGCAGAAATCATCATTCTCACTGCAAAGGGCACAAAACTCCCAGCTAAGGGCTCAGCTGCCCCTGGTTCCTCGACACCTCTCAGGTTCTGAGAAGGGCTCCTTCTTGCAGACTGAAATGCTATATTCCATATCCAGCCTCGAGAAATGCCTGCCTGCTTGCACTCCATTTGATGACAGATGCATGGACCAGCTGTCCTTGCTTGAGGAGGCACTCATGCCCAGGAAGCCAGTGAGGCTGGGATGCCCTGTGTGTTGTCATCCTGTCACTCCTGTGGGCACCGGGGCTTCTGTGACTCTGTGCAGGTGATCTGAGGAAATCCCAGGGGCTCCACACCACAACTGTTCCTTTCGTGTCTTGGTGCAGAGTTTGGAGCTACTTCACATTATTCAAGATGTGAAAAATCCCATTACCATTCTCCACTGGACAGATTTGTACATGTTAAATTAGCCAATTGACAAAATACTGGTTCACACCTAAAAAGTAAGATGATAAAATGACTGAGGAGAAAAATCATTGTAATGTTCTTAAGCAGTGCTAAACTGGTTATAACAGATAAAATACTTGCTTCAGCTTGCAATTGTAAGAGAGACAGAAAGCAGTGCTACATACATGTTTGAAGTTTGAAAAAGTGATGAAACACTAAGTTTATTTTCTAGTTTCAATCCAAATACACCAGCATGAAAGATGATACAGAACTCATGCTGCTTTTGCTGCAGACCATTGTTATTCCTGTGGGCAAGATGTGGGAGATATATGACATTTATATAATTTTAAACTATGGACTCTGCCTCAGCCTGTATCCTGCGGGGCTGCAGGATGGATCTTTTAAGGGATTCTCCTTTCACACTTCTCCTCTGTCTTTCTAGTCTTCCATGCAGTGCAACCCTGTGGGGAGCACACAATCCAACTCAGGCTTTTTTTGTGTGGCAGCTCTGCAGAAGCAAAGAGGAGGTCCTGGGAGAGTTAATTCTGTGTCAAGCAGCATTAGCTGGAGCTCTGATTTGCAGTCAGAAATCCCTGGGGTTGGCTGAGGACAGTGCTAGAGACAAGAGTTGGTCTCCTGATCTCCCTCCCGCCTCACTGATTACCCCAGGCCCACTGAAATACCTTGGGGCATCTTCTTTTTTATCCAGATGATGGAGGGACAGTGAAATGGAGGAATGATGGTCCCTGCCATTGCCCCAGATTATGTCAGGCTTCCACCCCTCCCACTCCAAGTCAGAGGGAACAGTTTAATATTGAGGCTTGTAGTACAGTACTTCTGGAAAAGAAATCACATTTTTTTCTTCCACATACTTTTCCTAGCTGTCTTGGTTTAACCCAAGCTGGCAACTAAACATCACATAATCACTCACTCACTCACTCACTCACTCACTCACTCACTCACTCACTCACTCACTCACTCACTCACTCACTCACTCCCCTTTCCCAGTGGGACAGGGCAAACCCTTGTGTTGAGATGCAGACAGTTTAATGAGACAGAGTGAAAGAGAATAATAATAATAATGATAATAATGATAATGATAATGATGATGATGATCATGATAGTAATTATAATAATAATGATGGTGATGATGATGACAGCAACAATAACAACATCTGAATAATTAGGCCATACAAAATAAGTGATGCACAGGGCTATTGCTCACCACCCACAGACTGATACCCAGCTAGTTCCTGAGCAGAGGTCCCTGACCAGCTTTTCCCCACAGTTTGTATGCTGAGCATGTTGTCATATGGTATGGGAATATTCCTTTGCCCAGTTTGGGTTGGGTGTCCCAGCTGTGTCTCCTTCCAACCTCTTGTCACCTCTGAGTGACAGACTAGGAGAAGCTGAAAAGTCCTTGACTTAGTATAAACACCACTTAGCAACAACTGAAACAGTCAGTATGTCACCAACACATTATTTTCATACTAAATTCCAGACACTATACCAGCTAATAGGGAGATAATTAACTCCATCCCAGCCAAAACCAGAACACTAACATTTCTTTGGGTTTTTTCAACATTATTAAATATGTTGATATGTGAGACAATTGGAACAGAACCATTCCCATGCAGGAAGCTTTGTATCTGGTGCTGCAGGAGTTGCAGACTCCCTCCTTCCCCATGAAGCTGCTTGGCTGCATTAAGGTTTTTTCTCCTATAGCTCTCTTCTGTTAAAACAGGCACTCCTAAAGAATGATTCCAGCTGACAAAAACTGAACAATGTTTGCCACAGAAGCAGACAGGAATACAGACATTTCTCTTCAGTCCACACTGGGGAAGCTGCAGGGCTTTCCAAGCCCTTTCTCTGACCCAGCCTCCGTGAGTTTTACCACTATGAGAGCCCTGTAGCTCTTGAAGCTTTCACTCACTGATGACAAAAGACATTTCATGGTCGCCTGATAACCTTGTTTTTATATGTACATTGCTTTTAAAAATGACTGACAGTTCAAGCTCAATCCAATGTTTTTAACAGCAGCCTCTTATGATTACTCTAACCACTCTGTTAAATCCCAGGCTTTTCTTAAATCCTGGGAATTGACAGCAATCTAAATACATGAATATTAACCTCAGGTCACTGGGGCTTAAGTTTTTGTGGTACACAAGTCTTCCATTAATACATTGTTAATTTTACTGATAAATGGCAGCAAAACATAATCTGATTCTATTTAATTGTATTTATTATTGTTCTGGTTGGATATGGAACTTACACAGTACAAAAAAAACCCATTTATAACATTAGTTTTATTAATCAAAAGTGAGGCAACCCTATGTCCTAAAAATATGGTGTCTTGTGAATTTCTCTACACAAATAAATACTTTTTTTCTCAGAAAAAGTGGACACATTCTCTGTTGGAATAACTCTGTTAGAGTCATATAGTGAGGAAACTAGTAATATTTTTTTCTCTAAGGTCATTATCCCTACAGACCACAGAAATGCAATTTCAGACACTCATTCCTTCTATTGTGCCAAGAATGGGCAATGGTTTTGAACCACAGTGATCATGAGGTAAAATTTATGAGATACTCAGAGCAGTCTTTAAAGCTCTGAAGTTCTCATTCTATCTGTTTACCAATAAATATTTCTATCTCTGAGGACAGGAATACAAAAAGATTGAAGTAAACATTGCAGTTTTGATTTTAATATCAAATTGATTGGGAAATTGCTATTTTTCATTTCCTCACACTTATCTTGTTGTGTAGACATGGAAATTTTCAATGTGATATTGAAGTTTATTTCCTCCTATAGCAGAATCTGTTTCTGAGTTATCTCAGCAATGACCAATTCTATGGGAAAGGTTTGTGATCTACATTGGTGACACAAACTGAGCTCTGTAGTGTTCATTTCTTGCTATCAGCTAGAAATGAACAATTAAGTTGCCCTGACAATACCCAGGTGCTTCTTTTCAGGAGCAGAAGATTGTATTCTTCCCAGGAACTACTTAGTTTACCTTTCATCAAATGAGAAAGATTTTCACTTTCATTCTCTATTTTAAAATTCACACAGGATTCATCCTGCAAATGTCAGCTGCTTGATAACAAAAGCACATATTTACTCTGAAGCCAGAAGCAGCTCATATTTTACATAAGACTTGGAATTTCAAGGAAACTGTGATTCCTCTTTGACTGAGCTGTAAGTCAGCTGGTTAACAGTGTATTTGAAATGGTTTGGTATTTCCAGTAATTTATTTTGATCCTGGCAGCGTGTACATGGGAAGTATCAGTGCCAGAAGTCAGAGATAATGTATTGTGGTTTTCAGATTTCTGTCTTCTGGGTGATGAGAGGAGCGTGGCTGGATGTGCCCTTTTGAGTAGCACTTTCAGCCGTGTAGCTTACTCCACTGGCATCCTGCCCTACTAGCTGATCATCAGGTCACTTGCTAATGTGCTTATTTGATTTGGCAAATGTAAAAAAAATTCCTGAACAAACAGTTAAAGCAAATATTGTCAAAAGCAGCCTCTGACCTTGGGGTACAGCCCAGGTGAATGCAGGTTTGGGAACATGAGTATCTGTTGAAACTGCTCTTTAGGTGCTGGAGCACACGCAGTTGGAATCTCCTCACCAACTTCTGGCTACCTCCCTAGGTGAAGCTTGAATTAAACAATCCCTCTGTGTACTAAGACTGTTGATGAAAATATATTAGTGAGAGTCCAACCAGGACCCCACCACCATCCAGACTCATTCAGCTGCAGATACAGATTCCAGAGCCTCAGCCTCAAGCTGACGTTACTCATATGCATGCACTCACACACTTTCTTATTAATGGAAGCTAGGAAGAAATATTCTATATGATTACATATTCAATTGCATTTAAGCTGCCATTCATCATCTGGCTGACTCATTGTCTTTGTTTTAAAATCCTTGCTTGCACTCTGCTACTGCTATTGTCAACAAACTCAATTAAAACTTCAGAGTTGGCATACTTACACTTTCATTTCCTCATTAGAATACTTGCCTTGATAGGAATGTAAACTTAAAGGAAATTTCAAAGAGATTTATAGAGTTCTAAGGTTTTATTTAATAGCTTAAACTAATAAGTTGTTTATGAATCTCCATTTCTCTTTAGATAATTACTAGTGCTTGAATAAAAATAATAAATAGCACATTAATCTACTACCACCATAATCAATTTCATTTGTATGTTTAGAATTTACTGGAAATTTTGGGTTCATTAACAATGAATGATAAAAATATACTTGCTTGTTAGAGTTAGGTCCATGTTCTTTGAGGTGCTGATCACCTTTTTTGAAGTGCTGCGGGCTCTGATGTTCAGAAATTATTCAGCAGTAGAAGCACACCGCCCACAATGCAGTTAGACTTTTAGTTAAAAAAAATGCTTTTAAATTAAATGTAGAGCCACCCTCAACTTTCTATTTAGAATTTGACTTGGGGCTCTTAATGGGTTTGCACATTGCTGTAAATGTAGCCAAATGATGCTATTAATGAGTTTAATTATATTTATGATTCTTGTACATCTAAACTCTAAATTAAATTATTTACATCTTCGTACACTTTTCAGTACAGAATTGTTTTTTAAGGTCCCTGAACTATCACTCCAAGAAATTAGACTAGTTCTACCAGCTATGCAACGTGCAACACCAGTCTGATTCAACTGAGAGGCAGATCAGAGAAAGACATTTAGCAGCAAGCTGCCTTGTTCCTTTCTCTTGTGAATCGTGCTGGGAATTGGCATGTTTCTAGGCATGCATTGAAAGAGGCATTTTTTTAAAGTTGTGATCTGGAGGTGAGAGTGCTAAGGGGTGTGATACTACTTAAATCTCTCTGTGATTAGAAAAAAAGTGAAATTTTGATAGTGGTCTCCTGGGTACCTTTCGTTCTGCAAACTTAAAATTGTTGCATAAGAGTCCAGAGCTGTGAGCTCTTCTGTTTCACTCAAATCCTGCACAGTGATTTTAGCAGCCTTTATTCAGATCATCAAACCCCTTCACAAAGATTAATCTGCTCAAAAAATGAGACAAGATATTTGCATGTTATACCCTCACTAGTAGAATAATTTTAAATGTACTGTTTGTAATGATTAAATGGTTAAACTTAGTGTTTGCATTGGGTTATCTGGTGAAAGTCAGTGATGTTCACAGATGGCAAATACATGCAAATATCCATGTTTGGTATGAGAAATGGGGGAATGCTGCTGCAGTCAAATCAAAAGCAGATAACCTCCAGCTATATCTCTGGTGAATCCTGATTCCACTGAAGTCAGTAGCAAAACTCCGATTGCTCTCACCAGAGACAGCACTTCAGTGACCCTGCTGTAATAGCAAATTCATGTAGCACAGGGATCAAGCTTTTGAAAATAACATGGAATTTCAGAGCAATCTTCTGCAACAGGCTGATTAAAATCAGGGAGACCAGTATATTCCCTGCCTCTTAAATCAGTCTGATTTTAATCAGCTGCTTTTGGGAGCTGCTCTGAGGATTTTTTTGTACATGTGTAACTGCTTTGCAGACTTCAGCCCCTACACCAAAGATGATTAAACACAGTGAGTTTTATGAAAAGAGGCAGAAGAATAACACTGTTCCTCTGTTGACTTTGGGAGAAGGAGAAATGACAATTTATAGAAAAAAATGTAAGCATCCATAGTAGCCACATAGCATATCAGCTGAAAAATGTGACCCTGGCTGCACTGCATGTTTTTCAGCTTTATTCTATGGATTATTTCAGTGTAAGAATTAAAACTAATGTGAGTCCATAAACTCCAGCAGCATAAAAATGTAATTTGAACAGAACAGTCTATACTAATAGGACTTGTTTATTTGAACTAAGAGAAGAGGTACAGGTGGTAGCACATTTTCAGAAGCTTCCCCATTCCCCTTACTACAGTGTGGGCATGAATCTCTCAAAGATCAGTGGTAGACCAAGCACAAACAAGCAAACAAACACTTGGAAAGAAAACAGACTGAGCATCCAAAGTAAAAGGAATGCTATTGTTCTCTACAGGAGTGTTTTTACTCTTATTTGTGCCACATAACCAACCTAAAACTCTTCAGCTAGCAAATAGTCAGAGCTTTAGAGGGACTTGGATGGCTTAGGGGATTGCTTTTGGGATACAGAAGCTTTCATCTCTACGTCATTGCTTCTGGCTTTCATCCAAAGGGGTAGTGATCAAAAGCTGCTGTATGACGAGCCCTTCAATACTCGGCATGAAACAGGCAGAGGGTGCCGTGCCTGCCGACCTGCACCCACAGTCCCCAGCTGAGATCCCCAACAGCCCTTGCTGTTCACACAGGCTTGGGGTCCCCAGGGAACTGGGGTTCCTGTCCCCACCACCTCTCTACTAAGGATTTGTGCTAAAGAAACCCCAGGGTTCATGGCACAGGGCTACTGGAGCAGGGCATGCACCACCACACTGCATCGCCCAGTCTGGAAAGGGCGTGGGGAAAGACATCCAGAAACAAACGTCCAGATGGATGGGGCTTCAGGCAGCAGCCTGGAGCTGCTGTGCAAGGCTGTCCTTCCTCTCACAAGAGCAAGCATTAGCATCAGTTTGGCTTCTCATCAGGCAGAAATTGCAAAGAGGGAAGGGAAGGAGAGGGAGCACAAACCATTCTGGTTAATGCTAGCACTAACTGCAATTATGGCTGAACTCCTGGCAGCTCTCAGTAACGGGGTTCTTGGATGAAATTGTAGGTTTCAGAAGCTATGCAACATTTTCTAAATCAGATACGATATTCTCAGATTGGTTTTTTTTTTTTTTTTTCCTGGTGTCAGAAGAGATTTGAAAGAGCAGGCCTACCTGCTAGGTTCTTCAGGCTGTGGGGAAACAAAAGGCAGCTTGGGAAGGCAAAGCAAAAATTTGAAGGACCAGGCTGGGCTGGACAAGCAAACTGAGTAACTCTGATCAAAGAAAAAGTGAAACTCTTGGTGTGGTCACCCATAAAACTTATTGGTGGCAACTGTGAAATTGCTGCTATATCAACAGACATCAAAGACAAAAATACATTCTTTTAAAAGAGGTTACTATTTTAAGTACTATAAAGTCTTGGGCAAAAAAAAAAAAATCTGATTGACTCTGATTTATATTAAAGATTATTATTGGTTAGATTTTGAGAAAACTTAATTTTACAATGAACAGAGCCCTCTGCAAAAAGGAGAGGTGAAGGTTTTAGTGATTAATCTTCAAAGCTGTAAATAATCATTGTTTACATGGGTTAAAAAATGGTTCTCAGAATTATGATCTTCTGAAATGACAGAAATGTTTGGTATCAATTACCTCGTGAAGGAGATGTAATTTATGCTAATGAAATCTACTGGGTGCGAATGCATTTGTTACAGACTGTCACCCACTAATGCAGATGAACAAGAAGTGGAAGAGAAAAATCACCTGAATTACTGCCACTAGATAGGTACAAGAATTCCATGCAGGCCAATGGTTTTTTAGTCTCACATGGAATTTATATGACTGATAAAACTGATGTATGGGAAGAAGACAGTTCCTTCTCGACTCGAAAAGTATGTGAGGACACACTGCCTCTGAGGATAATGAGACACAGAAAAACAGAGCAGGAGTTAACCATAAGAGCTGGAAGGGAGTCATGCAAAATAGCAGGCATTTTCAGGTGGCAGATGCTTCCCTCTCCCAGTTGGAAAACACGGTGTTGAGGGATGTGCTTGCATCAGACATGGAACTACAATTGTAGCATCCCCAGGGGGTCAGGCAGCTGCACAAACCCAGCCCCTTCATTTGTGCCCTTGTTCCTGGTGGATGTGCCTCAGAGCCCCAGAAATGTGCTTGCAGTGTGCACCTGGCTTGCAAGACCACATCATCCACTACATTTTACCTTTCAAACAGGGCGTATTGCTGCTCTTCCCATGACATTTTAGCTCTGCTGGAAAGGGCAGAGTGGTGGCAAGAACTTGGCTCTTCACCTTTACAAGCTGGTGTGTGCACATAATCACTTGACTCAAGGAGCTGAGACTTTGGGAAAAGCACCAAATGTTTACGTGCCCTGAGATAAAACAGTGAGATTCAGCAGCAACGCTGCTTGGAGTGCCAGGAGCTGGGTTGGGCACAAGAAGGTTTCTACTGACGCAGATTAGGGTAATTAAGATGACAAGTCTGATACAACCCCAAATTTAATACTTCTAACCCGGAACTCCCTCAAGCCCCTTGTGAAGTTCTGCTGAGGAAAGGGAAGTATGGAGCTGCTGGGCTGGCTCCAAGAGGAGATCTCCTGGGAGACAGATTTGTGGCAGAGCCAATGTACACAGAGCAACGTACAGGAGTGAAATCAGCCTCACGGATTTTTTTATTTGCTTGGTTATCCTCCTGACAGGATGAAAGTGCATTGCTTTTCAGACACCAGTGGCTTTTGGTGCTCCAGTTAAAAATTCCCATATGAAAACAGAAGATGGAAGTGTCTGATTGTTATCAAATGGTACAGTCATGGGTGGGAACTAGCCACAGCCTGCAGAGAGGCTTTGGGAAATGGCCCTGCTCAAGACAAGGCTCTCAGCTGCAGGGCCTGTACAGGTGGCTCAGGACATGGAACAGCTTAGCATCAAAAAAGTCTGCTTGAAGTGGAGATGGATAGCTCTTGAATTATAAATGCATTAAAAATACCAAGCATTTTTTGAGAATCGTATTTCAGAATTTTTCAATCTATCAGCAGAGTAGAAGAGGTGAAGAAAGATTTTGCAAGGTGTAGGGTAAAACAGAGCAGAGAGTAATAAAATACTACTTGTAAACGAGCCCAGTTGGAAAGAGAGGCTCTTTATGACAGCTTGCTGAGGCTGTAGTGTTTTGCAAAACTGTGTGATAAACTCCAAATAGCTTCACTGCAAATCTCTGGAGGCAGAACTGAGCTAAGGCTGGCTGCTGTTGCTGCCACAGCTTTCAATGAATGAGCTCAAAATGGACCCTATAGTGACAGCTCTGTCAAAGAATAACAATCAGATGCTCTCAACAACCACTTCAACATATATATTTTTGTAAGTATAAATGAACCTTAATGTGCTGGCTTCAAACAAAATGAAATGCTCAAAGTTTTAAAGATGTGTGGTTGGACTGTGAACAAAATAAAAATGTCTGCATCTCCCCCCCGATTCAGATTGCAAAGCACGATTCTCACCAGAATTATGATGAGAACAGAATACAAAAGTAGTTGGTGTTGGTGGGGAAAAAGACTGGAAAGGTAGCTCTGCTATCACCTTCAGGAGGAAAATGTCAGGGGAGTCACCATCACCCAATAGTTCAGGTGAACTGACTCCAGAAGGGAGGGCCTGAATGATTTTGCAAGCTCACAGCTTTGGCAAGCAGAATGAAAACCATGTTATGGGGAGCACACTTCAGACCTCAAAAACGAATCACCTAGAAATGAGCTTCATCAGAGTCATATTAAATCCAATTATTACCTCATGATATTAGAGATGTTTCTAAAAATACCTGATTTCATAGCAAAAATAAATTCCATATTTGGACCTTGAATTGTGTCTCCCTTCCCAGCAAAACAAACCAGGAGTGTCTGCCTCTGAAAAGCACGAGAAGCTCTTCAGGAATGGCTTGTGGTGCAGGTGAGGTGAATCTCCTCACTGAGTTATGCTGAGTAAAATAAGGGTTGTACTGCAAGTGACAGTCAGTTTTGTCTGTGTGTCTGTCCAAAGCACTGGCAGATCTCTCACAGCCACGATGCAAGAGTTAACACTGCTGTGGTGGGAGCAAAGTGTCCTTTTTGGATTCTGCTCAGGTGTAGCTGCTTGTGCTGCCTCAAGGAGCTACTGCTATTGCCAAAGGAAAATTAAAACAAATCTGGCTTGGCTAATAAAGGCTATGAGTATTAATGGCTTTTTCTCAAATTGCCAGGAAGTTTCAATCTCTGATGTGATAAAGACAGATGATGTACAGACCAGTCTTATCATGCTATTTTTAAATTTTGGTATGCTAGAAATTGCAGTCATTTGCCCTGGTCTTCTGGCAGGGAGTGTAAGAGTCACAGTAAGAACGTGATTGTTATTTTCAAGAGAGGAAAGAACAATTTTTAGGCATTAAGGTTATTAGTTTGGACAGTAATAAAAACAACACCACTTTACAGACCTAGGTCTCAGAAGTGCTGAACATTCACAGATCAGTAAAATCAATAGCTTCTACTCAGGATTACTTAAATCTAGAACATACCAACATTCAGTGCAATTTAATACTGGTTACCTATTAGCTTTTAATGATTGTTTGTATTTTGACAGAACTGCCAAGATATGTTGTTACAAATAGGAAATTCCTAACAGTGCCACACAGTGAAAAATAATCCACCCATACAAGGAAAATTATATTAACAAATGCTGCTAAGAGCAAACATATTTACAAACTAAAGCTGAGCAACAAACACATATACCAGATGTTACTGAGATATAGATAGTCTGAATTACTCAGCTGAAGTAGCTGAAATTCTGCAGAAGACTTTTTTTAGAACATGTATTTCACGATAGATATCCTAGCTCTTGAGCAAGTTGTCATGGAAGTCGGAACACGGCAGTTTTGAAGTTGTCTTTAAGATTCAGTGGTAAATAAAAGTTCAACAACTCCAGATAAATTTTCTCCTTCTTCTTCCACATTTGTAGGTAAGAAAGACTCTTCAGTCATACAGATAATAAAATGGAAATGTTGGAAGGCACTTCACACTGTCAAATAACCACTTTCATCAAGAGGCAGGATTTTCTGTGAAGTGACAGAGGAAGGCACTTCCCCTTTTTTCAGGCCAAGACTAACTAGCTGTTTCCCTTGCCTAAACCCCCTTATCTTTCCCACAAATCCCATGTTTCACAGCAGTTGAGCTAGTTGGAAGGTGCACCCACACAGTCATTTTCATTTATCATTGCTGCACTTTTGCTCCCTGACATTCCCTGCTTACCTACAGCTGTCTGCAATTTTGTCTCATCCTCTGCCACCAGCTTGGAGGAATCATCCTGGTTTCCAGGCAGTGAAACCCAAGCACAGAAGCAAGGCCAAGCTTTGCTCTCACAGTCCATCCACTTCCATCAAGCTCGAGGCATCTGGCTCTGGAGGCCCTGCTCTGAAGTGGCACAGCCATTTGCAGGGGTATTTGTATTGTCTGTATCAGGCACCTTCTACAAACCCTCCTTGCTCAGCTTTTCTGCTTAGGGGCTGTTTTTGGGACTGTCTCAATATTTCTTGTTGATGTTACTTTCAATTCTTTGATAGCAAAAATGAAAAATACTGTTTTTTATTAGAAACAATCAAATCAGAGAAACTGAGTCCCCAGACAATTCCTGTGGCATGTAAGGGGTTTTTTTTCTGAGACAGGAAGTGTTACTTCAGACCAGCATAAATGTCTCACATGTGCTCAGCAGCTGGGAGCCTGCTGATCTGTCCCTTGACATGGTACACCTCAGTGAACATGAGCAACTCTTCCAGGCTTTTCACTTAAGCAGAAAACAACTGAAATCGTAACTTTTTATGATTGTGTTCCACATGAGCTGGCCATGAGTCAGCATCAGTTTGTCTAGATCAGCAATAAAACAAGAACCATTGGTTTTTTGTTCTCTGATAGTTTTTATCACACATCAAATATTGTATTGTTGTATTTAAAGGTCCCATCAAAGCAAGCAGTGATATTTCTCAGAGAAAAAAACTGGTTTTTACTTATGAGGGAAAAGCTTTTTATTAGAATGAGTTCACAGCTATTTCTACTGTTCTCCTTTGGCAAATCAATGAAATTCAGTGCATTTGCAGAATGCCCCTGGCATGAATCAAGCACCACTGCAGCAAGACAGGCATCCCTGGGGATGGCCCTTCCTTGCTGAGCAGAGATTGCCAGCAAAAAGTCCCTGTCCCCTGATTGCTGGGACACAGCACAGAGCTGGGGAAGGTGGAAGGTGCAGCAGGTGCTGTGGAGCTGATACAAGTTAACCACTGGAGTTAGAACAACCCTTGAGAGTGGCTATGGAAAGCTGGATTTAAAAGAGGATCACTTGTGGAAACTGGGACCAGGATGACGTGAGGGGACTCTGGGACATGTTAACTAAGAACAGAGATGTCGAGGAAGTCAGCTGGCAGCTTTCTTCTCTGACTCTCCTGCACAAATACAGAGGTGGTTTTGGATGACTTGCCAGCTAGGTAATAAAAGCTGTCACTATTAAAAATACACTAATATTTCTGCTGCAGCTTATCATAAGATGTTTCTTCAAGGATTCAGCAGATGTCAGAACAGAAAAGCACCCAAAGAGCAGAGGATCTCAGTGCTGGTAATTTGCCACCCTTGAGCTGCAGACATGGCAGGGTGGAGAACCGAGGCAGTACCAACACCATTACCAAATTCTGAAGAAGCTGGGTTGTTTCTTACCCAGTTTCCAGCTCTGCTGCCTGCCAGCCTCAGCAGGGAGAGCTGCTCTGTGGGGAGTGACTCAGCCATGGTGCTTGGAGCAGCGAGCACAGGCACTCAAGCTCGCCCTGCCAATTGGCTTCACACTGCAGTGCCTTGTGAGCTCAGCTTACTTCAGTCCCACATCAGATGTGCAGCTCCCCATGCCCCTTTGCAGCACCTCAAAGGTATTTGAAGTAATTTGTCTCCTGATTTATCTGCACCATACACTTCTTGTCAGCCTCCAATACCCTCAAGAGAGTTCTCTGCATTGCATTCACTCTGCAAACACGTTGCATGTTAGTGGGTGCCACTGCTGCTGACACGACATGTGATACTACAGCCAGGACTCAGGATACTTTTCTCTCTGCCTGACAGTGCCACCAGCAGCTGTTAGAGCCCTGCAAGGAAAGGGGACACTGTGGTGTGCAGTATGTCTCTATAGGTCAAGGTTAAAGGGCACTGCATACATACATTGCTGTCTCTGTTCTCAAGCTGTGCTTTTTTCCAGATACCTCAGCCACCTCTTGCCCTGCCTGCTCCTAATTCCTCTTTCAGAGCCAACAATTCCCCTGAGACTGTATCACATGAAATCTGTCTCCCTATGCTGCTGTCCTGCCTTCCATGCTCCCTTGCTCCAGCGCAATAAAAATCCTTTAAAATCCCCTATGTGTCCTGTCCTAAACCTTACAATAACATTTCCATGTCATGGAGAGCTACTGCAGTCTGGCAGTTTCCTTCTCCCTGTGCCCTACATCTGGCCAGGTTTTTCTTTCCACTCTGAGGTACCCCTGTAATGTAAGTGCAAGCTCCCTGGTATGGTCCCTGCACATAGTCATCAAAAATCCAATAGAAGCAGATTGCAAGACACCCCAGCTGGTGGCTGGGATAAATGATAAGAAAACCTTTAAGAATCCAGAGAGCATTCAGCTTCAACAGGCCAAATATATTCATTCCCTTAGGAGCATTATAAAATATGGCCAGTCTTGGCTTGCAGTAAGAACACAAGTAATTAGTAAATCTAGTGCCTGTAGGTACATTGCATGCCAGCAGAGAAAGTGGCAGCAAGATGTAACCAAGGCAGGCTAACTAGGCTCTCTCAGGAGTCCAGAGAATGTAATGAATCACTGTGTGTTTGGAGCTGATATAGATCAGCCCCTGGAACTGATACAGATCAGCCCTTTCCACCCAGGCATCCAGGAAACACATTTAATTTTTTTGGCCTAATTTAGCACAAAAATATATTCTGGTTTATAGCAGAACGACTTGATTAATAGAATGTAAGTAAGATCTCTTCCTCCTCCCCCCCAACACACCCATGCAGACAGCACTCCAAAATACATTCCTTGAGGTTTCTTATCTGCAAGCAGATGTCATTCTGAAGTGAACATGTCAGGCATCCTCATCCTTCTGAGCAAAGCAAGAGATGGCTGGCTGTCACATTCATATCTCCAGGAGTTCAGTTTACAATTCAAACACTCAAACAAACACCCTCACTGCATTACAGCAGTGCTGTTAGTAAGACTGGGAGGACCTATAGCCCTGTCAAGCTGTGCCCACCCCAGAATTGCTTCCCATATCACCACCATGTGTGCTCCTTCATGCACTGCCTCACTGAAGAAAAGCTGGGCAGAGGCAGATGGGGGGGATGCTTTTGTGTTTCTGCACTTGCTGCTTTTACTCCTCAGGGAGACAGCTGAGGCAGGAGAGCAACCAGCAGGTAAGTGCAGGAGAGAGATGAGGGAATACAGTTGTCAGACTGTGGCTACAGGTGCTCCTGGGAGGCTTCTCACCCAAATGCTCAACTGCCATCTCCATTCCCTGAGGTCTGATGAGCTCAAAACTCACAGCTGTATTCTCATCGCTGTTTTGTGCCTCAGGAAAGCAAGTTGTAATTCTGTGGAAGTATCAGGGATAAATCTGCCCCATTATTCCCATTTCCTCGGGTCCTCCTGATGCTTCCCAGCCGGTAGGGCTCAGAAACACTGTCTCACCAGAGCTCTGCCAGCAGAAACAGAGAAAGGGACTGTGAGCACGAGCACTGAGTCTGGCAAAGAGCACGTTCTGTAACAGATGACTATGGGTTCTTTTACTCTGGTAATCATAATAATACATTTTATTTTTATAGCACCTATTTGCATGGCAATAGGCGCAATATGTGTGTTTCAGTGAAATGAGACATGACAGCAAACAGATGAAAAACTACGATTCATCTTGAAATGAGGGAAAGCAATCAAATGAATCACAGAGCCAAGCAATGGTAAATCATTCTTAAAACAGCATAATAGCAAAACAAATGAAAAATATAGTGTACAGTGCTTTTTCCTTGTCTGATGGCAAATACTGAGTGACATTGCCAAGCTTATTCAGAAACAGAGCCTGGTTTACCATTAAATTTCATGGAAACCCTTAAAGAGGGAATTATATAAGTGCAACTTCAGTTTTGCATCAGCTGTGTGCTAAGCCCAGTATACACACGGGTTTGGACCCCTGCAAAAACCATTATCTTTTAATCCTGGCATTGTTCATCATGTCACAAGAACAAATGAAACATGTTTTCCCAAATTTTAAGCCCCTTCCATTTTAATGGATTTAAAATTGGGAAATAATAGAGAAGAGCCTATTAATATTCAAACTCCATTTTCTCATATGGAATTCTTCAGCTTCCTCAGCCCTAATTAGTTTTTCTGAGGCTGTCAGTTGCAGGCAATATCAACACTCTAGTCATCTCTTCTGCCTTCTCCTCCCATGTCCTCACCCATATTTGTTATTCCTATCCTCCTCTTGCCAGAGTGTCAAGCATTCTCCCTGTTCATTTCTCCTAATGACTCATCTTCCTGTAAGGAACCAAAAAAATGACACAACAGACTATGTACAAATGAAAGAATCTTAACCTCAGGACATGGAAGAATCTGAATTTTTCCAGTGGGGGGGTCAGGCATCTAATGTCCCATAAGATGCTGGCTGGGTTGCAGGACCAGAGCAAGAGAAACTCTTCATTCATTCAAATTTCTAACAATTTGACTTCAGCTGCTCTGTGCTGATCCCTTCAGAAGAAATCTAGGCTTTTCCTTGGAATTTGCATCTTTAGACATGAATGTTCCTGCTTCTTATATTTCTCTACTGACTGTAGATAATAAGCTGTTCCCAACATATTATGAGACACAAATATTTCAAAAAAGCAGTGGAGTATAGGGCTAGAAATCCTTCTGACAGGTGACTGGATCTACCACATATTAAAGAGTAGCAGACAGAGAAACATTTCTGTCAATTTAGAAAAGATGTATTACAACTCAAATGTGCAAGGCTGCCCTTTCCTGGGCTTGTAAATGTACACATCTGGATGTCATGAAAATGTATTAACACATGGACAGCCTTTTACCCTGTTAACAGCTGTCCAGCTATGGGTCAATCATGCTATGTAAAGCTGATGGAAAACTCTCCTTGACTTCATGTGTCAAAATGTTTAGGTATGATTTTAGTGTATATTCTCCAATTCCTTAGAGAGAGGAGAAAATATTAGCATGATTCAGGATATTTTTAGGAAAAAAATGCAAGTGCCTTAAGCCCTGGGTGCCCTCTGTTCCTTGCCACTCCACTAGTGTTAAATTAGGTTCTGACATAACAATTAATGGAAAGATGTGGGAGCCAATAAATAATGTGTGTAATTAAGCTGAGGCATTGAAATGTCTGTCTTTCCTGAACCTGGCCCAGAGAGTGGGAGGCTGTGCTCTGTGATAAGCACTGTGCTCTGTGATAAACACCTGAGCTCCTAAAGTCAGTGTGGGGGCAGAGATGGCTTGCTAGGAGAGGATTTGCAGCAGTTAACAGAGAGCAGGAAGGCATCTGATGGGAAATGATCGGGCCATGCACCAGTTTTTCTCACCACAAGCTCACATCCCTTGCCCACGTCTCTGGCTGTTTTATAGGGACATGAGCAGCACCTGGTATTTTCCATTACAACAAGACAGAGGCACCAGGAAGAAAGCAATTTGTGGAGAGGAAAGTCTCAGCTGAAGGAACCAAACTAAAAAAGCTCACTGTGAGTTGTCAGACAGGATGTAGGAAGACTTCAATGGTCACTTTTAGCTGAATCAAAGCCCAAGCTGGCTGAGCTCAGGGGTGCAGTTGTAGAGCTGTCAGCTGGTACCTACTCCCTCGGGGGCGCAGAGCGATGCACATGTCATCTGCAGATGTTTGTATGGATCAAGGACCTGCAAACTGTCAAATGCAAATAGAAGTTGTTTGCAGTGCTGCTGCACAAACATGATGGCAGTGCTCCTCCCTCTCCAGCCCTGCAAGCACTGGGCTGCTGCCATCTTATCTGAGAAGAATACGCTGCTCTGGTGCCATCACATTTCTTTTCCATCGTTTTGCAAACCAGACTCATTTCCTGACAATGTGCAGCAGACCCCCAATTTGGAAAATATTTTTGAAGAATCCTGTAAGAAATATGGTGTGACTAAGGTAGAATCTTAGTTTAAGCAGTCTGTTGTGTGATTGTTTTCAAGCATTTTTCAGCACAAAAGCACTCACCATCTGCCTGTAAGCTCCTGCTGAGTCTCAAAGGGCTGTGCTTTGAGGTGTCCTGTGTTAAAGCAAGGGTTAACTGTTCAAAAGATCAACTTAAGCAAGACACAATTCAAGCTAACCTAACGATCATGCCTGGGTCAAAACCATCACATGTAGTAAGGCTGAAGAAGCAAAAGGAAGAGCAGAGTGTATGGAGATATTTATAACTCTTCTTTTTGACTGACATTAATTAACTTGCCAACTGGACTAACTCACAATGAATCAACATCCTGCAGAATTGCAATGTTCCACCCAAAGTGGGAATATACTTTGCTACTGAGCTGTCAAACACATATTTATAAAACACCATGATGCTGGGAAGTGGTTCTGCAGTGTGAAGCAGTGCAGATATGAGCTATACACCTCAGCTGCAGTATCATATTTTTTTTACTCATTTGGTTATTTTTACGTAGACCACTTTTTGCCTTTATATTTGTCTTTCAAAAAGTAGTAAGACACAACAAAAACACATATTAGAAAAAATTGGGAGGGACATCTTGGTATATGTTTTAGTCACAGTAATGCTATTTGGTGCTACTGAAATCTATTGAAGAATAAGTAATATTACTACTCAAATATGCTGGCTTAGGATACCATACTAGGGAATTAAAAGCTAATGTTTTGACCACAACACTCATTCTACATTTTCCTATTAAAACTACAGAAACATTTTGAAAAATTTTAACAGGTTAATTTGAAAATTAAACATAGGCATTGTTCATTCTGTACTTTGCCCACTTTTATTACCTACCAGAATCTAAATACATAGGTGTTTAATTGGAATGTCTATCTTAATCACCAGTATTTTGATTCCTGAAAGATAACAGTCAATTGTGTGTTATTAAGATTCAGATTATTTTGGAAGGAGCAAGATAATTACAGGTCAGGCCTGCCTTCAGTTTCCTATCATAATTTAAAACTGATTGAATTCTGATTTCCACTGATGTAATGCAGTTAAAAAAAAATTGGAGAAAATGCTTTTTAAATAGTAAAGATTCTTTTAGAGCAGATATATTTTACATAAAATATTTCTGGTGGAAATTAATTTCCTGATCCTGAAAAATGGATGGAGTTTGAATCTCCTACTGAGTTTAATGAAAGCTGATGGAAATTTTGTGCCTTCCTGAGTCTGTGACTCCGTGGATTAGGCCTCTGGCAGAATTAGAAGGGGAACAGAGGGTGTTGAAGCTTTTGGATGCTGTTCATCTTATCTAGCTTGAATATTGCCAGTTTTCAAGATTTCATAAGAGGTATGATAAAAACAGAAGGATTAGAACCATGTTTTGGCTGATGAAGTTATTGGTGAAACTTGATAAAAGACATTTGAAACACAGTAAAAACTATTGCAGGTTATCAATAAAAAAGACAAGAAACAGATAATGTCCATGTGCCATGTTCTGCATGTCTAAAAGCTTCTAAGTGCTCTTCTCTCCTTCTTAGGGTAGCTTTCAGCTCTCTAGAGTATAAATGAAGCATTCTCTTGCTGCGAACAGTGTACTATTTTGTCAATTAATAACATCTGTAAACACCCACATTTAATGACAACTGCAATTCATTTTCAGCTTCAAAACAGAATTTGTGATTTTCACTGTGAGAACAATGACAAGAATGTGAAGATGATGAAAAATACAATCTCTTTTGCCCATACATTTTTAATAAATGAAGCACATATTACAGTGAGCTATTTTTAAAGCTTTTTTATCCGTGATTTTATAGTGTGTAGGTACAAAATCCATCAAGATAATACATTAATGTTTAACAGTTAGCACATCAAACTCTGCTCTGAATAAACAGAGATGCTCTTTTACTAACTTGATTCTATTCTCTCCAACATTTCTTTATACTGTCAGAACTTATTTACTTCACTCTATTTTTGAAGCACTAATGTAATATTTTTTTAATGCACTAGAAAACTCAAAAGCCTTGCCATACTTTTAAGTTATCACAGCATACAAGTTTGGGATAATTTATTGTTATATGCTCATTAAGATCTGATAAAGTACTAGACACAAATATAAACATCTAAAAGTTCATACACTAAACAAACCAAAAAAAAGTATTGAGACCAATAGAGTAGCGGGCACATTAAGAACATTTCTAAATTAATCTGTTCTGGCTTAATAGTTATTTTTTCCCTTCTTTCCAGCAGCTGTAGAAGTTGTGGTGATGTCATTCTGAGCCCTGCTAAGACTGACTGAATCGTGACTGGATGAGGAAACCTCAATGCATTGAGTTGAAATGCTGTCATTGCTAGATAGCCACAGAGAGGACACTTGAGATACTTGAGAAGCTTTGTGAGGTGTTAGTAGGCAGTTCTTCTTAGTTCTGCCCCTTCTGAAGAAAAGCCAAAGAGCTCAGGGAGAAGGCCTTGTAGGAACTAATCTTTGAGGCTGCAGAAGCTCTTGGTGAGAAATGCATCAGCTGGCTCAGCTGACTCAACTGCTCTTCCCATCATCTGGGGAGAATACCTCAACAGCAAAGCTCCATGGAAAGTCTGGAGAGAGCTTACCTATCCAGCTGTCTATCCATATGTCTCTCTACCCCTAGCTCATGGCTGAAGTATTTATGTGCTAGTCTAGCTGGTTTACTATGGGAGGTAGAGGTTGCAATGGCAGTCATTCAGATGCCAACAAGCAGGCATATGAAGTCCACCAGATGACATCAAGTATGTAAGACATCTGTGTAGAAATGACAGTGAAGATGAGGGAAGATCTAGAAGAGGCTGGCACCTTCTGGAAAGACAGCTGGACACCATGCAGGCTGCCTGCAGTGTCAAAAATGTCTTAGTTTAGGCAAGATTCCTGCCTCCTATGACTCACAGCTTTCCATGAAGTTCTGTGTCATCAGGGAGAAATGCCACAATTTGCCAGTTCTCCCAACATGTATGGAACACAGTGTTCTCATCCATTTTTTAGGCCAAAAGCAGTCAATATGTTCTCAGTGAAATGCAACTTGTTTCACTCCATAATATACTGCAGAAAGACACAAGATGCCATGTTTCAATGGCTTGTTAAAATGCACCTACTGGGCTTCAAAAAGCTCCAGACTGGGAAACTTCAGCTACTCAAAACTGTACTAATGGTCAAGTAATACATGCCTTATTGTGTTCTATCCCTATAGTAATTTGGTTCTGTCATATTTATCAATAAACATGCATTTTAATGACATCTATTTAAATGAGTTTATACTCCTATTTATGGAAAAAATAGATTTCTATAAAAGGAGAGGGATTCTAGCACTCTATAATGATATTTTAAAGCTGTCATTTTAAAATAGTACCCTGGAAATGTAAGTGATAATCAGAAATCATATTTGCTGGGCTAAGATTTCTGTTAAATAGAAATCAAACTCAAGTGTTTAGTTTAGATGATTGCAAATTTGCACTTGGTGATTAATACAGCACTAAAAAGGTAGGATTTTCTCAACATTCCTTTTCCCTTATGCAGAGGTAAAAAGGTCATGCCACAGAAGATAAATGTACAAAACCATATGCTCCCTTCTGCTTCTCTGAGTGGAAGACACAAGACAGCTGCATATTGTGGCAACAGGGTGGATCCCCACTAGGGACTGACAGCTCTGTGCTGGCTTTTGGTTCCAGATAGAAACCCTTCTCTTACCCTGAAAGGGCTAGTTTATGTCATACTCCCCATGGTGATTTAATACTCCTTTCTTCCTAAAGTTGCTCCTACTCCTGAGGCTCTTGAAGGGCACAGAAAAGGGCTGTGTGTGCTCTAGGTGGCAGAGGTTAGCCTTCACCATTGGGGGAAGATTGTGAACCTTGGATGGACTCAAACTTCTAAGAATTTATTTCAATTTTTTTTTAAGAGCTGATATCTGCATTTGGAGTTTGGCATTGTAAGCCTGATCCTGACATTGACTGCTTTGCATTTAATTAAATGCAATTAATTTCCAGCTTGAGGAATGAGAATTTTAGCTGTCTCACAACCTCAACCACTGGCTTTACCAGTAGTAGTGTGTGTAAACATGAACTCTTGTAAGAAATGGTACTGGTGATTTGAGAGTGGATGCATCTGTAGAATGGTTCTACCTGGCCTTGCTAAAAGTCACTTTTGTCTTGTCTTTGAGCCTTGTCTTGCATTCTTCAGACACAGATAGGAATCAAGATGAGATAAAAATTCAGAAACCTGAAACAACAATCAGCTTGTGATTAGAAGAAATCACATGGCCTTGTGACCTGGCCAAATTCTGTGTACACCACCTTCAAAATTCAGCCTAGAGCTGAATACTTTTCTTCTTCTCCTAATTTTTTTTTTTTCTGAAACAGCTGTGCACTGAATATCAATGGCATGTCCTCTTTCCTTCTCCCTTCCCCGCTCCAGATTCCAGTTTTTGACTAATAGACAAATAGTATCTCTGCAAAACATGTATGAGAGCTCATAAAGTAATTAGGACCATAGAAGGTGGAAGTCCAATACACTACAAGGTTGCAGGCAGCTACCACTATTATTTAGCTTTGTTTTGAGTAATCTTATGCCGGGGAAAGTACTGCTGCCAACTTCTAATTTTGATCGAAGACTTATTTAATTTTTGTTTGTTTTGGGTTTTTTTCTTTAATGAGTAACCAGATAGGAAAAAGTGCTATTAAAAATCTTAACCAGATTGGAAAAAGTGCTTTTAAAAATCCATGGCAGTCTGTTAATAGAAAAAAATAAGGGATTTTTACCCTTATCTGACAGGACTAACTCAGCTGAGTATTCCAGACATTGCTGTTTCTAAAATTTTGCTTTAAAAGAGAGTCCTGAACTTAACACCATTAGATTCTTAGTAAAATATTAAAGAAGTAGAGGAGCCCTGTGATATGTACACAGCTTTTGAAAGGCGTAAAAATGCTCTAGAACACCTAGGAGGGGGTCAGCTAAAATCTAAAGTCAAAACAAAAATGAGAACCCTGTAGACAATGAACAGAAAATCAATCCTGCCAACAGCCTTTGTCCTGTGAGAAGCAAAAGTAACCAGCCCATACTTACCCTTTGGCAGGTGCAGCCCCATTTTAGTCAGCTTGCTCTCGTTTGCCTCCTCTGCCAGAAATTGGTCCAGTGCAAAGGAAATGAGTTTTTTCTGCAGCTCCCACAGACAGATTTGTATTTTACAACTCCATACATCTGTATTCTAACCATCTCCATTTGCCAAAGTAAATTGCACAAAGAGGTTCAGGAGGCCATATTTTCCCTTGGCTTTCCAAAATCCACTCCACAGCAAAATGGTGTTTTGACTGGACATAAAACTCAGAACAAAAGGATGCCATTAGTCCTACAAGCCAACTTTTCTCAAATGATAAGCAATTTTGTGAAAGAAATTAACTGCAGGAACAAAACATTCAAATCTGGGGTCTGTTTAGATCATGCAGTACAAGTAATTAGTCTTTAAATGGAGATATTGTGTTACATGTGCCTACAGTAAATTATTTTTTTTAAAAGCCTGTTTTGCTGTAGTGCCCATAATTAGATTTCTTTCAAATACTTTTAGGACTTTTAGGATTGGCTCAATTTCTTGAAATTACATATTATAGTCTTACAAGCATTTGAAAATTAAAGAGGAAATGGAAGTTATGTAAGATCAATACTGGCAGAACAATTCCTGAATTGCTCTTCCCATGGTATCATATTTGTCATAAGAATTTGATCTACAAATATGGTTCTAAGTAAAATGAGTCCTTTCTAAAAAGAAAAATACCCAATCAGCAGTTATCTTCTTCTTTGTTCTCCATTCCAATCCATGTATCTTTTAAAAACACCTCATATTTTGTTCTTCTGTACTTGGTCTTTATTCTCTCATTCAGACAGCAAAGTGTCTTCTGATGCTGCTGTCATCTTTGCCAGACTGACCTGCGGGTTCTGTGAAATGAATTTGCTATGGCAGATAGCAGGGAACAGGCAGCAGTGCTTCCTACTGACACTGTTTATCTTCTACTGGATTTTCACTGGAGACACAATTTTTTGCTGGCATCCCACTGAGCTGGAGACATGAATAGCAGTGTATTTTGTCTTGAGAAGATTTGCAGCCAAAGAGTTTGGGAAAAGAGCTGTCTTTTGTAGCCAGAGCTACAGGTGCTTTTGTAGCTACAGAGCAACAACAATTTAGGGAAGAGGACCTTTCAGTAGAAGCTGCTAATTTAAAATTAATTTCTCTATTGTAAGGAATGGTTCCTTCTGCACTCAGCTGACTATTAATTTGGCCTTGAAGCATGAGGATACAGAGCCTCTCTGGCAACACTTTGTGTAAGGAGAACACTGTTAGGAAATGAGCTGAGTCTACTCATGTAGGCTGCTGAGCTGTGGCTTTTCTGATATGGTTAGGTTCACAAATGATTTGATTCCCTGGAGTTTATTTGAAGTTTTTAATTAAAATCCTCTTCACTGGTACTCTGATTTTATTGAATGCGACAAAAATTTCTTGGGACTTGATTTTTCTTTAAACTACAGTCCCTTTGCAGCTATCACATAGTGTAAAATAACTTTTAAGAGTGTGTAAAATGACATCATTTTAGCAATGTAAAGGAAACCTTTGGGAAAATGAGAATGTCTGTGTTCTGTTTTTCTGGAATTTCGTCTTCATGTGCCTGGACTGAAGACAAGATGGTGAAATAGGAGAATTTCTACATTTTCTTTCCAGAAATTATTTTCAGATATGAGTGTCTTGTCAAGACATCTCACTAGCATTATTTTCATAATCTTATCATTTTTCTCTTTCACTTTGGGGGCCTCCTTTGCTAAGAATGAGGCTATGGAAAGGGAAAAAAATGAGGACATTTTCTCATGGCCAAAAAAGACTCCAAGTATGCAAACTTTCTTCCTAAAGCAGAGCAACCAGAAGTGCACAGTTGGTGAGGCCAGGAGGAGAGCAAACAGTGGGGAGTATGGAACTACAGCCAGCTTGTTACTGCACAGTTGGGCAGCTGTGGCTTGGATTCTGGTCCAGGCTCCCAGTATAATTTAAGATTTATCATTGTATTGAATAACCCATACATACCAGAACTTTATTCACTGTAGAAATAGTTTCTGTCAACTCATTGAGTCGTATCATTGAGTAATTCAGTTAGGAAGGGAACCCAGGGAGTCTCTAGCTCAACCTGATGGTCCAAGAAAGCACAACTGTGAGAGCACACCATGTTACTCCAGGCTTTTATCCAGCTGAGTCTTCAAAACCTCCAAGGATGGAGAATGTATGACTTATTTTGGCAAACACTTCTACTGCTTCCTGTTGTGAAACAGGTTTTGTCTACAGACTGAATTTCTCTTGGTTTCATTTTATCTATTTTTTCTTATCCTTCAGTCATGCACCACTGAGGAGCCTGGCTCCATCTCCCCAATAACCTCCTTGCAGGCACTGCCAGACTAGTGTCATGTCCCCCTCAAAATCATCCCTTCTCCAGACTGAACAAGCCCAGTTCCCTCAGCTTCTCCTCACTGGCCAAGTGCTCTAGCCTCCAACCATCTTGGTAGCCCACTGCTGAACTTGACTCACTTCATTCAATGTCTTTCCTCTAGTGGGAGTCCCAAAGGCCCCCAAGTGGGTGCAGTATTTAAATGTGTTCCAGCAAAGATAATGGGGCAATAATATACTGACTTTCCTCCTACATTAATAAAGCCTTGGTTTCTGTTGATTTTTTTTGCTGTCAGAGGACACCACTGGCTCATGTTCAGCTTGCTGTCTACCAACATCCCCTGGGCCTTTTCAGAACAGCTGCTATCCAGCCATGCAGACACATTTTCCCCCAGCCTGAATCAGTGCAAAGAGTTGGTCTATCTCAGATGCAGGACTCAGCTTTTGTCCTTGCTGAATTTAATAAGGTCTATGTTGGCCCATTCCTTCAGCATGCAAAGGTCTTCCTGCAGGGCAGCCCTCCCACTCAGCACTTTAATCGTACCCCAACCTGCTCTCATTTGTAAATCCACTGAGCAACCATCACTGACATTTCCTCCAGGTCATTGTGAAACAGGAAATATTTCCAGAACAGACCGTTGTGTTCCTTGTGCTCCACTTGTTGTTCTTGCTACTGTCCTCATGGTCCACTAACCACTGCCCTCTTGGCCTGACCACCCAATCCATTCGGTTTCCACTCATCCGAACTGAAACCTGTGAACTTGGGTAAAAGGACACTGTCAGAGTCAATGTCAAAAATCTTGCTGTAGTCTATCAAGGTTTTTTCTGCCTTGCTTAGGTCTTGACATCCACAAATCTGGGCATTTTACCATAGAAATGTTTCAGGCTGGTTAGACATAATTTACTCTTTGTAAATCCATGCTGACTGTTTCTGTTCACCTTCTCCATGTGTTTAGCAATGTGTTCCAAGAGGACTTGCTCCAGGACTTTACTAGTTACGTAAACGAGTCCAGCCCTCCAGTAGTTTCCCGTATCTTCCTGTTGGACTTTTCTGAAGATGGGTGCAAATTTGTCTTTTTTTTTTTTTTGGTTGTCAAGGACCTTCTTTGATCTCTATTACTTTTCAAACATTGCAGAGAGCAGCCTTGTAAAGACACCAGCCAGCCCACTCAGCTCTTTCAGGTTCAAACCATCTGGGTTGCATGAGCTGAGTTCTTGCAAGTAATCCCTGTCATGATTTTCGTCTACTGCTGGTACTTCTCTTTTCCTTGCACAGAAGCCTGGGAGACCTTGCTAGTGAAGAATGAAGGAAAAAGGCATTGAGCACCTAAAACAGCTGTGTCTGCCATCACTAAATCACCCAGTTATTCAGTAACAGAAAATCATCATGGTTCAGTTCTATGGATTATTTGTGCCTAACTATATTCAGGAGGATACTGTAGACAGTAGATCCTTAGTGAACTTGTTACTGAAACTCAAGGAGGAAATAAATTTATTCTTGATTCAATTCCATTTAGCTGAGCCTTCTACAGATCATGGCCACAAATTCTAGTGAAAGAAAGTGGCCGGATATTATTTATATAAGAAAGGTAAGCACTTTTGCACCTGTGAAGAAGTTTTGAAAAGGTCTTTATATAAGGTCTTCTTATGTTTTTAGATTTTTTTTGTCATTTAGCCCAAATTTCAAGATGGGGATGAGGTAGTGTTTTGGTGGATTTTTTCCCTGCTCTGAACAGTGTGTGGGCTGAGAGTTGAGAATGCATATAGGTAGTGCACAGGGAAAAAGTATAGGTCACCTGAAAATAATTAGCACTTCCAAAATAACTGTCTTTGTGTTTGAGGTATAGCTCATAAAAAGAGACTTGTTTTCATAACATGGGTTTTTAAAGAATGTTGTTCTGCTGTCATGTTTCCTCCAACTTGTGAGGAACAAACCCCACCAACTCATAAAGAGTTTCACATAAAGAAATAAATTTTGCAGAAAAAACAGCTAAATATTTTCAATTGCATCTAATATAATTTCTCGGATGCACACACTGATGGGAAATAAAAATACAAGTATACACACAGAACACCTACAACAATATGTTCAGGCAATTAAAGAAAATGAAGGGTACTTCCCAAAAGAAATATTCAAATAATATGTCATTTCAGCTCCTCGCTAAAAACCTATCATTATTTGGGACTACGTCTTTCTGCCTACACTGCTGCAAAGATGCAAATTCTATAACATTACTGACCTAATGAGAGGGAAATGTGCACTTACAACCTGCAACAGCGTAATCAATGCGATTCCCATGTCCAGTCAGTGACAACTATTTTTGAATTGGGCAAGCAGTCACAGGTGGAGGAGCTTTTGACAGATTTCAGACAGTAATGCACTTAGGTAATCATGTTCCAGGGATTAAAAAAAAAACAAAACCAAACCCAAGAATTATAATTATAAAACTCTGTCAGTGTAGAGAAGCAGAAGTGGCACAAAAAAATAATGCTTTTTTTCTGTTGGGTCAAGTACAGTCTCTGTTCTCTGATACTGGCAAAACCTTGTTGCTTTAGAAGGCTGTACCTCTGCTCCCCAATAATAACCTTGCTAATTGTATAGTGTTGTATACAGTGGAAAGATTTTTCCTGACCCTGCAGGGAGCAAGTGCTGTGAAGCATGAGATTTGATTAGCCTTATTATCTTAGCCTGCCCAGTTACCAATGTTGTAAGCTGCCATGAAATTATCCACCCCTTTTAAAAATAAAGCCATACTATTTGTCTTCATTATCTCCTTCTATGGAGTTGAATTCCACATGCATACAGACCTCAGTGATCAAAATAGCACAGGAATTACACATGTAGCCTTTTAACTCTGTAGGTACTGTTTTCTTTCATTCTTTCCTACCACCTTTCCATGTAAATCAACATTCTCCTAAATATTGTGGGTTTGATCACCTGCTCCTGAAAGAAAACTGGTTTTATTTTGCCATCAATATTTGTAATTACCTATGTGATCTTTTAAAGTTATTCTGGAGAAACTCATAGCTTGGAAAATGGTGTCATTTCTTAGAAATTTTGCTGTATTTGCTAGATATTTTTTAAAAATCTTTTATGATGTCTTGCATACAAAAATGAAAACAAACTACACACAAAAAATAAATTAAAATAATAATGATAATTAAAATTTCCCTAGCATGTTTCTTTGGCACAAAAAGCTTAGTAAAAATAATTTTGGATGGTATGTAAATGGATACATAAACAACTTATCATCATAAGATCTCCAAATAGTGATAAATACAGCAAAGAAACTGACACTTCATTTTCTTAATTTTTTCAGATTATGAAGACAGCATATTTTGGTGGTTATCAAATAAAGAAGTAATCTAAAGTTAGGTCTGTCTAAAGACTGATCATAATAAATGATTATTCAAATTAGACACTGCTTAATGAAAGTGTGCAGAACACTGGATTTGCTGAGTTTGCCAGCAATCAGCTTAAGACCTCCTTTAAAAAAATACACCACCCCAAAGTCCTTCACTCAACACCAGTTTGCCACAATAAGTATGGACAGGGGAATGAACTCTAGGAAGTATCTCCTCTGTGGGTACAACTGTTCATTTTGTCATTAAAATACTCATCAGAACAGTGATAGAGAATTTGGAATTCAAACACAGAGTTCTGCAGAGAATAAGACAAAGAAAATTTTGGCACAGTTGACACCAGCCAGCAGATAACCTCTCCACTATTGTGGCAGTGCTGTGGTAATTACAGGTTTTTGGTTTTGTGTACATCCAGAACTATAATGGGACTGAAAACCACATCCTCCTTTCCGCATTCTATGTACTGGAATGTCTGCTCCTCTAACTCCTCTAACATCAGGGTAAGAGCTACAGCAAAACCAAAAGACCCTGGAGAAAGACCTCTACCTCGGGGCTTGTGGCATCAGCAGAGAACAGTCATAACGTTAGCCACCCTTGTCCCTGCAGTTTTACAAAAAGGAGCAGAAGATTTCACAGCAAAAGCGCTCAAGTAAGATCTGTATCATCAAAGGCTGAGTTCAAAGCTCTGAGGAGTCATAAACTTCAGTTCTAGTGAGCGCAAATCAATCAGCCCAAAAGTGTCAGGGTTGGGGCTGCCCTACCATACAGTCTTTACTCTGCCTGAATCCTGCGGTTAGACAGACTGAGATAATCCCTGGCATAAAGAAACTCGGTTTTGGCACTCTTCTAACCTATGCCTGGCTGACCATGATCACTAGCCAGAAATTGCTGGGACATAAGTCAGCCCCGGCCGGGTCCTGTCTTCTCTGCCACAAACTGGGAACAGGGTGAGGCTTGGCTGAAATGCACTAATTGCCCATTAAATGGACAAAAGAGATTTACGGTCGTTTTTGCACTGCGGGAATGGCTCAAAGCTCTCAGACTGAGCAGCACAGCAGGGTCCTAAGGACCATCCTTGTACGGGGAATTTCTGCGATGAGCAGCATGCAAATGCAAGTAGCAAAAAGCTCAAAGGATATGATAATTCCTGACAGAGGGTAAACATCAATTTCTAAGTTCTTCTCCAAAACAATACATCTCTAAGTCTTCCTTGACCCTAATGGATCAAATGGATTAAATAGTGGGCAAAAAATGGTGTGTGAGCATTTGGGACACATTCCCTAGAGGGCTTTAATAGCCAAATAGCAGCTGCAGAGGCCAGAATGGAGGACGCTCAAAAGACTGTGGAGCAGTCAAATTACTTCGTGTTTAGATATTTCCGTTGCAGCCAAAAAGGGGCTCTTGTATTTCACAGGTTTGGATTCAAGCTCTGAGCTGAACTGTAATAAGGAACCTCTAAGTTTTGCAGTGAAGCAATTTTCTTTCATTGGCCACGAAGGTAAAGTCAGGATATCATGAAAGAGGTCAGCATAAATTGCAACAACCCTTTCTCCCTAATAGAATAATGCTCAGTTTTCACAGATATGGAGACTGTGACAGAAGAAGTCAACAAGATGTTGAGTTGTGAAATACAGGATGAGATGGCATTTATGCATTTTGTGGCTCTGGTTCAATTAGAACATTAGCAAAAAAATAAATTACAGGCAAAGGAGAGAAAACGACCTAAAGTTATTTTTTGGGGAATGACGATTTTTTTATGCCTGTCAGTTTTTCCATCATAGCTGCAGGGGTTCAAACACCGAAAGGGTGGTACAGGTCATTATGTTGCCTAGAATCCCTCATGCCATTTTAAGTTTCCTTTCAGTTTAACAAGGAAAAGATAACTGTTTGTGAAGCAATTTACCAAAAATATGTTCAATTTGGACTTTTTACTGAGAAATTGCAGGAGGGCTGTAAGTTCTTTCGACCTGGGGATGTATAATTCCACATGCCTATGAAGCTCTCAGCACAGGGTAGCTACTGTAATTTGAAGAGTAAGTAAAAATAATTCCTAAAGGAATTTTACACACTGTTTTCCTAAAATGAGGTGCACAGGATCTCATTTACTCGATACAACTTTATTGGACAATCTGAGAGAGGTTTTTCACCTGCTGGCTGCTGTTCCACAGTTTCTGCAATTATGCCCATCATAAATATCAGCTGCTTTTTTCGATGTTGTTGGCAGCATAGAAATCAGTTTAGTCGTTATCTAGTAGGAAAGCAGAACCTGAACCCATTAAGATGAAAACGGGTAACTAGAGGATTTTCTGTTAGAACTCTGCCTCCTCATAGCTCTGGCTTTCCCTCTTCTCCAATGGGTCCCAAAGAAAAAGCCAGCATGAATTGCAGACAGCTCGTTATGAAGGTTTACCTTATGTCACACCGGGCTACCGGGTATTCTTAAAACGGCATAATTATACAGATTGCAATTGAAGTGTATGCTGGGATTCAAAAATTTCTAGGAAAGTCGGTATGAGGAGGAATAAGTGAATGAAAACAAGTTGAGGAATGACAGATTGTTTTGGATATGAGCCTTTCTTTTCTGGAGCAAATTTTACCCTTAGGTGAAAACCAAAAAAGTCCAGCTTTAGTTAGCAAGAATTCTGCATGCAGGACTGACTGTGTCCAACCCAAATTTTCCTAAGTCCACGAGTATCCAAAGGAGAGAGCCTCCCCTGGAAAAAAAAAAAAAAAGGAAAAAAAAAAAAAAAAAAAAAAAAAAAAAAAAAAAAAGCGAGAGCTGCTCTGTAATCATTGCTCAAAACAAACGAAATGTTTAAACAGTGACCAGAAGTGCGGGGAAATCGCTTTCCCAGTGTTATTTCCATTTAAGTGGTCTTGCAGGTTATTGACATCAGGGGAAACTCCCCACTTTCCCCTTCCCCTCTGAAATGTGAAATTTCTCTGCTCGCACTTCTCGCACTCAGCGACCGAGCAGGCAGCGCCACGTGTCCCCTCCCGGGACTCGGGACCGGGTCCGGGACACGAACCGGGGGGAGCCCGAATCCCGTCCGGGGGTACCGGCGGGGACACGGGGGGAGGACAGGGACACGCAGGCTCGCACACGGGCACCCTCGCTCGCACCGTCGCCCGCTCAGCACCCACGACGGCCCTCACCCGCGCGTGCTGTGACACGAACGCGCGCGTGTCCCCACACGGCCCCGCGCCGCCCCCCGCCGCCGCCTCGCACACACGCACACACACGCGCGCGCGCTTGCACGCGCGGGGACACGCACACTCACGCGCACTCCCACACACTCGCGCTCGCTCTGTCACACTCGCCGACCCCTCTCGCCCACCCACACACACTCGCACTCACCCACTCACACTCACTCACCCACACGCACTCACACTCACGGAGAGGAGGGGAGGGGAGGGCGAGGCAAAGGCGCGCGCGCTCCCTCCGGGAGGGTGCGGGGGAGGCGCTCGCGCGCCACTGCCGCGGAGGCCGCGCGCGCGCGCGCTCGCCGGGGGTGGGCGGGGCAGAGGAGCGGCGGCGGGAGCGCGTGCTACAGCCACGCCGGCGGCGCGCGCCGAGGCGGGCGCAGAGCGGCGGCGGCGGTACCTCCGGCTCGCGCCGTCCCTCCGGCAGCCCCGCGCGCCCGGGAACGTCCATGGGGCCGAGCGGCGCCCGCTGAGGGAGGAGGGGACGGGGTGCAGCGGGAGTCGGTGCCGGCCGGTGAGTTCCCGTACCGGAGGGGAGGTCGCGTGCGCGGGGGGGAGGGAGGGTTCTCCCGCCCGGTTACTCGCTTCTCCCGCCCGGTTACTCGCTTCTCCCGTCCCTCCCAACCGGCGGGGAAATGGTGGTGGGAGGCGGGGTCCCGCAGCCATCCCGGCCGAGCCCCTCGACCCGGCGGCGGGAGCGGGGGTGCCGCGTGTGCGTGTGGCGTGAGGCGGGAAGAGCCGTCCGCAGGTAGCGGGGCCGGGCGGGCCTGCAGGGGAGCGAACATGGCAGCGCTGGAGTCTGGGAAGAGGGATTTTTGCCCCTAGAGCGGGGATTAACCCTCCTCCTCCCGCCTCCGGATGCGTCCCCGGGAGACTCGCGCTTCATCTGCCGCTCCGGATTATCCACCCGCCCACCCCCCTTCCCCCCACCCCCTTTCCCGGTATTTTCTCTCCTCCTGGAGATTATCAGGTTTCCCGCCCCTCCCTCTCCGGGATCCTCCACCTCCCTCCTCCGAGGGGATTATCTCCCCCCTTCTCTGCCGGATTATCCCCCCAGTTCGCTGTCCCTCCCTCCGCGTTTATGCTCCTCCGCAGCCTCGCCTCTCGGGGATTATCTCCTCTCCCTTTGGGGTGATTCTTCCTCTCCTGATCTCTGCCCCGGCCTTTCCCTGCCTATTTTCTACCTGAGGAAGTCAACCCTCCCCTTCCGTCTGCCTCTGACTGGGGAAAGGGCCGAAAATGTGGTTGTGATCAGGTGGGCAGGAGTTTCCAGCAGTGCTGTCATCTCCTGGGTCGCTGTACGAGTACTACAGGCAAGTGGATGTAGGTGTAGGAGAGGAGGCAGCAGGGATGGATGTGCAGAGCTTGGTCCAGAGTTCAGCCTGTGGCGTTGTGTTCCGTATGCTGGAAAATATCCACCCTTCCTGCGATGTTACATCTGGTGGAGATGAAGGAGAGCCGACCTGGATCAGTGCTTTAAAAAAACGTGCATGGGTGCTGGGTATAGAGGCTGCACGGAAAAAAAGCCAGCAGCCTCTGAGTTTCTTTGAGGAAGGTGCAATGTACAGTAGTAGCATTGTAGGTGGGAAGGTGCTTGGATGACATTGCTGCTGTCAGGGGTCAAAGCTGGCTTGGATAGCTTCTGTCTTGGCTTAAAAGGCAGCTGTTGCTTGGTGTTGAGGAGGAAGCAGGCTGATATCTTTTGCTGAAGCTCTGATGCTGATGTGGTTCTTTACTGTCAACTTGCTGGCTGAGGAAAATTACGTGTGTTCCTAAAACAGACGGGGAAGGTTTATCCCATGTATTTGACTCCTGCGTAGGTTCAACCAGTCTGTCTCCCAACAGCTGGTCTCCCTGCACATGGGTTTGCTGGAGGAGACTTGCAGATCTTTTGGCCATCTTGTGGCACAAGGCCCAGGATTATATCCATTAAACTTCTCCCACTTGGCTTTGAGAGGAGAAGAGGCTGTGAGAAATTGTATGGAGATTGGGCACCTATAAATAGATGTCAGACTAGAGGAGGCTTTGAAATCTTAGCATGCTGCTTCTGAACAGATAGTGTCCGTTAAACTGGCTGGGTTGACACTAGCATCATAATGTTTTCTTTTATTTCTGCTGAGGTGGTTGGCATTTAACACTTTGACCGGACCATACAGCATCTGCCAAAAAATTCTTCCTGAAAAGGACATAGAGAAAATTCTCATTTAAATGAAGTGCTGACAATTGGAGTATAGTTTGAGCTCATTTAAATAGGATTTTTAAATGACCCTTCAGAGAAATCTTTAGTTTCCTCTTCCCTCCCTTGAAATGCTTGGAATTGATGATCGTATGTCCTTAATTTGTTCTCAAAGTATTGCACTAGATAGATTACCTGAGATCTATGTTGCTGTGAAAAATCTGCAGTACTGAGGTATGGCATCACAATGCTGGTAGCACTGCTAGGCTTTTATTTTGTTGTTTAGGTTTTGGAGTTTTTTGTTTATTCACTTTTTTTTTAATGGAATCTTTGACATCTAACCCCAAAGAGTGTAGATTCGGCTTCCTTGAATTCATTTAGTTTAGATTTTATTTCCTTGCTTACATTTATTTTAGATCTTATGGATCACTGCTCTTTCGGCTTGTCTTGTTGAGAACTAATTAATATGGAAATTATTGACAAATATACTGTACTAGCTCTGTGGAATGGTATCTGTTCTGCTGCTCTATTAGTGGGCCAACTGCATCCTCTAAGTCTGAAATGATTGAAAAGCTGTTGCAACATATGTGCAATTGGACCGTTTTTGAACTACCTCTTTCTTGTGCCCTTTCTTCCTTTAAAAAATAGTGGAAGCTATTTAAATCATGATGGTTTCTTTTTTCTTCTTTTTCTTTTTTTAATTAAAAAAAATAAGAAAGGAAGTAATGAAAATGTGCCTGAATAATATGAAAGAGTCTTAACAAACACTAATAGGATGAATATCTGCAAGAACCCTGACTATTAGGACATTTCTTATTTAGAGCATAAAATTTTAATCTGATCTTTATTTTCCTTTTTTTTTTTTTGTAAAAAAAGGAAAAGGAAAGGAAGGGTTTTGTAAACCTTAGGGAGGCAGAAAGGAGTAGAAATCTTGGCACTATGCCTTACTAGTTTTGGCATTTTTAGTTGATATTTAACCATAGTAAAAGCAGGAAAACCAAGTAATTGATCAAATAATTTGGCTTTATTTTAAGTTGTTAAGGATGTGATCAGAACATTATCCTCAAACACTGGGTATCTTTGGTCAGCATCAAGATCCAGCTTGCTGTTAAGTCCATGTGTTTGGTATTTCTGTGTGAAGAAACAGAGGTCAGTGATCTGCAGAAAACTTTATAGCACCAAAATGACAAGCAAAAGACCTTGGTTTGAGTCTCTTTGTACAGTGACTCAGTCTCTGAACTCTTGTGTTATTCTAAAGGTATTTCTTTGTAGAAATTGTAGTTTGAATGCCATTTTCTAGAAGTTCAGTGTCCTGCTTTAAACCCATACTTTCTGCTGAGTGATTTAAAGTTCTGACTGGGTGTGACTGTCCCAGGCTTGTGAATGCCCTTTGATCCTCTGTGCAGGACACTGATCAGTGAATCTTTTCTCATGCTGAAGAAGTGGGAGGAATTTCTTTTTTCTCAAGAGACAGGTATGCACTTGGGATTGTGACAGTCTCCATGCAGATGTGGAAGGAATAATACTCCCAAGATCTGAAAGGATGAAAAGCTCACATATGTTGAAATAAAATGCTCCATCATGTTGTGTGCTTAAACAAAAAATGGATAAAACCTGGAAGGGTTGGCCTTGCTCATGAGGTGAAAACCTTAATTTTTAGAAGTATCCTGCAACTGGAGGGGTACAGACACTATTGGACTTATTTGTGTAGAAATATGATACAGAATATGCTGTCAGGGTTAAGAGCCAGTCTGTGAGAGGGAAAAGTGGTTTTACTGTCCCCCTCAAGAGAAGGAGCTTGTAGAGGGTGCTGGAGAAGAGCGAGTTTAGTTTGGTGTGACATGCGAGAATCCAATGTGCTGCTCACACATACTGTTACAGGGCTTGTATGATTCCAAGGTCATTATAAGCATTTGCAGTTGGATCTCAGGTTATACTACAGCAATACTGTAGTGCAACAAAGCATGGTGATGGTAATGTGCTATCCTGGGGCTTAAAATTGCTTTTTTTCAGAATAAAGCACGCCTGAATTATGTAGTTATGGCTGATGTCACTCTTACAAGAATAATAGAGACCAAAAAAAAGATAGAAAGAGAGGTTAGGACATGGATTCTTCCATATGTAAACATTTGCATTCTTATTTTGGGTTAATTAGAGTCTTTGAAGTTACAGTAATTTCACAGCCTTTGTTAAATAATAACAATAAGAATTGGAAAATGGGATATTGTCTACTCTTATCATCATGTTTTAATCATTTTCAGTGTCTGTGGCTTAAAAGAAAAAGGTGTTTCATACAGTGTTTTATAACATAACAGTGTTTCATATTAGCAACTACTATTCCATGGGTTTTACACATCAGCTATTTAAAGAACTCATTATAGTGTCCCAGTCTCATGAAACCATGGTGGGAATTAGAAATCAGATAACATTTCAAATTTACTAGGAACAAATGTTATTTAATAAATGACCTATGCATGCTTTTTAAGAGTATTGACTAGTTTTACATTCTGATAAAGAACTGTTTGAGAGCAAGGACTCAGTGAAATCCATGCTTACTGCAGAGAATGACTGTGGTTTCTACAAATTTGTTTTTGGGGGAGAGGAACACAAAACATGATGACACATGACACACACAAATTCTTTGTATCTTACACAAAAACATTGCTCCTCTTGCAGCTTCTGCTTACCCAGATCCCAAAGGATCAAATTACTGTTTCAGTTAAAATCACTTTTCCTGTAGGTGGAGACAATTGTTGATTTGAAATAAGCTTAAGTCTTTACATTTTGATTGCAAAGTATCTTTGATTTTATCAAGATACTATTGAAATAATGAAAATTAGAATGTAAGAAAAAGCTTATTTTTTTTATTTTAAGGTAGTTTACTTAAGCCTCTTACTGAAAGAGCTGTGCCATTCAAATATTGCTTCTGTAGTAAGAGTGGCTACTCAAATACTTTGGGTTTAATTTTCTAAATATCTCCACCCACTGGTCAAATTTACATTGATGAAGAGTTTAAGTGATACCTTCTAAAAGATCCAAACACAGGATGGAGGAAAGTAGATTGAGGGTAAATAGACTGAGGGTAAAAAGGTGGATAAAGTTTTTTCTTAAGACTAGTAACACAAGGTAGGGGAGCCCTTCGGTAAATCAACAGGAGAATAAAAGAAAGATGTATCAGCCATTCTGGCTGTGTTATTCCATTCCCTGATAAATTTTTAAAAAATATTTTATTCCATGTTCGTTCATTAATTGTTCAGAGATCTTACTGTAGAGATCATGTCAGTGATTTTGCATGTAAAACATGTCAACATCTTTCTATGTGATGTTGATTTATTTTTTAACAAGTCAGCGGGCCAGTTGGTAAGTCAGCCTTTACATATCTTATTAAAATTCCATCCCATTCCTTTCCTGATCCTCTGTTGAAGTTTACAGAGGTCTTTTTGGCAAGATGAAACTGCTTATGCAGCAAAAGTTCTCAGACTGGGAAGACTGACTATATTCTGGCAAATGAAGTGAGAGAAAAGTTAATTTCTCCTTTCCAAGCTATTCTGGCTTACTATATTGTGAGTTGTCGTGCTGTAGCAAAGGACAGGGCTGCTGCACAGAAATTGCTTGAACGTTAATAATTTTGCTGTAGTCATACTGCTGCTTACAGCTTCTCATGCATTCTTCAGATCATTAGAAGGAGCTGTAATCAACAACTGAAAATTCAGTTTACGCATTCTTTGGTAAAGAGCATGCAGGCAGAGAGAAGTTGGTAAGTGAAACTTAATGTTCGTTGAGCGTGTGACAGTAGGGCATTCAGTCATCTGAGTTCAAACCAGACAGAAAGTCTGTCTTCTCAGATCTACTGGCACGGCTCTGCTGCTTACACTACACTTGGTATGGAACAGCAAAATGGGATGAGCAGTGTTTAATTTGGTCACTTCTGACCAGTGAAGTTACTTTATACAGATTTAATCTTTGTAGTATTTTAACAACTTCCAGGAACTTGTTGCAGTTGGCATTTGTCTTACATGATCTTCCCTGAGGACACACTGGGTGTACATTGCTATGTGTGGTATTTCAAGCAGTGTTCAACTGCAGCCTATTTATCAAGTGAAACACTTGGTTTCACTGTTAATTTTGTTTTATTCTTTCATAGCTTTACGTGGGGTGACCCACTTGCTGCATGGATAAAATTCAACCTTGGTTTAAGCCTGTTGTGTGAGAGGAGTTGTCCATCATTAGCTCTGCAATAATCTCACAGGTGTCTTGTCGCCAGAGGGATCAGATGGACACACCACCTTTAAGTCATTGTGCTTTGGGAAGCAAGATAAACCGGTAACTTGTGTTGCTGGGTACCTAGTCGCAGGGCAGTAATGACTGTGCTTGAATTGCTCCCACTGATGGTTGAGAGCCCCCACATCTGTTTCATGTTCCTGTTGCTGGAGGGGAGAAACGTTTGGGCAGTTTTGAAGACAGGCTATAAATACACTAAGAGAAAAGGGTATGGGAGCACGGAAGAGTTTAATTGTGTCTTGAGTCTGACACTTAATTTGATAGGAAAAAAAATCCATCCAGTCTTTATGTCTGAGACACACACACCCTTGGCTTCCAACGCGTGAGTCTTAGGGATCCAGACATTGTTAAAAATCGTGCTATTGGAATGGGAGGTTAACTGGGTGTGGACACGGGTGAAAATATAAGAGGCTTTGGCTATTAAAAAAGGGGCAGAAAAGGGTTTTGTGTTTAATGATTTCCAAGTTGGAGTGCGGAGCCCGAGCGCGCCGGGTCGGCTCGGAAAAGTGGCTCAAGCGCGCTCTCCAGTGGCCACATAGAGATAGCGGCGCTGGGATGGGCTCAGGCCGTCCTGGCCGCCGCACCGGCTGAGTGACAGAAGCCAACTCCTGTCGTGCGTATGGTTGCTTGGTTAGCTGAGTACACTGATAAATAAGCTGGTCCTTCTTAACAAATAAGTGGCTAAATTCCTTTAAAAAAAAAAAAAAAATCTGCTGTTGCCAAAAATTGATTCAGTTAGGAATCTTGCTCTTGTTGTTGTGTCAAAAAAGGACTGTCCCATCCAGCAGTCTATTAGATGGGGAGATTGCTGCAGTCTCTGCTGGGACTTTTTGTGCTGACGCCTGGAAGCAGGCAGGTTTACTGCTGAATGGAATTTATTAGCTATGAATTGAAGCGTGCACATTTAACTGTGTCAAATCTTGGCAAATATCTCTGCAAGCAGCACAGACTAACTAAACAGCAGCAGAAAGAAATGTGTATTTCTTACCAAGTTTAGTACACAGTTCTCAGTCTTACATCAGACTCCATGCTGTTCAGGAAAGCAGCGGGGGCCTTCAGAAGGAAGAACTTCATTGGCAGTAATGAATAGGAAACGGAAAAGAGAAGGGTGGACTGTTCAGCAGGTGGACTCATCATAAAGGGCAAGGTCTCAAGGCGCATTGTGTCATTTGAAATGTCTGAGATAACTGCTTCATAGATGATTTCAAGTTTCTGGTATTGTTTTACTTTGTCTCTCTTTACGTGTTCAAACCATGAAGTTCTGGCTCCTGATATGATAGAGTTCTCTTTTGTAGACAAGACCTCAGTTAGCCCTTGTTGGACCACACACCTTGTTTCTCCAAAAACCTCAAGTGTTTTGAGAGTTTTATATGATAGTGTGACTGTCCGAATGGTACTGTTAGATCTTGCTATTAACTGGAGTTGTTAAACTAAGATGCTTGAAGTAAGTTTGAGCTTGTAAGAATGTAGTGTTTGGTTGGATTTTTCAAAGTAATTTTATTTGTAAGGTACTCGCAAAAAAACTACATTGAGGAACATTCAGTGAAACCATTAAGAATCCTTTCTTTAGAATTGTAAGAATTAGTCTAATTACAAATTTGGCAAAAAAGGCATGTGTAACAAGTTTCAGAACAGTCTGCTACTTAGCTTAGAATGTACGACCCTATATGGAAAAGTGCAACTGTGTGTCTGTTCATATGTGACGTCTGGTATGAGACAATCATATCAGTTATCTGTTTACCACTTCTGATGAACGCATTACACAAAATGTGTACTTTTGTGCACAAAGCGCTTTTCTCGCTATTGATGTCACTATAAAGCTTTTACACATTTCAAATAATAATAAAAAAAATAAAATCCCTTGGGCTTCCCTACCCCAGGCATAAATGATTTTACTTTAAAAATATAATTACTGTACTTCCAGGAGGTAATCTCTCTGGACAGCCATAGACTAGTTTGAATTAGATTACTCTGTTTTTTCCTCCAGGGTGAGTTAATACATTGAATTTTATTTTTCTGTAATTACTTCACAATTTAGATCACTTTTAATGCTTCCTATAACTAGACTGGGAAAGTTAAGAATACTTGCATTTGAGGGGATGACATTAACTTTTTTCACCCATAACTTAATTTCCTTCGGGTAGGTATCAGTTCCGCTCCTCAACTTCATACAGCTCATGCTGTGTTCAGTTAGTCTCAATTGTAGAGTTTCTTAATTTGGAAATACTGGAAATATTTACTTAATAAACAGAGAGTAAGCACACTAAATCATTCAACTGTGACATTTAACCAAGTCTAGCTAGAGCAATGTTTTTGTTAAATCTGTATTTCCAGAGTTCTGGGTTTGAAGTCTTTCCAGTAGTTTGGCAGTAAGCTTCCAAATGAATAAAGCAAGTTACTACTTTTACCTCTGTTACAAAATCTTTGGACAGAAAGCCAGTTAGTGTGAAATAAACAGAGGAGCAGAGTTAGTCAGGGGAGATAGTCAGGAAAATGTTTTTCTGATTTTTTTTTAATGAACTTCAGCAGGAAGGGCAAATCTCTGGATAGACGATTGCGAACCACTATTGGATGCAAATGCTTTTATATAAATGACCTGTTTGTATTTGGATTTTACTTTAAGAAGCAGCAATGCACTTAAGCAGTAGATGAGAGAAGACTATAGAAATTAATTTGCAAATTAACCTTCTAATAATACAATGCTGTTTTGAAATTAAAGGAAATCTTTGTTTTGAGGTCTCAGAGTATGACTTCCTGTTGTGTTGAATACAGGACAAGCCAGGATATCTGCAGAGGCAGATTTTAGTTTGGTAGTTGGCATCTGGTATCAAAGTGCAGAAGTATTATGTACTAATGCAAAAGTCCTACAATGTTAAAGGGTAAAACTTGTTACTTGTGTTGTCGGTGAGGTCCTACAGCCTAGCTAAGTAACATGTAAGTCCACTGCAAACTTGAAAGTGCTTGGGTCCTGTTGAATAGAGTAGGTTTTCAAATAATAACTACTGTCATTGGGTCAGACTGAAGTTCCATCAAGCTCCTTTTTCTAACATGCAGTGCAGCATCGGAAACCATGCAGAATCTGTCAGGAGCTCCTATTAATGTTATCTCTGAGCAGATTTTCAAGAAGACAGAAGACATGGATGTGTCTTGATGAGAACATGCTGGGGCCAGAAGAATTAGTGGCTGAATAGCCTTAAATTCAGCTTCCAAATAGGCATAAAGAAGCATAACATGGTCCCCAAGTGCCTAGACATCATTATCCAAAATCTGATGAAGAATTCATTGTGCTAATGCGCAACAGCAGCAGATTCCAAAATTTAGTGCGTTGTTCATGACTAAAATAACATCTTATGTAATTGCCCTGGGCCTGCAAATCAGCAGCTTCCAAAAAGATCTTATAGCTTTGCAGAGGGGATTGAAAACCTAAGACAGCAGAATGATTGATAATGCTAAAGGCCTAAGTCTTGAAGGTCTCCAGGAAGTCCATCTCTGAGTAGAGAACAGATTATGCATTTGCCACTCTCTTTTTTTGTTTCTGCTCTCATGCGAGTCATTAGGGAGCCAGTATAAATGCAATAGGATGATCTGTAATACCAGGCACTCGTTAGCAGCTGTGGATGTGGCTACTTGTAAGAAGAATCTTCTTCTTGTAAGAAGAAGATTTCTATGCTGAAGAAAGGAACTTTCTCTTGTTTGATGTGATCTTACTCTGTGTTAGGATATTACCCATTTGAACTGGACAAGGTTGTGACCAGTAACAGACTGGAAGAGGCAGTCTTTTAAAAATACATGTATTTTATTTTGTTTGTATGTGTGCATACATATATGGAAACATAGAAGAAAAAGAAGGAATTTTTAATAAAATGCAGTATTTTATATATGTGTGTGTTAAGATGTATGTGGGTGTATATATACGCATGGATATGTATCTTTAAAAAAAGAATGCTTGTCTGTAAACAGAAAGCCCAACATCCATAAACTGTCTAAGAAAGCATAAACACAAATTAAACATACATGACATTTTCTCCAGGTAATCTCCCAGAATGTGGCTAACATTTAACCTGAAGATTTTTTAAATTACATTAGGTTGTGGATTGTTTATGTAATTTGGGTTGGGTGCTTTTACCATTCGAGACGCTTCAGTTTTAAAACTGGTCTTAACTCCTCAGTGGACTAGTATTCATACATAAATTGCTAGTGTGCACTGGAGATCTCTTTGATTAAACATGAGAAACTCTTATCCTTGGATTGGATTACTGTTTAGTTTCTTTAAATAATTGACAATGGATTTTCACTGAAGTGCTTGATAGCTGAGATGTGATACGTGCAGCATTGTAGCCTTCTGTGAAGATTGAACCAGTACTAGTTCTTGTTTTGGTAACAGAGCTGGTGGCAAGTTTGCAGCAGATTAATGATTACCCATGTTTTAGTTTAGGAAGCATGCCAGGATACCCATAGATTCATCTTTGGTGGGCCATTGCTCCATTCTGCCTAATGATGTGTCCAGGTGAAACAATAGAAATAGATGTTTAGCCTCCAAACACTGGAGCTTGTAAAGCTGTTTACATATTTACCTGCTCCCTAGAAATCTGACTGCTGCTGTGAGATATGTTCCTTCTGATACTGGCTTCTGCACAGGCACCTTGAATAAGGTGAACCTAGCCTTGGCAATTATCTTGGTGTGGCTTTAAAGGTTTTCTGCCTTTAGTGTGGGGTTTTAATAAACACAGAAAGATAAAGTGTGTTGGGATTAAAGAAAGAACATTCTAATAGTTTAAATTTTGGGTTGGTTGGTCACCGAGTCCTTTGAACTTACATGTGTGAGCTGATAAAAGGTGTCATCTGAAGCTAAAGGGAAGACTTCTCAATTAGCAATAGAAATGCCCTTTCAACTTAGTCTGACAGTATGGTATCTGGTGCCTAGAAGCATGTTCAACTGATCTGTGGAAGTGCATAGATAATAAGGAAACATCACTGTCCCAATTGCTGTGATTAAAAAACACTCTTCTTAACATCCCTCTTCACATTGTCCTATATCGATATGCAGAATTGGGAACAAGAGGAAGCAGCTGGCTCATCTTTCCCACACTCACTTCAGTCAATCTACAGGTAGCTAGCAGTTTTTTAGATTTGGTATCACTTGGAAAACACTTCCACTTCCAGTTTTACAGCAGTAAGCAATGGCTTTACTTCTAGGTTCAGTCTTGTGATGTAGGGAAGAAGAATGGAGTCAGGTGTTCTAGATCATCCTGTGTTAGCAGTAAACTGGAGATGTGTTTTCAATAAAATCAGCTTGATACAAGATCTTAAAATCCAGGCAGTGATTTCTGTACAGACTAAAGGCTTAGTGTTACAGAAATAGTTTCTACTGCTGTTACATGGTTTTCTGGGGTTCCAGGATGAGGGAAGAGACGAGACAGTTGACTCCATGCATCAGAAGGCTTGATTTATTATGATATGATATATAAGATATAAAAACTATACTAAAAGAATAAAGCTAGAGATTTCACTACCAAGGCTATCCTAAGAATAGAAAAGAATGTGTAAACTGAAGTCTTCTCAGCCTGAGACGGGCTGAACAGGTGAATTGTGATAGGCTCTTAATTGCAAACAGTCTGACGGGGCCAATCACAGATTTCTCCCCATTGCATTCCACAGCAGCAGATAAGAATTGTTTACAGTTTGTTCCGAGGCTTCTCAGTTCTCAGGAGAGGAAAAATCCTAAGTAAAGGATTTTTCATAAACTATGTCGGTGACATACTACCTGCTGGAAATGTGGTGTCAAGGATTCAAAGAAATGTAAAGAGCTCTTTCCCCTTTACTTTCCAGTCTATCATCTTCTCACTCATTAGTAAAAGTCACAATTCTCATGTTTGATCCTTACATTGTTTAAAGAGGCAATAACAAAGCAATGTCCCAACACAGTTCTCTAGAAAGGTTTTAAAAAATACTTTTCCAAGGTGACTGTCTTATTATCTTCTAATAGAAAGTGTAATCATTGACAAACCCCTAGTTTGCCCTGAAAGGAATGTGGAAGCTCTCAGGCTTGACAGAAATTGGGAAGCATGTAAAAATAAGAACAGTTCCATTACCAAGAACTTGATCCAGGCTTTTGTAGGTGCTTGCTCTTCTTTGGAGAAGAGGTTTTGGTAGTGGTAGGTAAAACAAATAATTATGTAAAGTTTTTTTTTATTGAGTTTCGTATTAATGCAACAGAAATGGAGAAGGTATAACACAACATACATATATGGAGTTTAGAGAAAATTGTCTGACCTTTCTTATCCTGAGTTGCACCAAGAGGGCAGGTCTTCCTCTAATTATTGGTACATCTTGCTCAGAGAAGTGACAAAGGTTTATCTAACTTCTGCTCTCAAAACCAGCTATAACTTGATCATCTTAGTACGTTGAAATTGGGTCTTGACCAGACTTGTGTTTTCTCTTGCTGAAGAAATAGATCCTTTGGGAAAAAAAAAAAAAAAAAAGAGTAAGTGCAGCATGAATATGCTTCTTGTATAGAAATAGGAGGAAAAAAGGGAATAAAATTTACCAGCTGTAAATTGAATATTGTCTTTCCAAGTGATGCCCAAAAATACTCTTGTGCATCTGAAGATGTTGAATGCATCATAAATCTCAGCTAATATTATCTAGAATTGCTTTGCTTAGTTGTCTGTGACCAAAATTAGAATCCTGTAAAGCTTCTGTTATGTAGTTTTTAGAGTTCATTGTCAGCTTCTGAGCGAATTAAAAGGATGAAGAAGGACTAAAGAAGTGAAGACTCATAAGGAGACTCTTGAGATCTTGGCCATCGTATTTTAAATTGGAATTTAAAAATGTTAGATCTCTGAATGTCTGTAGCTCAGGTTGTTTTTATTCAAGCTGCTCATTCTTTTGTTGCAGCTAAGCTGCCATTTTGGTTTTAGTATCTACTCTGATTCTTAAGCATTTGGGTATACTTAGGAAACAGAAGGGGTACTTTTTGTGTGAACAGAAATAGGCAGTGAATAAAATGATAGTGGAAAAATCTTGAGGCTGTATGAACCTAATGGATTAATCAAGAGTTATACTGTGTGACTTTTCACAGTTTGTACTTAGAAATATATGCAAATACCTCTTGTCAGCCTGTTTTGAGGGGATCTGAACATATAAACCTCTGAATAAGTCTTTCATTCAAGTAGGTCACTTCCTTTTTATTCTTTTTTTTTTTGACATAATTCCCAAACCAACTTTAACTGATGCCTTAACTTGGAAGTCACTGGGGCTGGTTACCTGCTTGCAGCTAAACTGACACTTAAATCCTTTTCAGTAATATTTCTGCAAATTCTACTTCTCTGGAATATTGTCTAACAAACTTTTTTAAAGGCAGCAGGCTGAAAGAGGGACACAGTGAGGGACTCAGCATTGGGAACCTCCCTCTATTTCGCATCAGTGAAGAAGCATCATGTCATCTTCCAGACAGAAGTGCCAGTTTGTGTACGTGAAGACAGGTGGAGCAGGTGACAGTTCCATTTAAAGACTACCCCTTCCAGCATGGTGGTAAGCACCATGTGGTAGTGCTAGATTGTGTACAGAAATGACAGATGAGGTGTGGTTTCCTGGGCCATAAGCTGGAATATATGAGACATTTCACATTTTTTGTTTTTCCTACTGAGCTACTCCTTTTGGTCTGTCTAGTTTTTCTAAGTTCATTATAATGTGTTGCCTACTTTCCAGCCATTTTTCCCCTTTTATTAGATACATTTTCAAATAATTTACTATTAAATAGGTGTTCAGGACTTTTAGCTCTCAAAAAAATTTTACTTTTATGTATGTGTTGGAGAGATGACCAACTTCTCTGTGTATGGGTGTTTGACTAAATGATTTGAACTCTGATGTTGGGGTATGTGCACAAGCCTGTGTTCTGATGGCTGGTATGATGACTGCAAAAAACCCATGAGAGATATTCTGACACTAAGATGATCTTGAATTTGTACATCTTGGTGGTAATTAAACTCACTGAAATATATTTTGTACCCCTCCTGAAATATAATCCAACAAAAGTCTTCAGAGGATTAAAGTCAGTGAGTATTTATTGAGGATTATTTGTGCATGGTGTTGGAAGTGCTGTGTCTGTGAATGTTTGGGATGCTGTTATGTGTGCGTCTTTTATGGAATCTTGAAGGTCGTGGGACTCTGTGTATTGTATGGCTTTGCTGTGCTGTTAGCACAGTACATTCAAGTAAAAATGTTTGGTGAAGCAAGAATGTCTGGGATGCAGTTGCAGTGATATTTCCATGCTTCAAATTTATGGTGGAGTCTTGCAGCTCTGCTGCATGAAGCAGACTTGTGCTGTGCTATAAACTCATTTCATCAATCTTTGCATTGTTTTTCCGTATCTGTCATACAGAAATATCTGTATCCGCTTGTTTTTGGAAAGCCTCAGAACTGAAGAATGAGACTGATAGAATTACTATACTGATTTATTCATTTTATTAAGTGTTGAACTTAAGATAGTCTTCCTGATAATTTAAAATGAGAGATCTCATGTGTGCACATAAAGCACTGTGTAAGTGTTCCTTCTCACAGATACTGGTTCAGGGTATCTCTCTGGAACAAGAACTGCCTGCAGAGTGATGGGCTTTATTTAAAGAATTAGGAAAACTGATGAACAGTGTAGGTCTGGTAAAAATCCTTTAGGGGAAGGGTTCTGCAATATCCTGCTGGTATTTAGCATGGATGAGAATGTTTTTCTGTTCATGTTTAATTTTCTGGTTGGTATACAAGATCAGGAAATTGCCGGTCTTCTTGGAGTCCTCTGTTTTAACTTGTTTGACATGGTAATAATTAATTTATTAAGCACAGGAAGATCACAGTTTTGAGCACATGTGAAATTTATGTAACTGTATAGTGAATTTCAAGTGCTTAGAGTGTATATAAAAAAATTACCATGAGACTATTTAATTCTCTACCCTTTCAGCTATAATTTAATCCTATGTTGAGCCAACATAATGCATGCCTGATTGAATCTTTATCCTTCATAGCTCTTGATGTCCATTGTTCTGGACAGAGGCATGGTAACTAATTTGTGAAAAGATTTTTTCAATACAGAGACTTGGCTTCTTTTTTGAACTACTGGCAGGAGCTGATTCAAAGCAGTCTCTCTGGAATTAAAAAACAAGTGTTGATTCCTTCTGTGTGAAAGTTGGCTTGTCTGGGTCTGAAAACTTGTGCTGAGAAGTGATGTGGTATTTAAATCCTGACACTGTCTTTGAAAAAACAGAATATCTGCCAGATTTTCTGCAGCTGAGAAAGCTTCTTTCATGTTTCAAATGCTTCAGTCATTGAAAACAAATTCCTTCTTACAGGATCAAATGGGTTTGCTATAACTACGGCAAGTTAGTGTAGAGGAATACTCAGTGCCATCAGTAAGCTTGATTTATGGAAAGGATATTAATGAAGATAGAAAAGTCCCTTTCCACGCAATATGTTGTTAGTACTGCTGAGATTTTTTACAAACAGTATTCCAAAGGAAGTTTTGGCCTGATGATCTGATGTTTCTAAAGTATCTCTCAGTCTACAAAGTAATGCCAGTAGGCTGGATCAGCAATCCAGTAAGTGCTTACCAGGCTGCTGGGCTGGTGCCTTTTTTAGTGGGCCAGTGGATCTGTCCAGGGACGGGTGTTTGGGAGTCTACCTGTATGTGGTTTACTTTATTAGATCTGTTTCTTCAAGCTGTTTTCCCTTCCTGACTGGACCAAAAGCAAGCTAAAGTCCAGCATGTGTCATTGCAGTCCAGCAGTCTTTGCAACTTTGCACACATGTGTAGCTGACTCTTAGGATGCATGTAGCTGAGAAATCGGGATCTCTTGACTTAGGGAAGTGCAAGTCTGGGCTGCTTAAAATGATCAGCTGCTTTTTGAGTAGAGACAGTCAACCAGGTTCTGTCTTGAGTCTAGGACTTACCTTCTACCACATGACAAGTGCAATGTGTGCAGGTCTTCTGGAGGCTATGTTGATAGACAGGATTTCTGAGAATTTGAAACAGAATCCAAGTTCCTTTTGGTATTGGGCATGTCTTCAAGAAAAGTATAGTGAAAAGTGAAAGAAATAGAGGTGATTATTAAAAAAAACAAGTAAACAGGTTGATTTTCTTTCTGCAAAGAGGAATTTATACTTCTGAAGATGCATCCCTAGACTATGTTGTTTCAGACCTTTCAAAATCCTGAGGAGGAATGGGGCCATTTCACTTACGTGTCAAGTTTGTAGGAGACAATGACTACTCCATCTATTTCTTGCTACCTTGTGTGCTGTATAACCTTGTGTGCTATATACCTGTCTGCTGAGATAGGTCTTGATTTTTTTTGTTCATAAGTACTGGCAACAATGTGATTTTGACCTTGTAACACCCAGAAAGTTATGCAAAAGGCGTCTTAGCCCTTTCAAGTTTTCTTTGGAACTTGAAGGTAATTTCATGTTAAATTATTCCACAATCTTAAAACTAGTGGTATCCAAAGAACCAATTTATCCATAGCGGGTTACATTGCTCTCTTTTTATATTGTTCTTAGGCCAGTACTCTTCAGGGAAAGAGGAATTCACTGGGGAGTAAGATAAGCAGAAACAACCATGGATGGGACTGACTGGTCTGAGAACTCATTTGTTGTGATGAGACAGTTCTCTCAAGTGCCATGCTGAAGGTGGCTGGCAAAGCAATTATTTTTTTCCAGGTCAGGACCTGGACTTCATAAAACCATCTTGGGGAAAAGCTCTAACATGGAATTATTATTTATCTATTGCGGTGAAATTCCAAGGCTGGGAACAGAGACTCATGATCCTTAACCTACCATTTCTGATTGTACATGGGAGGACTTCAGTAGGCTATTTTGGGAATCCTCTCCTTTTCTGGGGATGGCATTAGAAGTGGTTCTGACTGCTGCTACCCAGGTGACTGGGCCTTAACATTTGTGCAGATCTGAGAGGTTTTCTTGGCAAAACCCAACAAGGGTTGTACTACTACTTGTTTGTACTAGTGCCTTTCTTTCTTCTTCCAGCCCCTTTCTCTGAGACCCCAAAGAAGTGTGAGAAACAATAGAACAAAGGGCTTGAGTGAAAACTAAGATAATGTGGCTTTTATTGTTTCAGCATAAAAAGGTTTAAAGAGACTTAGCATATGAGGATGTGTATGAACTGCTTTTAAGAAACAGCAAATGCAGTTTGAAGTTGAGAAAGAGATTATATTACAATTTTTCCCCCCTTCTGTATGCTTTCTTGTGGCTCAGATGCAGTCAAAAAGCCAAGTTCCATCATGGTCTTACTTTTACAAGAGAAGCTATTATAAAAGATGATGTCATATCAGTAAAAGTTGTCATTTCAAACCTTTGGTATTTACAGCAATTTGCCTGTCTCAGAAAATGATGAAAAGCCTTGACAGATATTATTCTTCACTAAGTTTTGCAGCAGTATGAACTGTTCAAGAAGAAAAGTTCAGCTGTCTTTGCATTTGCCAATGGTTCTTTTGAAAACAAACAAACAAGCCTTCCCCCCCCAAACAACAACAACAAAAAAAACTAAACCAAAATATTTTAGCTGAAAAATGTGCAAAATATACTTAAAGATCTCTGGTTTTGCTTCAGTTGGAGTGGTGGGCTATGTGACTGAAAATTCAGAAGTTCTTAGCAAAACTTAATGAAACCAAACTTGGTATTCTGAGGAAATGGAGTAGAAAATTTCAAACATGTCAGTATGCATCACATACAGTTTTGAAGACACCCTTTGCTGTTTCACTGCCTGTGCCCACCTTATATGAGACAGAACACTGTCATTCAGGGTTTACAGCAGTAACTTTGAAATTGACTTTAAAGTGAAGGTGGCAAACATTCAAAGAGAGCATTCAAAATGGCAGTTTCCTTAAAAACATGTAGTTCTTAATTCAAGCTGCCCCAAGACCACCAGAAATAAATTTTTCCCAATGTTACTGTGCCTAGATATTCTTAAATTGAAATTAGATTTCCTGCTTTTCATTAAACATTTGCAGTTGTGAATAAATCCTGATAATATAACGTGGAGAAGTAGTCCAAGATAAAACGCATGACTAAGGGCAGTGTGACTTGCTCCATAAAGTTTTTCAGTTCCCTTCAAAATGCAAGTGTCAAGCTGATCTTTTTATTCCTTTTCCAGGGTTCTTGAACACAGCCTTCAAAGGACTAAAGGAACATAATTGTTGAGGGTAATGAATAGGCAATTGTGTAAATCTTGACTGCAATGAATTGAAAGAAAGGTTTAGAATGGAGTCTCTTCGCTAGGGGTGACAGAGATGTATTTTGAGCATTCCTGAAGGTCAAGTAAGCCGTAAACATGCCATATTTTGGTATTTCTTTATTAAAACACAAAGGTTTTATGTGGTATTTTTCACTATTTAGAAAGATAAGCTGTGTTATTTGGTAAACAAATTTGAAAAAGCCATTTTCTATCCACTACATCACTACTAACATTCCAACTGTGTTTTGGAAATTTTCTTTGTGGGTAAAGCTTTAGCTGTGTCCTTAAAATAAGCAAGAACTGTGTCATATGACAAAGGTAGTGAAGTAAACAGGTTTCTTTTGTTTTTGTGTTGCAAGTCACCCTGAACTAGAGCATTATTAATTTAGTGAATTGCTTTTACTGCTTCCCAATAAGATTGTTTGGGCAGAAATGTGGGTGTGTGCATGAGAGAGATTAGTTTAGTGGAAGTGGGAACATTAGAGTTTAGGGATGAACTTCAAGTGAAATTTTTGGAAAATGTACTAGGTGATCATGTGAAATTGAAAACTGAGGTCCTGGGACAGAGATAATTTCATTTGAATGTTATAAATTTTGCAGATTCACTCCTGTTTGCAGATTCACTCCTGTCCTAAATTTTTTGTCTTCAGGCTGGGATGTAGTAGAAAATTGAGTGAAATTAAGTGAACACATCCCTATGGAAGTGTTTCATGGTGGTTTGTTTCCTTTTGATAGAAAAATGGGCTAGGTAGAATATAGTGTAAATAAATATCTTTTTCCTTTTTTATTAAAGAATATGTTGACATAGTCTAAATATTTTCTAAAGTGCTTTAACTTATTTTGTGCTCCAAAAAGCTGTCTTTCATTTCTGTTTTCTGCATATAATTTTATTGAGTGATTTTCAAATGCTTGTGTAGCATCCATAGTGGAACCTCAAAAATATTTTTATGCCTGCACTGGTACAGCTCTTATTTAAATACTCCAGTGTATTAGCTTGTAAGGGATAATTCAATAAATACTTCACAGTAGCAGAGGCCTGAAACAGTGCATGCATGAAATGTTAACATGGGTGTGACTGGTAAAAGGGCAGAAGTGTAGTTTTTTAAGTGGCTGCACCATAATGGAGCAATCAGATCTTGAAAGTGCTGAGTTTAGATGCTTTCATTTAAAAAAGATTTCTGCTGTTGTTACAAAATAACTCTGAGAATGTGTTATGACAGCGTTATTTCACTTGATATCAAAACTCTTCATTATAAAGCTCTTATTTGTTAGAATTCCCGAGTGTCTCCTATGCTTGAAGCTGTAAAAGGAAGTAGTGTTAAAAGCAACAGTAGTATCTGGATGATATGTGGTTTCTGGAGCATTTCCTTGTCTAAGCATTTCACTAAAGGAAAAGTGAACCAAAAACAAAGTGCCAAAAATTAATTTGAAACCTAGAGTAATAGCAAAGTGTAGTATTTTCACTGAAGAAAGAGGACATTTTGTTCAGTTACAGTTTTTAATTTTGGAGGAGAGTGACGTTTAGAGTGTACTTTCGTACTGTTTTGTGACAGACTAGTAGATTGAGCTGACAGTATGATGTAACTGCAAGAAGGTCAAAATAGATCTCATTATCTCTCCCTATCACTAGAGGGTGAACTATTAATGGTGTCGTGCATGGCACTCATGACACTCTCATCTGATATATTTTTCACACCTCTGACTGTCTGTATGGAAAAAAGGTGCAGACTGGAAAAGGTACAGGGCAGTTATGCCAGGTTTGCTTCTTTCCCAGTTGATAATAGGAGAGAAGCCTTCTGAAAGACAGAAAATTGCCCTCTTAATGTTACAGTAATGAAAATGGAGACATTGTTTTCTAGATGTAAAAAAAAAAAAATCGAATTAAGATTAGGGAGCAGAAAGAATTGTTTAATCTAGATTTTCTATTAACCCATATTAAGGAACTGCCCAGATATCTGAAGTGTGGGTTGTTTTTAATGATATCCTCCTGATACTCTGTTGAGTGATCAGGTGCCTTGAGACACAAGGATGCAGACACACCTGGGATGCAAACTGCAGTGAAACCAACATTATCTCTGGTAATAAGGTTCATCAAAGATCTCTGGAGGAGCAGTGTTGTTACTTTGCTACACAGTGGAGTATCTAGTTTTGTTTATTTGAAGTACCTTGTCTTTTTTTTAGATATGCACAAAGCACGCTACAGAACAGCTGTGTAACTAATGTTCTGAACCATTTCATTTACACTGACAGTAGACTACGTTACAAGCCTTGTGAATTTTAGCTTTCTTTGAAAAAATGCCTATCCAGTGTTCCTAGATTAAAGTGCAAATGGTTGGAAAAAGATGCTGATGACCAAGCTTGGGCCAGATGCTCCTGGGGTTCCTGGTCTCAGAAGTGGGACACAACATGCAGCTTGCCTTATCCGCCATGACAGTTGATGTAGACCAACAACAGTTGATGTTGATTGGAGACCAGCAACAAGATGCAAGCATGTTCTTGGAGTGGAAGTCTGCTATCCCTTTGGGAGGGTGTTCATTATTTTCTCTTCAGGTCTAATTTTTTTACTCGTGTGAAGAAGATATATAATTGCAGAAGAAATCTTAATTGATTTCCAGCTGTCCTTAGGCTGAATTTGTGAATGGGGTAAAACAATAGATGGTTCTGCATGGCTTTTTCCCTCCAGTGTTTCACCAAGAAAAGTGGTACAGTAAACTGATTCTTACATTTGTTTGTTTGTTTGTTACACATGACTTCTTCCTTACTGTATAACTGTCCTCTTTACTTAAGTTAGCATTTTTTCAGTCCTGCTTTCTGCAGGCTCTGTCGTACTGCAACAGATAAATAATACTGAGTACTGTGGCAGAAATGCAGATACAAAGCTTTTGATGCATTTGAAAGAGTGCGCATTAAAGAAAGCAATACTTCAAAAGCTGTACTTAGGTTGTTGTATCTCTTTTGCTGGCATTTTAGACTTCATAAAAGCTGGCATTAATTACCAGAGGTACTGCAGAGAATTCTGGTTTCTTCATCCAGCTACTGTTTGCAAAATACCAGAATGATGGATGTGTTCAATAAGCTCAGCCTGTTGTATAACCTGAGTGGAGTGCAGGATACATTCTGAAACTTTGTTGAATTTCTCCTATAATTTTGGACTACAAAGTAGTGTCTTAGACTGCCTATCCACTGAATGTTTTGCCTTCATTTAAAAATCTGTTCAAATATATTCTCCAGTGCATGAATTACTAAGGTAGTTGAAGAACTAAGGGTAGTACAGTCTTTATTCACCAACATTGAAAATTCTCCTGGGGCATGTCCTAGTACTCATTTAAAACAGAGTAGTCTTTACGTGACATCTGTTTATACTTTCCTAATATCTGTAGAGAAAAAGTAAAAACACCAAAATTTTTTTTAATTCAGCCTTTAAAAAAGCTTCTAGTTGACTTGCTCATACATGCTCTGGACTGTGCTGTATGGTGCCTAAAGATTTTTTTTTTCTGTATTCATGTCTGTTGTGTGCATGTGTGTCCTTCCTCAGTTAATAATTTCTGTGCCTGAAGCTTGCATCATACTTCCTCTAATTAAAAAAGGTCAGAAAACTTGGTACTACCTAACACCTATATAGGCTTATCTTCAGAGCATCGAGCTTAGTTAGGATGAAGTTAATTGCCTTTGTACTTTATGAAATATTTTTCTTGGCAATCCTTTAAGAAAGAGAAGTCTGACATAATTTCCTTAAAACTAGATTTTAGTGTATCTATCCTCAATATCTTGTTGTTGGTCATGATATATGTATTTAAATAAGACTTAAGCTTTTTATGCTGCTAGTTTTGGAGTTTTGATGTTTTGTTCCCTTTTTATCTTTGCTGAGATTACTTTTAAATAGTGCTTTTATTTTTTCCAAAAGATGCAGCTGTGAGGTCCATCTGTTCGTCAGAAAATTTGTGCTTCGTCTTTTTTTAGACAATCTTCGCAGCCTGAAAGAAGTATGTCTGCAGTGTTCAAGCTGGGAAAGGGTTGTTGGCTCTTCCCTATAGCTTTTGTGACCTTCACAGTCATGAAAAATGGGCATGAAAGATATGGTTGAGCCAGGTTTGATAAGGGTAGGGACTGCTTGAGCTTCTATTTATAGGTATGTTAAAATAGCTCTGTCTTGGCTTGCTGGTAGTCTTGGAGAAAATAAAGTAAAAAAAAAAATGAATAAACTTTGCTAAGCACTTATGTTATTTCTTTTCAATGTGCAGAAATTTAGTGGGCAGAATTTGAATATCCAGAGGAATATACATTTTTATCAATTAGGCTTTTCCTTCTTCCTTTAAAAATTCATTGCCATATGTGATTCTGCAGTCAGTAAAGTGTTCATGCTGCAGACAACAGCTTTCTTCATTAATCAATCTTACTGTCTTTTTAGAGGAGATTTGCTGTGTTTCTGCCTGAGGAAGGGGTCCTGTTTAGAAGAGGTGCCTGAGTGATGTTACCATGGAATGCTGCACGGGAATGTCTGAGTTAAGGTGGCTGTCCAGGGCTGGCCCAGCACTCCCTGCTTGGCAGTGTCTGTCAGATAGAGGTGTAAGGTGTGTGGGTGGGTGTTTGAAGGCCGAGTATCATTGCACCCTGCTGCAGTCAGCAGCATGTGTGGAGCAGGTGACTGGTTTGTAGAGGAGTGTGGGACACAACTGCAGAGCTCCACCACTCCTGTAGCACTCACTGCTGTGGAGCTGCTGCCGAGAGTGATCCTGCTCAGTGCATGCAGCTGCTGGCTGTGAAAACACAAACATAATGTTGTTTGTGCTCCCTGCATAGTGCTTCCCCAGAGACTTTTATCTGAAAATACACTTTCTGAAACTTACTCTAGTAGTAGTAAGACAGCTTTGTCAGCCTTTCATATATTCTTGGTTAATAGTCTATTTGTGAATGAACTTGCGAAATATTCTCAAAATATTAACTTGTTCATAGGTACTCCTTTTCTGTCTTCTAGACTGCTAGAAATGCTATAATGTGTGACTGGGGAGAGAAGTGGCCAAGACAGAATAACTTTTTATTTCCTTTGCCTTTTATTTAAGCATAATGATCATTATTTAAAAACCTTAAGCACAAATGGGAAAAAAAGTTGCAGAGTTGTCATTGGTTAAGGGCTGGTGAAGTTAAAAATGAATCTTTTGTCTGAACTTGTGTGTCTTTTGAAACTTCAATATATCCCTCTTGAAAAGGTTTTAAATCACACAAGAAACTATTTCTGAAGTTTATGTATGTGACAAGATTTTAATCTAACTTTCTAGACTTTGTGTGGAGTACCTGCCTCTCCAGTAGTCCTTGAGGTATTTATTATAACTTTCTACCCAGATGAGTAGGCCATGTGGAAATAAATATGCGTGTTTATTTAAATATATTGTACATAATTTTCTTTTCATTCCTGTTATTTTGTAAGCTTGGAGACTAATAAAATGAAGCTGAGCTAAAAAAAATTGTGCAAAATATTCATTCTGAAAAGCTTTAATTTTCCCCAGTGAGTCACACATTTATCTTCTGTCTGCAAATCTGGAAAATTTATTTAAATGTATGCTTCCTCTTCCCTCTACATAGACTTAATGTAGATGAGAATTAGGCACTGAAAGAAAGAATAAAAATCAAATTTGGTAGAAGAATCACAGCTCAGAGCTTAGTGAAAACCTGCCTTTTTCTTACAATTTGAAGAAGAAAGGAGCTATCAGGGTATCTTTTACGTCTGTTTGATCTGAACTTACTATTGTAAGGTACGATGTGTAGATTAAACCTTTGAAACATCCTTTGGTTGTCTGAAGAACTCTGTGGGAATTAGGAGGATTTAATTCTGGTTAGTAAATTTTGCATTAGGAAGTGGGATTTCTGTATTCCCACACCTCGGGATGCATGCTGTTTGACACAGAGATCAATTAACATCTCTTTGCCCCCTTTCCCTTTTTGAAATGGGGTTCAAATGACAAACTAGTTTCCCTGAATCTGGGGTCATATGTATAGTAGGAATAAATTGTTCAGTGCATGTGCACAGCAGACCAGTATGTTCCTGCTGAGTCTTGCTTGAGGCTTTCAACTTGCTGCAGTTATGAAGATGTTCTTTGAAAATTGACTGTGGAAATTAATTCTATGTGTATTTCATGTCACGAAAGCCGGGGGCTGGAGTTGTAATCTCATTTTTCTTAGGAGTCCCAGCTCCGACTCAGTTCTGTTGTCACCCTTTCCTAAGAATCCCTGTATTTCAGCACCTCGCCTCAACTGAGAGTCTGTTTCTGCTACCCAGTTCCGCCTGGTATGTCTGGAGGCTGTTGTCAGTGGGTTTCTTGTAATACGTGTGTGTTGCTAGGTGGTTTTGTAAACCATTGTAAAAAGCCATGCCTGTCTCACGGTGTCCTCACAAAAACACATCCTTATGTGTTGTGATAAGAGTTTAAAGTTTTCCCCAGATGGGTCTTTGAATATAGAAACAGGCTTGTCTTCAGAGAGAGCAAGGTGAATGGTAGAGCTCTCAAAGTCAGTATATTCTTATTAGTTTCCTGTAGAAGATGGGACAAGAGAGGGAAGAGGCACCCAATTAGTTTTCCACTGAAGGAAAAGCACACATTTCCTCTTTATTGTACACCAAAGTACCCAATAATAATAAGTACTTCTGACAACCTGGTTTATGCAATTTGTTCATGCGGTCCTTAGCTCTTTAGTATGCCTGACTTGAATGTAAGTTCTACGGGGCTTTCTACCCCCCAGTGAGTAACTTCTATCAACATTTCAAGGGTAGATTCACCACAAAAGAGATGTGCAGCTCAAAAGGCAATTCTTGATGGGATATTTAGATTTGGTAGTTTCAAAACTCCTCAGTTCCATCTGTTTCTTGCTTGGTAGGAGCTGATCTTTTAGTAAAACTTTCCTACCTAAGTACTTTCATCCTCAGCTTTCATTCCTGCTGCTCAGGAATAAGATAAGATGCATTTTTAAAAGTGCTAAGGTGGCTTTACCCTGGAAAGAAAAAAAGGGAAATTATTTAAATGAGTGCTACTTGAATCTATATTATTCTGAAAGATCATTTTAATTAAGCCTAGAAACAAAGTATCTCCTGTTGTTTGTTGTCTAATAGATCCTATAAATGAGTAAACGAAAGCCTCTTGAATAGATACAGAAGAAATGGTTCCATAATACATTTCCCAAAGTGTCTTCCCCTCCTCCCACCTTTGCCCTTAGTCTTTAGATAAATCAAATTTTTAGAAAGTACATGTATTAATATCTGAGGCATATGTAGTTAGTATATTGCTTAGACTTTCAACGCTATTTTCACACATGAACAAATACCAGCTTTTCACATTAAACAGGAACTATATTTGAAAGTGGCCCATGGCTTGTATAATACACATAAAACACTGAGATTAAAATGCTTTGTCAAGTCCATCAAAAAGTATCCATGTATTTGTGGTCTATTCTTTTTAAATAAACCAGCAGACATAATTCCTGTTGGAATATGCTCTTGTTGGTTATTTTTGGCAAATAACATTTGATCATGTTCTGAATATTTTGCCAGGTGAGTGTAAAGCAGTGAAGCATGGTGAAGCATATAAATGTTCCTCTGCCTACTATGTGCTAGGTAACAGGTGCAAAGACTGTTGAAGCTTAACCTTTCTCTCATGCTAAAATTTTTTTGCTTAACATTGTAACTGATTAAAATAAAGGGATACTTAAAGGTATTATTTTTTTATTCAGCTACTTAGAAAGATCTTCCCTTTAAGATGGGGAACTATCTGCACTGAGGCAATATTGAGCCTCATATTGTGTTCAAACACAAACAATACAGCATGAGTAAAGGTGCCTTATCCTGCCTTTTTGGTTTGCTTTCTAATTTTGAGACAACACTATTTATAGCTAATAAAACTCTTGCCATGATGGCTGTGCCATGAGGCAATCAACACACAATTGTAGGAAGCTGTTTCTGAGAACAGCTGGTTTTGGTTTTGATGACCTGGAATGGAAGTCTGCCTTTGTGAATTTTTTGAACTCTGCATGTTGATAAAGCTGGTTGCTCTTTTTAAAAAATGCTGAAATATACTTAAGTAGTTCTGATGCTAGATGTTTGTGAAACCTTTATTAAATAAAATATTAATTTGAAAATACCCTATTTGCATGAAGACATTCTTCTGAAGCTTAACATTGCTCTTAACATTTTATTTTTGATGATAAAGTTTTTATGTAGGGACTATTTATTAAAATTTGATCTAAGTCAGAATTCTGAAAGGCTTAAGTAAGAAACAGGATAATGTCATGGAGATAATATGAACAATGTGTTTATTGTAGATGTTTTTGTCACCGTCAAGTGCTGGAATTGCAGCTGGTAGTTGAGATTCATACTTTGACTTCAAGGAAGCTTTGCATTTTCTCTGATTATTTGTAGGAGAAAAAGTGCTAACCTGAAATCCCTTAAAAAGAATTTACATAACTGTTAAAAATGTTAAGAAAGCTTATTATTCTAATAGTTGCATTATTATGCAGCACCTATGGCGTAAATTGGCCAGAAACATCTGCCCACTCCTGCAGATAGTACAGCTTGCGTGACTACATTGAAAGTCACGAGTCTGAAACTGGGAATTGAGAAAATGTGAAGAAGGCAGTTTCATATGCAGCTGAACTAGTCAGGAGGTAGGGACATACCTGATCTGGGGAAATTGTGGACTGTTTGCGAGGTAATTTTGTGACTTTATGTAATGTGTGGTTGCTGACAGGACTTTGTCTGTTACAAAGTAGAAATAATGCTACTTCAAATCTGAAAGCATAAAGTGTTATTTTCCCTCCTACTCATGGTTTCACAGAAAATTTACTTTGTTTGAAACAAAAAGTGTACTTAAAACATTTAACATAATACAGGTCTTTTGACATGCACTGCTGTAGTTAAAATGTCACACGTGAGTTGATTTGCTTGTTGAAAAGTCAGTTCCACTTAACAGAAAGAATGGCCAGAATTTTTTTTCTTCAGATGGAATTTTCTAGGAAGAATTGGAATCAGAAAGTAGGTGTTGAGAAATGCAGTTTGTTCTGTTACTGTGCAGTTTCATAATAGCTTTCATTATAAAGCAGTGAGGAAATTTAAGGGTAAATTCCTGTGTGGGAGAAGGGGCATATAGGCTTTTCTAATTCTCTTGATATATACTCTGCAACATGCAGAGCATTGCAGAACACAGTGGTTATTCAAGGCTTCTGGGCTTGTTGGGGATCTCAACAGCAGGTTTTGTTAGTTCATACACCTGTGTGTGTGTGTCTATTTGAGCATGCATATATAGCTTAGCAGGAGTTGAAAAGAGTAAAGTTAAGAACAAGAACAAATTCTCTTAACTCACCTCGATGACTTCAGGGGATCAGACAGCTGGGATGGTGGCATTTTCTGACATTTCTTTGGGCAGCATTGTTGACTCTCAGCCAAGAGTGGTTCTCTCAGCAAGTCTGAGAGTACCGGGCAGGCACGATGCATGGCTCATTGTAGGGTGTACTTCCCATTGCAGTGTGTTGTGGGACCAGGCTGGTGTTAGCATCTGCACCGTGTGCACTTAGTGCCAGAGTGCAGTGGCTCAGGACTGGCTGTAAAGGACTGCTGGAGGTGCACATAAGTGCTCCCACAGTAAAAGCTGCCTTGGAAACAAATTTTTGGTTTAAAAAAATTGGTTTGAAACTACGTGTTCATTTTTACAACAGTGAATCTGCCTCTACAAGCATTGTAAAACTTATGGGTTGCTGTATGTATGAGGGCTGAAAACTTCTGAAAAATATGAAATAAAAAGAATACTGAAGGAGTTGATTTTATTCTATTTGGAAGATTATGCATACCTTATACATAGTTTATACTTGTTTGTTTTTTCAATCCTTAGTAGCAAATCTTGGAAGGAATGTGCTGGGCCTGGATTCAATTTGATGCAACCTTGACTTCATTTTTCAGACACACACACGCACAAAAAAAGTTCTTTTTCTGTTCTGTCCCTTTGTTCTCAGTAGATGTACTTGACTGCTTAACATCTTTAAAGTTAATGTTGTGGTGTTTCCCAGAGCTTTTGCTCCTTATGGAAGCCTGTTTTGGTCAGTATTTACTTTTTGTTTTTGTTTTGTCAGCAGCCATGCAGCAGGTCTTAGACAACCTTACTGATCTGCCGACATCGACAGGCGCTGAAGAAATAGACCTGATTTTTCTTAAAGGAATTATGGAAAACCCTATCGTAAGATCGCTTGCTAAGGTATTTAAATTTGCTGCTTTGAGTAGAATCTGGAAATGTTTTAACTCTTACATTATTTTGTGAACATTGAGTGTGGATTGAGGTATCCACAGCACGTTGTTGGTTCATCTTATTAAAAGACTTGAAGGTCAGCTTGAAGGTGAAGAGTTCATGCAATTTCTGTGCATTCTGGTTAATAGTTATATAGAAAAATCTAGAGGAAGATGAAAAATTCAGAGACTACAGAAATAATGTGGTTACATTATTTATTAAGAAAAATCATAATATTTGAAATTAGAAGTAGTTGATTTTAATGTAGTCTTGGAACCACAGTTGCGTGCATAACCTATATGCCTTCTGACTTTTAGTGGTTTTGCCAGAGATAAAAACTGAGAGCAGTCACCTTCATTATTCCATGGCATAAAAATGTTTTCTTTTCATCTTTAGCTCAAAACTACTTTCTGATATGCCAGGAAAATATTCTCTCCATGCCCGTTTTCCTGGATCTCAGACTAATAATTTTATCTTTGATTGCCAGATCTCTAGAACATGGATTATTCTAAGTTTTTGTTCTTGGATTACAAAAATCTTATATGTATGGGTGGTAGCAATCAATTATAAATATGTAAGGTGATATTTGCAAAAAAATCTTTGGACTCTTTAATTAAAATGTAGCAGTAGAAAATGCGGTCAAATACTGCACATCATTTATGTATGTTCTTAATCTTACTTCATAAAAATAAGCTCCTTTCATGAGGAAAACCCAGTTAACTTAAAGACAGCTGTCTCTTTAATAGGAATAGACATCTGAAAGCAGTGCCCTCTGGGCAGGTATGAAATCCTCTGTAAAGCCAAAGGATTGCTCAGAGAATTTGTTCCGTATAAAAATCTGGAAAGGAAAACTTTGCATGAGAAGTCATATAAGAATTTACTTCTGTTTGGCCATTCAAAAAATTGGTTGTAAGTTGAATACATGGTGCAGTAATAAACTTAGAAATAATAGAAGTGTCTTATCTGCTGGTGAGATGACTGCAGAGAGAAAGATTTGTGTACTGAATTTGCTAGAGTAAGAAAAAGTGTTTTTTTACTGACAATGGGAACAACTTTAAGTATCTGCTGCATAAGTCATCTTTAATATTTATCATAAAGAAAACGTTCACTGCAAAGCCTTTTTTTCTTACAAAGAATTTGTGCTTTAATGGCCAGTAACAATTAGGTGGAATTTAATGACTAGCAGATGTAAAAAAAAGTGCTTGTAACAGAAACAGATTCTTAACTGTACACATGCTTTATCTAGAATTCTTAAAGGTTTTAATTGTGTTCACATGGTGTGACTGCACTCATATTTTCTTAGTAATTATTTTGGAAAAATCCTCAGACTTAACGAGCAGTGCTAAATAAGGATAAGATCAAAACACATTTGGTGAAGCATATGTAATTCACATATTTGTCCCTAAAAATACATAAACTTGCTTTTCTATTAGAAGAGCTGGTTCTCAGTTCTCAGTCATCTCAGTTCTCTTGATGGTTACATTGTGTAAGCAGGCCAGAAATCCAAAAGCTCTTTCATTTTCCTTTATTAGCCAGTTATTAAGGTGAATCAGTGTGTAAAGTACACCACAAAGGACAAGAAGAAACTTGGGAAAATGTGCCACAAGCTATACAAACTTATTTTCTCCTTTTGGTCTGTAAATAAATGAAGGCGAACAATAGGTATAGTAGTTAGTTTATAGTATTTTGCAGTACATTTTGGCTGATCTTTTAAAACTGGGTTACATTCATTTCACACTTTTCCTGTATAGAATAAAGGTAATTAGGTAGAAATCACAGATTTTTTGGGGGATAGGGTTCTTTCGCTGAACTTTTCCACTTTTTAGTAGGTGGTAGAGGAAAGGAGAACTTATGTATTTTTACTGTTATAATTGTAAAATGTTTTTTCCTGTCACCGATGTTTATAGAATCATAGAGTAATTTTGGTTGGAGGTGGCCTTTAAAGGTCACCTTGTCTAACCCCCTTGCAATGATCAGGGACGTCTTCAACTAGATCAGGTTGCTCAGGGCCACGTCCAGCCTGACGTTAATTGTTTCCAGGGATGGAGCGTTTACAGCCTTTCTGGGCAACCTAATACAGTGTTTTACCACACCCATCCTGAAACTTTTCTTCCTTATATCTAGTATCAATCTGCCTTCTTTTAGTTTAAAATCATGATGCCCTGTCCTATTGCCCTGTTCCCATCTTTCTTGTAAGCTCCCTTTAATTGCTATAAGGTCTTCACAGAGTCTTCTCTTTTCCAGACTTAACAAACCCAACTCCATATCTTTCTTATGCTGATGTTTTGTTCAGTCCTAACTAGTCTTTAGAATTAATATGCTTTTTGGAAAATAGCTGTTGAACTTTGAACAAGCATGACTTCTCCTGAGTTTTGTTACTGAACTATGGTATCAAAATTCTCTTCTCCTGGATTGTTAACTAGTCTCTCAAACCTCAAAACTTTATCTTCTACACTACTGCTTTTGGCATTGTATCGCAGCCTACAGGAGACCAGCTGAATGCCCAGCCCAGGCCAAGGAAACATCTTGGGAGTAATCTATAAGCATTTAGTCCAGTATTTAAGATGTCAAATTGTTGGAGGTAATAGCCTTACTATTTGAACATTTGGCAGGTATGTTATATACTGAATGCACAGAAAGGCTCAATTCAGTATCAATATTTCTGAAATGTTCTACTGAAATGAAAAAAAAATTGCAATATCCAAGGTATGTATTCCTATTTGCTTGTTTTTTGACTTATTCATACCATTCCATATCCTGTTACTCCTCAACATATTACAGGATCAGAGATTGTTCACTGCTAAAACTTTATGTTCCCCAATATATACATGGCCTTGATTTTGGAGTGAAGGTGAGAATATTTGTATTTGGATTATATCACTCAGTGTTGGTGGTGTTTTTTTGAAAACAATGAGTGAGAAAAAAGGTAACCCATATTCTCTAATCTAACAAAGGTTTTGGAGTTGGGTTATGTTTAAAAATCACTAGATTTGTGTTTTTATTTGCTGCAAAAGAACTAAATTGTAAAGAAGGATATTGTTTACTGTATGTGTTCTGTACAAAATAGCATTCCCTTATAAAGGAGAATGTGTGTAGGTGCCGAGCTTCCTATAACTTTGTAATCACAGTTGTTTGGTTTGTGTGTGTTGGTGTTGGAGAATGTTTGAAATGCCTTTCTGTTAAGTTAACCTTTCCAGAGTTTGGCCATCAGGCCTGCAGAAATACCATTTTATAGATGTGAAGTACAATTTAATACTCAGATGATTTCAGGAAGCAAAGTTCTCTGCTTTTAGCAAAATTTTACTTTATTGTCTGTTTTAAAGCAGTAATAAAAGAGCAGAAGTGCTTGCATACCTTCAAATTGTATCTGTGGGAAGTATATATAGATGACTCTGAATTATATCTATTATGTATTTGTTTTTTATATGCCAAAGTAATTGCTCCTTTGTAAATTTCTTGTTGCTGCAGTGTTGAAAATAACCTTAAATTGAGAATCTGAGTTATTTTTGGCCTCCTCGTATTCCCTAGTTCTATGATAGAGCACTGTCTGTAATAAATAAATTAAACATTCAGAGATGCTTCTCTTCCTGCTCAAAGCACCTACCTTTAAATGAATTTCAGTATCTGCAGAGTTCAGAAAATGATTATGTCTGCAGGAATAGCTCTAGAAATAGATGAAATGTTATCCAAGAATCACAGGATGGTTGAGGCTGCAATGGACCTCTGGAGGGCATTTATTCCAACTCTCCCTACTCAAGCAGGGCCACCTGGAGATGGTTGCCCAGAACCACATCCAGCTTTTGAGTATCTCCAAGGAGGGCAACTGCCATCTTCTCTGGGCAACCTATGCTAGTGCTCAGTCACCCTCATGCTGGAAAAAGTGTTTCCTGATGTTCAGACAGAGCTTCCTGAGTTTCATTTTATGCCCACTGCCTGCTGTCCTGTCACCACTGGAAACAGGTTGTCCCTGTCGTCTTTGCATAGTATAGTTTTTATACACATTGATGAGATTTCCCTGAGGCTTCTCTTTTCCAGGCAGAACAGTGCCTCAAATGTGAGGTGCTCCAGACCCTTCATCATATTTGTGGCCCTTCACTTAGCTCTTTCCAGAATGTCCAGAGTGTTCCAGGTGTGGCCTCACTAGTGCTGAGTAACACTCGCTTTTCTAGTAACACTTCTAATGCAGCCCAGGATACTGCTGGCTGCCTTTGACTCCAACTCTTTTTTAGCATTTCCTTCAGTTAGGCAGATTTTAGCAGAATGTGCTGTTCAGAAGGTGTTTGAATGGGAGGAATCTGAGATAAATGTTTTTCTTGCAGACTCTGGAAAGATCCCATAGTTCCTTTCCTGCCCTTCTTCTAGGAGGTGTACTTTTCAGGATTCTAAAGCAGGAAAGGTCCTGAGGTGCTGTACTGTTGATAGAGCAGTACTTGGTATGTATAGCATAGAGGAGATATGCACTTACAAGCAGCACATACCAGAGAGGCTTTTAAAGTTTATTGGGTCCTGTAGTTGAGCATGCAAAATCCTTCAGCAGCTGAATCAGGTTATCCTGTATATAGTTTTTTCTGGCTTTTCTGCTGAAGATTGTGCTGAGAAATTACTTGAAAAGTTTATAGATTTGAACCACTCAAAACTTATTTACATTATAGTCTCATGTATTTAATCTTACAGGCTCACGAACGACTGGAAGATTCTAAACTTGAGGCTGTCAGTGACAACAACCTGGAGCTGGTGAATGAAATTCTTGAAGACATCAGTCCCTTAGTAAATAAGGATGAAAATGTTGCAGAATTGGTTGGAATACTAAAGGAGCCTCATTTTCAGGTGCCACCTTTTTACTGTATGTTACCAACTTACTGTATCAGTGTCCACATACAGATCTAGGAATAACAATGAAACAAAACTTGAGCTATAACAAAATGTAATATGTAGGATTTTACTCCAAATAAAAGGTAAATCAGAAGCCATGTTAAAAATAAACAGGATTTTATTCTTTGATATAATTTCAAAAACATTTTTACTCACTGTATTAAATTCTACTGGAGTTTCTGTTATAAATCTTGGACAAGCTTTTACTTCCTGTTTTACTGGAGTTTTCATAAGAATTCCCTGAAGGCTTGCTTCATCCATAACATTTCCAGGTGATCTTAGTTCCTGATCATGAGCATTGTCCATTTCAGTTCTGCTGTTTGCACTCATGCTCCTGTGTAGGACATATGGTTTGCAGAGTGAATGAATGTGTGTTACCTCGTTCACAGGGGTCCCAGGATGCGGGAAGAGACGAGAAAGTTGACTCCATGTATCAGAAGGCTTGATTTATTATTATATGATAGATAATATATTAAAACTATACTAAAAGAATAGAGAGAAGGATTTCACTACAAGGCTAAGCTAAGAATAGACAAAGAATGTGAAAACAAAAGTCTTCTCAGACCGAGACCGGCCGGACAGGTGTTCTGTGATAGGCTCTTAATTGGAAACAGTTTGACGGGGCCAATCACAGACCTCCCCGTTGCATCCCACAGCAGCAGATAAGAATTGTTTACAGTTTGTTCCTGAGGCCTCTCAGCTCTCAGGAGGGGAAAAATCCTAAGGAGAGGATTTTTCATAAAACATGTCGGTGACAAATGTGTGAGCTGATCTGCACTGCTCTTCTGTGAGCTGATCTGCACTGCAGCTGAAGCTGAGACTCTGCATCCCTCTCACTGTTGCTCTGCTTAAGTGAAGTGTTGACATATGCTTGTCAAAAGCAGATGTTTTTCCATTTTGCTGTTTCTATGACTAGCTTCTGTACTGAGCCTCAAAGATCAAGGTTTGAAAATCCTTTGTAGATTCTGGCCTTTCTAGGTAGAGTTCAGTGGGCTTTGCTGCTTCAGGGGACTGCTACTAAGCTAAAGATATTCTGTAGAAGAACATAACTTTTTGCCATAGTATAAGTGGGTTTCTTTTGGCAGACAGCTATGAAATCATAGGCATTTTTGGGATAAATGAGTTTAAACGCACTTTTCCCCAGGTTTTTCATTACATGTTTTACAAACGTAGCAGTGAGAAATATTACTGTTTAACATGGATAAACACTGAACATGCTTTTGGTTATGTTGTGTCCTGTTGGGAAAGAAATCACTTGAAGAACTCAGCTTTTGGGGCAGTAACTTTTCTGAGTACTGACAATTCCTCTGCCTCTCCTGTGTTGGCCTCCCTTGTGCTCTTACTTGTCCAGAAAGGCATCATAGCAGAGTGATGAAAAACTATGATTTGGAGACTTAATGGTGCATAAACCTGCAAATCAGTCTTTGATCCTGTAGAAGAAATTGGTACTTGAAAAGGACTGGTTGAGTTTGGAGGAATTGATAGTTAAAATGCTCAAGGATTAGAACTGAGGGCCAGCTGTGCACTGACAGACCTGACAATGATCCATTGTGTTAGACAGAGAAAATAAAGTTTGAAAGTCAAAGAGGATGATGAATCAAAAGATGAAAAGGGCATAACAATTGAAGTGCTGCACTTTGAAAGGCTCAGTAACAATGATCTCTAGAGAGAGATGGCAAAGGCCAGAGACAAGCTTGGGAAAAGGATCTTTGGGGTGGAAACTGGAGATGGCCTGTAGGAGACAGATCAAATAAGAATTTTTGGGTGACTAAGAATCAAATAAGAACTACTGGGTGAATAGCCAACACTAAGGCAAACCCAGCATTTATTCCTGTTCTGTGGTCAGATCTACAGAGAGGCAGAATGATGATGTTGGTGTCAGATACTTCATTAGTTCGGGCTTGAGCAACTTAAACATGTAATGTAAGAGTTCCAAAATAACGGGTGAACTGGAATGTCAGGATTTATGCTCTTTCTTGTACCTTTTTTGTTGCTTGATACATAAGGAGCAGACATGAAACTGCATATATGCTATCTTAGCTTTACAGATTTGTTCAGTTTTAGTGCTTCCTAATTGTATGTTAAAGGTTCATTTAGCAAACATCTCTTCTGTCCCTGCAGTAGGTGTCTAGTGAAGGCTGTAAGGCTAGAACAAGCCAACAACAATACCTTCCAAAATGTGTTGTGAAGATTTAGTGATTTGTTGCTAAGGCTTCTGAGTGAGAAATACTGTCATCTACCTGTGGTTCTCTTCCTTGAGCTTATTCAGTTGTTTTTTCAACCCATGTGAAAATCTGTCATTCAAGGCATTCCCCATCAGAGTGGAGACTGTGCTCTTTTGGGTTTGAGACTATCTCCTGTCAATTTCACTTGATATTCCTGTCCTCTTGTGTAGGAAGAAAGTGAACAGTTTTTCTTAATCAGCTTTTCCATGTTACTTGTGGTTTGAGAGACCTCATTGTGTCTCTCTGTGTCAAATAAATAAAATGAAGGGAAGCAAAGCTGTATACAGCATGGATTTCTAAAGTAGTGTCATAATTTACATTGTATTTCCTACTCATAGCCTAGAAGTTCCTAGTATTTGGTTTGCCTGGTTAACAGCTCAATAATAGAACAGAAAAGTTCAGTTAGCAGGGATCTACAGTGATCATCCACTCCAGCTGCCTTACCAATTCAGAGCTGACTGAAAATGAAAGCCTGTTATTAAGGGTGTTGTCCAAATGCCTGTTAAATGCTGACAGACATGGGGCATCATCCACTTCTTTAGGAGCATGTTCCAGCGTTTGACCACTCTGTGAGTAAGGAAGAGGTACCTCTAGGCTCAGGGAGAGTCGAGGTGGATTGCTTGTTAGGCTCAGTTTGGTTTTGTATTGTTTACATCTTCAAGATACCACTTCTGAGTTTATCAGTTAATACATTAAACTAGGATTGTGTTTTCCCTTGTAGTCTGTGTTGAATTTAATTTGCCTTGTTCTCAGTCTATTGCTCATGAGGTGCCTCTGCAGGTTACAGTCAGCTGTTTCAGTCCTTGAGTAGTTCATCAGCATCAGCAAACTGTCATTTCACTTCTCATCCCCATTTCCTAGGGCATTTATTTGACATGTCAGTATATTGGCAGGTGTAGAACTGAGCCCAGATGCCTGTGGAAATCACCTGAATTCTGAAAACTAAAAATATTATATTCCTGGCACTAATTTTTCTGTCTTCTAACCAATATTTTCTTCCACTTGAAAACCTTACTGCTTTTTTTTTTGTTTTTCTGAAAGACTTCTGCCAAAGGGCTGTGGAAGTTGTTCTACATTAACAACTTTAACTGCCTTGTTGCCATGCTTGGTGACCCATCCAAGGAATCTGACTAGATTTGAGAAACATCACTTCCCTTATTAAGCATGTTGATGCTTTCCCATGATCCATTTTGACCAGTCATTCTGGGTTTTTTGGAAACTTCTGATTTGTTTAGTATCAGCATAACACTTACTGTTTTGCAGTTTGTTGACTCTTCCTTGGAACCTAGTTTAAATATTCATGTCATAGTTATTGCTTATATGCTGCTTCTTTCCCTATAGTATTGGGTAAGTCATGGGCGTGTAAGAAAAATGCAGTGCAACTTTGTTTGCTGCAAAAAGGACAAAAAAGTGTGAAAGGAAGAGAAAATAGATGGTTAAGATAGTTAAATGCTGCCCTGGAGAACTGTTTTATTCATCACTCTGTCAGAATTGGAATTAATTTAAAAAAAAAAGTCTGAAGAAGTTTTAATTTGTATTTTTAAAATTTATTTTCTGTGTGCCTGTTGTGAGGCTTTCAGTCTCATTTGCAGAAACAATGAGCAGTTTTGGCTGCTGTGTGTGAGCAAAAGCACCTAGCTACTTATTTCTTCAAAGTATATCTGCTGTGATTCAATTTGGGAGCTGAAAATTAGGGAGAATTTTCAGCCCTTAATTTTGTACTTCCATTACCCATGTGAAGGCAAGCAACAAAATCAGCTAAGGTCAAAGTACTATGTTTTATTGAAGTGATATCATAGTTAAGACCGCTCTAGAAGTACTTCTAGGACAAATTGCAGACCAAAATGCAGATATAGTATCTTTTTTTAAGGCTTGGGAAAGCTATGTGTTTCCTTCTGCAAAAAGGAAACAGAAAATTACCTAAATATTCAATAAATAAGTGCTATCATATCTGCTTCATTTGGTGCGAGTAGGCATATTCCAAATTCTGCATGACGGGAAAGAGGAAAAATACAATGTCAATTGCATTTATAGAAAAAGTCTTTTACATCCTTTCTCCAGTTCAGTAAAAGTGATAACAACCCAACCTGACTCTTTAAAAGCTTCATGGACACTACTGTGTAATTGGTTTAGAGGCTGACTGTATTTTACAAGTGAATGGTTCCACTTCATCACAGCCTCGCCTTACATGTAACCTGCCTTGGCAAACAAGTATAAAATGTGATAAACAAGGCATCAGCGCAGTAGTTTGTTTGGATGTATAATTTAGTGCTAGAAATACCAAATTACAGGGCTTCATTTTTTCTACACATTTTTGTAGAAGAGCATTTGGGAAGGACTAACTCTGGAGTACAGGTGCATGCCTGGCTGTATTATTATTCCCTCTCCTTTCTCCTTTTGTTTCCTTGGTTTTTCATCCCTTCCGCTCTTTACCCTTTTTAGTTTTAACTGAACTTTTCAGAGGTCAAAGTGTGAAAGATCTAATGAGTTTCACAGTGTTGATGGCTGGCCAGTAGGTCAGTATGTGTTGGAGAGCCAGCTGGCACATGCTCCACATGGAAAAGTCTGTAGCAAATCTTACCAGACAGTAGCTGGAGAGCAGAAGACAGGAGTGGTAAGAGAGGTTGCCTTGAGGAAAGAAGCAGCAGTTAAAAATTTTCACACTGTTGGAGTGGTCAAACATGCAGAAGAATAACTTCTTCTTCCTCTTTTCTAAGAGTTTGTTCTGTTACTTTCACCCTTCAAGAATTAGCTAAACCATTCATCCTAAATAGATTCTGCTGGCAATAAAATACCTAATCTGAAAAGCAGCCAGTATTTTCTTCTTCTAGTTGGGTTTGTAAGGGCTGATCATACCTTTAAAATGTTTCATTTAGAAAAAGTGATCCTAAATTGTCTCCTAGGCAGATATTAATATATAGGGTTATTTTCCCTACATATTCTTTTGTTCTTACCATCCCTTCTGATTTTTCTAAGGTCATGATTCCCTCACTTTTTCAGGAAAGCCTTTAAAATGTGTTCTTTTCACATGAACAATAGGGGTCTCTAGTCTATTTATTAAGTTCTAATATTTAAACAAGGTTGTCAGGGAAGACTACCACACATTTAGTGCATAAAAGAGGAAAGGAAATATTTTAGATACATCTAGGCCTAAAGTGTTAGGAAAGGAGGCCTGAATCCAAGACTATAGAGTCATTCTACTCTTGTGTATTCCCTCCTACCACAGCCCCCAGTTTGTAATTTAATTGTTCTTTTGGATAAGAATTGGAGAAATAGTTATTCTATTATTTAGGGCAGTGCTTCATAACATGTTTGGATTGTGTTGAGAATTTTTTAAATTAGAAACAAATGTTGAGTTTGAACTTGGCTTCAGCACTGTAGAGAGCCTTGCATGTTTAATGGTTCTCTGTTTACTGAATTTTCAGTTATGTTTTAAAGTATTTTTTTATCTGTCAAATATATGCAGCCACAGAAAACTACTGTAAAGAGATCAATATCTTCTAAGTTTGTGGATTGTTTTTTGATCAAGACAGCGTCTTGCATAAAGAGACCTGTCTGTCACAGGACTGTGTATCCACAGGACTATGTGTTACTTCTTGTGATTTGTAGCAGTTCTTCTAAATGTCTTTTTCTGACAATATTGGCATTTTTTCATGAGAATCTTTCTTACAGCTATCCAGTCTTGGATAATCAGCTGATCCTGTTTACAGGTGGAAATTTTGTATGGAGGAAACTTTGAACCATTTTATGGTTGTTGATCACTCCATGTTTTCGGCAGTAGTTTTATAGGTGTTCCAGCACCAGAATGGAAAGGTCAGATTCCAGTGGAGCTCTGGAGTTGCAGGAGCACAGGATATCACTTTTTCGGGTATCACAAGAAAGAAACAAGGGAAGTTCATGTAACTGTTTTTCTCAGTTCCCTCAGCCATGTTCCCCAAATAAGAAAATAACTTAGCGACATAAAATGTTGTCAAGTAGTCAGGCAGTGGTACAGATGCAAGGCCCTGTTGCCAGGTATCTGTACTTAAGTGTTCTTCAGGACTGTAGGTCATGACCTGGCTGGCTGGAAACAGGCTCATAAAACTGGTACAGATTCTTGAGTTTCAGAACTGAGAGTTAGGTGGGACAGTAATAATTTAACTGTGCCTTAAAGAAACCAATGAACTACTTTTCTTAAAGAAGCCACTTTAGAGTTGTGGGCAGTCCCTGATAGTCCTTCTCTGACTCAGGCATTGTGTAAATAATAGGGAAAAGATCCTTTGACTGAGAGATGGTTAAGTAGCAGTTGAATGAATTCATACTTATCTTATAAAACTGAGTGGTTAAAAAGAATCAGAATGTGAAATGGGATCAGATTTACGAACTCAAGAATTTTATGGAGCTTTTTAATTTGAAAAGGATGACACAGACTGTTATCTTAGTAGGCTTTTTGGACTGTGGATCAGATTATAATGTATAAATTGCATTACCATTAAAGGGCAGAGACCTGTCCAGGCAGCTTTGTGAGGCTTTATGAGGAGTATAGTGGGTTGTGGTCAGAAACTTCAGAGACAATTTGTTCTAGCATGTGACCAGAAGAAAACTAGAAGTTTCATACCACTGCATCTACCTGGTTCTGTGGGTGCTAATCTGTAAAAATGTGTTGCTGATGCAAATTAGTTTCATTTTGGAAATGCAGAAATATCCAAAAATATGTTGCTTGCAAACATTGGCAGAGAGATCTATTCTCCTGGTTTCTGGATTGGATGTGTCTTGGATAGTCAAGAATTAGAAATTGCTACCATCTGACAGCTGCTTGATTTAAATAAATGATTGTTTTTCCTATTTAATTTGATTTGGTTTGTGTCCACAGTATCAGCCACAATAAGCAGCTGTCTTTACAGTCTTAATGAAAGGGGCAAAATCAGTGAATTAAATACTCCTTCTAACCTCAAGCTGAAATGTCAGCAGGTTCATCGTGTAATGGGCAGATTAAAATGACTGTTCAGGTTTGTGACACTCTGAGGGCTTGCATGCTGAGCTTAGCACTAACCTAATGTGGTTGCACAGCCTGTAGCTTAGAGGTGGCTTACAGAAGGATGGAGCAGACTGCATAGCAAATCATTGCTCTTACCTGCTCGCCTGCTCTGCCTTCTGGTAGTTTGCTGTCTTCCTCTGGCATGTGCATGTCAGTATCAGTGATAGTCCCATGGTGTCTTCTTTTTTAGCTACTTCTGTGACACAGTCAGTAACCTGCCTTAAGACTATAACTGGCCAGTCACTGTTGGACACAAAGCTGTGTAGTTGGAGGCCCAGTAGGCATTTCTTCTGCTTGCTGCTTCTCTCTGTGTATCTGCCAGTGTGACTTCCTGTGCTGTAGGATGCTTTACCTTGGACTACTGTGTATGATGGCTATTGGGTGTCCCTTTTCCTCTCATAGAATCACAGAATGGTTTGGGTTGGAAGGGACCTTAAAGATCATCTTGTTCCAGATCCCCCACCATGGGCAGGGACACCTTACACTAGAAGGTGACAGAAAGACAAAGTCTGAAATTTTCCACTGTCTTAGTGCACAAGTTTGATCTTGGTTTACCTGTATGTATTGTCTTATACATTTTTCTTTATCCTAAGATATCTTTTATGAAAAAAATCATGCCTAAATTACATTGTCTTCCAAACATGATTATATTCATTTGGATCTCCTCCTTCTACCTTGTATTCATGTGTGTGGACTGGAGAAAACACCGTTAACTCTATGGTCTGAGCGCCTGTCTTCCAGACAGTATAAACTCTGTAAGCTTGGCTTCGTTTGTTACTAGAATTCTGCCCTGGCTTTATGCAAGTAGGAAGCACTCATTCTGCAGATAGCTGGAAATCCTTGCATACTTGTCATTATCCAAATTACCATGGACGAAAATTTTATTGCATTAAACACAAGTATCTAATGATGAGCTGTCTTCATTCTTTTTGCAGTGGGTTGTTCATTTACTGTAACCATTTGCTCAGATACTGTCTCATTAGGTGGAAGACTATTTTAGGTACTCCTTTTTCTGTCTTCTTCCCTTTTAACATCACATATTCCTCCCCAGTTTAGTTACATATCTCCTATATTTCCTTAAGAAGCAGTATTTTTATGTACAAGATAGGCTATTTGCTAAGGCAATAGGCTTCTCAGTTCATGTGAGCACTTACTATGTCCATTTTTGCTTTATTTCATGTGAAGTAAGAGTATTATAACCTGATCCCAAAAGGACAGATTCAGTGGTTATTCAGCGCTAAATCCTTTCACAAACAGTTATTTCATTACTTTAAAAAAGATTTTTTTCTGTTCCTTTGCAGTCACTCTTGGAAGCACATGATATTGTAGCTTCAAAATGTTATGATTCCCCTCCTTCTAGCCCAGAAGTCAATAATTCTTCAGTGAACAACCAGGTTGTTCCAGTAGATGCTATTCGTATCCTTGGAATTCACAAAAGAGCAGGAGAGCCACTGGTAAGTAATTGAGGGTGAGTGTGTCTTTAAAGTGCTAGTGAAGATGTTTGCATGTACCTGATTTCTTGCATTATGTTTTAATTATTTTCATTATGTTGTGTAATTTAATGGGTGATAAGCTCAGTATTGAGAGGTTGAAATGGGAAGATACTTTCATGTACTCACTATCCCATTCTCTCCAAGAAGTAATGGGATAGTAATTAAACAGTCACTGGGCTGAATGACTGCTGGCATAACTAACACAACATCTTGATATGAGATGATAGGATTGCATGCAATCAAGAGCAACAGTAATTTTTCAGTCATATGAAAACTTTGTGTGAAAGCAATTCCGTGTCACCTGATGCCTCTCTGTATCAGGAGCTCTAACACTATAGTAGCTGTAACTGTTTTCATTGGAGTGGGTGGAATATCCCACAGCTGTGTATTTCTGCTTGAGGTAATGGTAAAATGAAACTGAAATTCAGACAGTGGTAAACTGGGTGTCATGTACCTCTTTCAGGGAGTCACGTTCAGAGTGGAGAACAATGATCTGGTAATAGCCCGAATTCTTCATGGAGGAATGATAGATCGGCAAGGTCTTCTGCATGTAGGGGACATTATTAAAGAGGTGAATGGCCACGAAGTTGGGAACAACCCAAAAGAATTGCAAGAACTGCTGAAAAATATCAGTGGGAGTGTCACTTTGAAAATTCTTCCCAGCTACAGAGACACTGTCATTCCTCAACAGGTCAGTGGCACATTTCTGATGCTTCTGTGAAAAGAACTTCTGCTTAGCGCTTTATTGTGTAAGATTCTTTAAGATTCTGGATTACACATATTTTGATTATTTTGTGAATATAATACTAGGAGAAGGAGTAAAATGTAGATACCTGTATTTACCTTTAATTGCATTTTAGAAATGAGTTTATTCACCTAATATGCTTGCCTAAAAAACTCAAAGTGTCTAAAATTATTAGGCGTTTATATGCTACATATAAAGCACGTTTCTTTGACATTACCACAATCACACTTTGTGCAGTGAAGTGTGTGTGTGTTTATAACGTGATAAGTGTCAAAATAATCACTTTAACAATATTCAGGAATGTATTTAATTCGACAGACAAGCTTTTGTACTCTCTGACTTCATTGGGAACTTGGATGGTGGCTGTTCCTTGTCTTTTTGTTGTTGCTGTAGGCTGTCAATTTCTCCATGGCAGAAGTGTCTTCCTGAGCTAAATCAGTGCCTTTGAAACACCCTATAAGATGCTCCTTCAAGTAGTGGGTCTTAACAGTGTGACTAACAGGCTGTGCTTCCACTAAGTAGAGGCTGAGGGAATGTGCTCTATTGAGGCAGGTGCAGGGCTTCCTTTGCTCCCCAGCCTGGTACAAAGAGAGTCAAAGATGTTTTCAGTTCAGTCTTGCAACCTACTGTTTCTTCCCCTGCATCAAATCTGAGTCTTAAGCAGCTGTGTCTCCTGTTATTTTTGCCATGAACTCAGTGTTTTAAAAGTAATTCTTAAGATTCTACAAGCCTTAAATACAGTGCTCACATTTCAGTAATTATTTTGTATTTTTAAGAAATTAAAAGTCAGAATTCTGATTGAGTTGTATACACTGAAATGCAAGAAAGAGCATTTTGTAATACCGTGTCCAAATGGAACAGATTTTTTTATCATGAAGTAGCTTCAGCCAAGGTTTGCACCATTGATTATTCTGTCCCAGTTGGTGAATAACTTTTTCCCCTTAGATTGTATTTTACATGCCAAATGCAACTTGGATCATGTCAAGGTTTTTATGCTGCAGGTAAAGACATTGCTTCAGTTTGACAGATAGATTAGTCAGAATGTATTTTATACTGCTTAAGCTTTGTTACTTTTTACACATTTCAGGTTTTTGTGAAGTGTCATTTTGATTATAATCCATATAATGACAACCTCATCCCATGCAAAGAAGCAGGTTTGAAATTTTCTAAAGGAGAAATTCTTCAGATTGTAAATCGGGAAGATCCGAATTGGTGGCAGGTTGGTAAAAAGATTAAAATAAGTAATATAAAAAACTGAAAAGCATCAGTAGGTGCCTTAACTCTTTAAATTTATTATCTACTTTCATTTAACAGTAGATACATTAAAAAAATATTTACACTGCAATCCAATTTCAAGCTAATATAAAGATATGAAGTTGAAATACTAAAGGAAAAGGAATATTTTAAATTGTATATGTAAAACTCACTTTACTGTTAGTTGTGTGTATTTGTATTTGTTCTTGTATCATAAGTCTGGACATTTCCACAAATAAATTTAAGGTGGACAGTTTCTAGAAAAAAAAGTCTTAGTTTGACTATAATTATGGTAAACCTTCCCTGACAGCAGCTATGGAAAATGTGGACCCCTTCCTGAGTGCTCAGAGATGCAGAGAGAGAAAATAATCTTGTGGATTTGAAGGGGGTGAGAATAGCTGTTTGGAGAGTCTGTATGTTTTATTTCTGCACTGGTGGTCAGTGTCTGTGAGCTGTGTATCATGCATGCTCATAGTCACATTGTTTGGCAGTATTTCAAATATTAACAGTTCATCCTGCTTTAAGGTGGTATTTCTACATTCAGTCCTTCAGTAGAAATGTAATCCAGTGCTTATGCTATGTTTATTTTTTTCAAGACACTATACATAGAATTAAACATTATCAGTGCCTCTGAAAATGGGACAAGGGAACTTTTAAGACCCTTTTCTCAACTGAGATCCTCAAAATTGGCAAAGAGTGTAGCATTATTAATTTCCCCTCCAACCCCTACATTGCTCACCCTTTGCAAGGTAACAAGCAGAAGAGAGCCAGACGCTGCCTGAGAACAAGATATATGACTTCTTTAAAAGCAACAGAAATATTCCAATATACCTAAGCAGCTGCTGAATTTTGTTGCTTCTCAGTGACAGTAATAACAGAAAGAAAGACAATAAAAAGTGAGGAAAGGCTGAAAATTTATTGCTGCCAACTTAATTAGTTTCAGAAGTAGGCACTCCAAAACTCTGGAGGAATTTGATGTTTAGCTCTCATGCTGACTTCTGTATTGCTTTTCAAACACTCCAATTGTAACTTGTGGGAGTCCAGGAGAAATAAATCTTTAACGCTCAATCTGGCAAAATTGAAATGTGTTAAATCAGTATAGCATATTCCTATGCAGATCATGCCCCAGGAAAAAGAAGTTTAGTTTTTCCTCATGCTTTCTAGAAATGCTAGACTGTTAATGAAAACTTCATACTGTAAAAAATCAGTTAGTCATAGATAAAAGCATACAAGTTGAAAAGCAAACGTCTTCTGTTAGGAAAAGAAGGATTTATTGCAAGCAAAAGATTTATGAAGAATTAAACACTTCATAACTGTGTTTGTGTCTGTTTAGCTTGATAAGAATTGAGCTCACCATGAAATTATTTTAAAGAGAATTTTAGTTATTTGATTACTGGGAATACTTAGGTTACTAAGATTTTAAATCTGTAGTTGCTTCGTGCAAAAAGCTTGAAGGCATGATTAGGGATGTGTTACTGGCATTCACTGGGAAATGGCAGTTAATAAACTGCACTGAAACCTGTTTGGAGCAGCTCAAGAATATAAAATAAATATATTGTATACTAGAAAATCTTGAGTTTTGTCACCTGAGACTTCAGTGTCTGGAGTCAGAGAATTCCACTTGGGAATTTTATGCCAAAGTTTTATGGCTGGAGGAGCTTACTATGCAATGGGAACCAGTAATAAAATTTGGATTTATTTTACTTAAGTTTTCTGAATTTTAATACTCAATAGCAAGACACTATTCCTGTAAAGGAGAATTTTAATATTTACATCTGACTCTGAATTTTTAAGTCTCAGTAGTAAATGTATCAACACTCACCAATGAGAAACTGGCAGTGAGGAAGTCAGTCGACACCATGTTGACTAGAAAAGTGTTTCTTGCAAGTTAAATGTAATAATTTGTTTGTTTGTTTTTCCCTAGGCTAGTCATGTCAAAGAAGGTGGAAGTGCAGGTCTAATTCCTAGCCAGTTTCTGGAAGAGAAGAGAAAGGCTTTTGTTAGGAGGGACTGGGACAACTCAGGTGAGATTTAGTACATTTCAGGAGTAGATTTTGCTGTGACTCCCATTTGTTTTGTTTTTCTTGCCTTCATAAATAATAGAAAAACTGCTGTGTGAGATTACACAGATTATTGTGAAATGTTGAATTTTATATTTTGGCTTTTGCTGAAAGACAAAGGGTGAAGTCTCTGTTTAGTGTTCAGATACAAGAATCAGTTTTGCCACCTGGTGCTGAAAAGCTGAATGAGGTGGGACAGGCAGTGTGCACTTAAAAATTTTTTGTATGGTATGCACTGAAAGTTAATAAGCTAAACATGAATTTTTCAACTGCTTTCTTTTCTAGGAAAATATTTTTTTCTTCCAGTACCATTTGATGGGTTTGTAAATAGATGTAATTTCTTGCAGGATATATACAATTCTAGAATAATCCTTATAAATGTATTAATCAAAAATTTCATGTATTCATATAAATAAGCTTTGGAAATTAACAGAAATTGTGAGTTCATCTAGTTTTTTTTATTTTTAGGGCCTTTCTGTGGAACAATAAGCAGCAAAAAAAAGAAGAAGATGATGTATCTCACTACAAGAAATGCAGGTATCTCAATGCTACATGAAAGTCAAAGCTTTTTTAGGCATCAAAACTAGCAGAGTGTAGTGTATCCAAAGCTAAAGATTTGCAGTAAAATATTTGATTATAAGTTTGATAGATCAGATAGTTTTTATGGTTTAAAAACAATAGTGACCAGTGCAGACATGTCTGTGCTTCTGTTCAGCACTGGGAGATGTGGATATACAAAGCTGTTGAAGGGACTGGAGCATCTCACCCATGAGAAAAAGTTGAGACAGCTGGGAATGTTCAGTCTGGAGAAGAGGAGGCTCAGGGCAGGTCTCACCAATGTGTACAAATACTTGAAGGGAGGGTGCAGAGAGGATGGAGCTGGGTGGGCTTTTTGCAGAGTAGCCCAGTGACAGGGCAAGAGCCAACAAGCAACACAGGCTCTGAACATCAGAAAACACGTTTTCCACTGTGATGGTGACTGAGCACTGGCACAGGTTATCCACAGAGGTTGTGGAGTTGTCCTCCCTAGAAATACTCAACAAGTGTCTGAATGTGGTCCTGGGCATTGGGGTGGACCAGATGCCTTGCAGAGGTACCTTCCAACCTCAACTATCCCACGATTCTGTGGAAGTTCACTAATTGTTAGTCACAGTTTTCACCTTCTGATCAAATAGAGACTTTCTCCTTGGAAGTAAAAGAGAGAACCTGACCTTATGCTGTCCATGGAGAAATAACTATTTTATTCCCAAACCAATTTAAAGCTAGAAGTCTTGAGTCAAACTTACTGCCCTCTGAGTACTGTTTATATTCACATGGGTCTGTTGATAAATAGCAGGACTATTAACTTTTTTTTTCTTACAGCCCTGAGTGCGTATTAAAGTTTTTTGTACATTTCTCAATGTAGAATTTGATCGCCATGAAATCCAGATATATGAGGAAGTAGCCAAAATGCCTCCTTTTCAGAGGAAAACCCTGGTCTTGATTGGAGCCCAAGGAGTGGGGCGAAGGAGTTTGAAGAACAGGTTTATTGTGCTGAATCCTACTAGATTTGGAACTACAGTGCCATGTAAGTTGTCAGCATTCCTATTGTAATATCATACTTTGATTAACTGGAAAGTACGGGATGTTTATCCTTGTGATTCAGTGTAGGAGTGATTGTGTCAGAGCATAAAAATTGTATAGAGTGGGAAAACAAAAGGCTCTTCCTGTTTTCAGAAAACTGAACTCACGTATGACCATGAAAACATTTGTAACTAGCACTTAAATGGTACTGATGCTGTGCAATACCAGTTTTTGTCTGTGCAGTATTTCAGTCTGGGTTTCCTCAGTGTCAGTCACCATCCATTACTGAGGTGATTCCATAAGTTCCCAGTAGCCTTCTGTAATGAATGGCCAGTGGAATTCCTCAGGTCTGCCTTTTAGTTTTTCTCCTGTGGACTTTGAATTATAAATTGTTGCTTTAGTTTAGAAATGTAGGGAAAAGCAGCAAACTTCCAATTACACTGAAGTAAGTGTTTGTGATCTCCAAGATTTGTATAACTGTATTTTAATATATCTAGCCTTAAGCACATGATCTTTCATTTTTCCCCCTATAAATAGCAGAAAAAAACTTATTTTACCTGAAGCATGTTTTCTTGCCTTTCTTTCAGATACTTTGCTCATTGACCTTTTTTTTTAACTCCTCCCTTCTGTTTGGCTGCTGACCAGAGAAGCCCACTCTAGCTACATTATTATTCTCCTGACATGTGCTTTTCAGAATTTCAAAAACAGTCTGTTCCCTTCTGTTTCCAGTGGGCAAGAAATAGATCTGATAATAATAGGAGGAGGGACAGGTCTGAAAGATTAATTGTGTGAGATGAGAGAACCAGTCTCTTATTTGCTGAATCTCTAGCATCAAAACTGGCCAGGGCGCTTAAAATTGGTTGGTGGACCTGAGAACAAGGTTGACTTCTCAGTGTTACTTTTTAAAAGAAATCTTCTTTTGGTAATTTTATTATTTTATAGTGGTGAAATAGTAAGAGGCTTTTTATTGCTTCTAAAATTCTTATTCTATTTCAAAAAAGCCTTCAGAATTACTTATTTCTCTATAATGCTATATAGATGCTTGAATATATGTAAGTAAGTGCAGCACAGTTGTTGAACATTCTTCAAAGGCATAACAGTAAACTTTTCCTAATCTAATAATGTAATCATGCACATGCAATACCCATTTATTGTATACAGAAGATCTTCTCTACTTTGGATTTTAAGTGGGATAATCGGTAAACTTAGTTGGTCTTTGATTAGAAGAAAATTCTCCAGGTTATTTATAAACAGATCTGTGTAGGATGTGTTTTGGGAGGTGGGAAATGGATGAAATTGATCCACTGCTCTACAGGGAGAATCACGTTCTTGGTGTTGAGTTCTAATCCAGCATGTGGTGCTGTGGTTTTTCTTCAGTGTAGATAACTGAACTGTTAAATCTTTGCCTAGCTGTAAGATGTTAAAGCTTACTCTCCAAAATTAATTGCAAACTGATATGTGATTCTTTTTAATGTATTGTATTAACCACTATAGTTTTAATCTTTCCATAGGATCTTGACTAAAACTAGATCTTCTAGTAAAATATTTATTCTAAACAGCTTCAGAGGATCATTTTTCCTGGCACTTGTGTTTTCTATAAGATTGACGCGGATAGCAATTACTGGAAGGGAAAGATTGCTTTCAACTTGTCTCAACAAGTTGCACCAAGTGATGATAGAAGTATTACCAAAGGAATGCACTGACTGTTAGGTTTAATATGTTCTAGAGTTCAAATCTAATTAAATATAAGTAGCAGGTAGTTAATATGGTGATAGGGCAGCAAAGTCAATAATAATATGATATTATATTTTATTTTACTTTTTTAAAATTTTACTTTTACTTTTTTGCTTAAGTAATGTCTGTACTGCACAGTAGTGTAGCCAATACCCAAGACAATTGATAATGATTTACTCAAATATTGGCTTCGATCTTTCTACAGGGAATTTACCTTGCTTTATAAGAGAAGTTGTCCTGGAAAGCAGCATTAGCTGGCCTCCACTAAGATTCTGCTGTGGTGGCTGGGCTGCTTCTGATATTTATAAGAAAGCTAACTTTCTTTATAGCTAGGTCAGGTAATTCCACCCTGGAACAACAGGACAGATACAGAGAGCAATGGTTTTGGGGGTGCGATGGGGCAGATCTTGTTGTGCTCAGCTATTTTCAGAAGTACATTTGGCATTTGAGAGTTAAACTTCCATTTTATTTCCAAGTCACTTAAGTAAGTATTTTATTAAGTGAATACTTAAAAAGATTACATGAATGAGTATTGTATATGGTGTGAAGGAATAGACAAAGGAAGCAGGCAAATGAATGGGTAAGTAGCATGTAGGAAGCAATATAAATAAAGGGAACAGGAGAGGCTGCGCTCAGTTCTAAAATGTATGTAGAATGAAGAATAAACCTGTACATGGAGCAATTACAACTTTATAACAATGTGTATTATAGTCTCCCTACTTAATAGGCAGTCCAGTTTCATACTTATATTTCAAATGTAAAATGAAAACATTCAGTTTATGTTTTTATTTTTTTTGTTTAGTTACTTCACGGAAGCCAAGGGATGATGAAAAAGATGGGCAAGCATACAGATTTGTAACACGAGCTGAAATGGAGACGGATATTAAAGCTGGTAGATACTTAGAGCATGGAGAATATGAAGGAAATCTTTATGGCACCAAAATTGATTCCATCCTTGAAGTTGTTCAGACAGGAAGGACCTGCATCTTGGATGTAAATCCACAGGTATATGATTTATAATGTTGTTATTATTATAACAAGTGTGGGATTATAATGTTGAAGAGGTGAAGACAGATGCCTTCAAATTTAAAGGCTTCTTATCTGGTTTCAAGGTTACAATTATCAACTGGATTCATGTGTTTGTGGAACTTACTTGGAATGGCTTAGAAAGATGGAAAAAACCCAACTTAAATTCTGTGTGAAAGAGGAGTCTTGCAGAGTAATAAATAATCTTTTTAGCCAAGAAAAGAATGATGCTGAGCATTTCAAAAGGCAGTGTAGGAATTTAGAAATAGAAATAAGAATCTTCACTTACGTATTGCTGCCCATCATAACAGATGAGTTTTGTGGGGTCCCTTAAGTAATGGGGAGATATGGTGAGTCACTCTCAAACTTTGGTGGTGGTGGTTTTTTTTTTCCTTTGCTTCTAGGCTCTAAAAATACTGAGGACTTCGGAATTCATGCCCTATGTGGTGTTTATTGCTGCTCCAGAGTTGGAGACTTTGCGAGCTATGCACAAGGCTGTGGTAGATGCTGGAATTACAACCAAACTTCTCACTGTAAGCAGATAATTTCCTATTTAGTTTTCTTTGAACAAGATGTTCTTAGATTTTTTTGAAAAAAAATTCTAGGTGGAATTTGTTGTGAAACTAATGTCTCTAAGAAAAGTTAGACAAGACTTCTGCTGATTACTTAGTTGAAGTTAATCATATACCATGTATAAGGAAGATTGTTTCTTTCTTGAAAATAGACCTCTTATGGAGAGGTGTTGATTACAAAAATTACTTGTAATGTGTACTTTGGGAACTGTCACCTTTGATTATTTGCAGCAAATGGTAGATATTTCATGGTGGCAATTGTTCTTTTATGCAGATATCTTTCCTTGATTTTCCCATCTCCCTCCCCACCCAAATTTTTGTTCTGTTTGCCTTAATAATATGTGCGTGCTTTAAAAATGGAATCTGTAATGCTTGGGAAAGATATTGCAACTTGTGTCAAAAAAGGAAAAAGCAAAAACCTCACTAACCAACAAACCTTCAAAAAACCCCCCAAAACAAAACACAAAAAAAACCCCAAGAATGCAGGTTGTCTTTGTTTTCACTGCTGCAGCAACATGTGCTGCACTGGGAGTGCCTGACAGCTGCCAGAATAAGAAGTGTTGAACAACTTTCTCTGAAGTTTCTTGTATTTTTCATATAAATTGAAGTGGCATTAGATCTTCCCTCCTTTTCTTAGACACTATGTGTAGCAGAGGGAAATAAGACAATTCCTCTAATGCATCAAAGTATAAAGATTCTGTGTGGGCATGAACTTTCCCAGCTTCGGGAGCAAAGCAAAAAAAGCCAGATTGAGCCATTCAATTTCTCCAACAGAGAAAAGCTGTGTTTTGCTGATGGCTCATAATGATAGTGCTGCAGCTTCATAGGAATATCTTGAATAAATGCTGACAGGGCATTCAAAGCTATAAAATGGGGGGGAGGGCTTGGTTAGTATTTCCACTAAATGAGTGTATAATTTTTAGTCATGAGTTCTGGTTATTATGCATTCTAGTAGCTCTGTGGATGCTCAGTCATCCCTCTTTCCTGCCCAAAATGAGCCCTGAATTTTATGGTGCATATACAAGAAGGCAAAGTTAAAACTGTCCAGACAAGTGTAAAAATAATTTCCTGCACTTCCTAATATTTGATTCCCTAAGGGACATCTTTGCCTCTGTATTACTTCTTACGAATAATAAAGAGGTTTGTTAAATTTCAGCTACGCATTTATGTGTCTTTACAGATTCTGCATTGCATCCCTGCACATGTATATGGAGTATGATTTGCTATTTCATATTCTTGGGCTTCCTGAACAAATGAAAAACAAATGGCATTTAAAGTATTACAGTTTGCTTGTAGGTGGACCTGGCTATATTATTTCTAGCATCCTAACCCATTCCATTACAAAAAGTCTGGCTCTTGGGGTTGTACATTTACTTGTTTCCTTCACTCACTGTGAAGGAAGGGCTATTGACAAACATAGTTTTTCATTTTGGCTTTTACATTTAAAGCTGTATCAGGACTTAAAAATATTGAAATAATTACTGTAAAGGGAGACAAATCCCATAACTACTTACAAAAAAAATTGTTGTTGTGCAAAAATTAAGAGGAGCTTTTAAAGAATGTTGCACTAGCAAAACATGAAAAAGTGCTCAAAAGGCACTTTATAAAGGCTTCATCATGTAGGAATATAAATTTCCTGCATATTTTGCAGCTCATGTCAGGACTACAGTAATGTAGCAGTAGTTTAGCTAGGCTGAAAAGTTCTCTGAAAGCCATAAGGTATTCTAGAGTTTTATTCTTCTAGAAATTGTCTTTCATTTCATCTTAATTTAAAATCTTGGATTTTTGGTGTCTTCTGTGGAAATAAAAGGGACACAAATATATTTACAAAACTGATGGACTCAGTCATTCTTAAAGCATTAATTTTATTCTGGTTGGATCATCAGTTGCCCTTACAAAGTGATTAACTGCTCCCTGTACACACCAGCCCAAGTTCACATGCTTCTATTGATTTTCTTCAAAATTGCAAGATTGGCAAACATTTGCTTGCCATATTTAACATTATTGACACCTCTCAGATCTTTTTCAGCCCTTTCAATGGTGTTTTAGCTCAATTTCTGTGTGAATTTATTATAAATGAAAACTTCCCTTATTTGTAAAATGTATGCAGTGTCTAGCTTTAAATAGTCTGTTGCAGTATGTACTGAAAGGATCTTCTTCTGTATCTAAAAGGATTTGCCAAGTCTTATCTTTAAATCTTTAGTGATATTGAGATTCATTGATCCTTAAAAATCTCTTGCACAGGACACTGATCTGAAAAAAACAGTGGATGAGAGCGCCCGGATCCAGCGAGCCTACAACCACTACTTTGACCTGACCATTGTAAATGACAACCTGGACAAAGCCTTCGAGAAGCTGCAGACGGCCATCGAGAGACTGAGGCTGGAGCCTCAGTGGGTGCCCATCAGCTGGGTCTATTGAGTGTTCCAGAGGGAGCTTCAGTAACAAATAAAGTCAGCAGCAGCAAATGTGACGTGTAGATACTGATGATAACCTGCAGCACCTGTGCATTTTTACTCTGTGTATATTCAAAAGTACACTGTTCTGAATTTTTATAAAAATGTTGAAGAGAAAGTGTACTTAAATATGTAATTTATTTTAATTTTTCTAACTTTTTACAGATAACCTTTCTATTCATATCACATGAAGGAAATGCGTTTAAGCATTTTTCTATGTTTTGATTTAGTATCTTTGCCTTTTTCATCTAAGAAACTTTCATTCACTTCAACATTTACATCTTGGTCTTACATTTTCACTGTGATTAAAAAAAGGATACTTGAAACAATTTTTGTAAAATTTGTTAATGTCAGTGTTTAACTGATCAAAAGTCTATAGCTCTTATTAGGAAAGAACGCTAATTTCTTTGAGGTTTTTTTTCTTCTTCAAAAAATAATAATTTCATGGGAGCAGAATTTTAAATATTAAAAGTAGTAACAAAAACACAGGTCCATTGCTCCAGCTGCTTTCAGCTTAATGTTGGTGCATTCCTGATGTTTCAAAAGTTCTTGATATCTCTTGATTTAGATAACTTTTGTGTAGATTCCCTTATATCTGTCTCCTAAAATAACATAGAGCAATACCTTGCAAGCTGCTTATTATGCTTTCTTGGGAGCCAACCTGTTAGCCCATTACAGTTGAAGAACTGGCATTAGAAAGTCATACGCAAGGTAATTCAGTGCAATTTGAATAATGGTGAAGTAGCTTGAGAGAGAACCTGATAATGTGGAGCCTTGTAGGTGACACTTAATGTTTAGGACTATTTATTCACCCTTGTGAAAACACATTGCTTAAAAAAAAAAAAAAAAAGTAATTTTCTTTTCTTAGGACATTTTTCTGTATTTGTGTAGTGATCTGTGGCTTCATTTCCTGTGATGTCTAGATGGGTTCTAAATTATCTTTTAAATATTTGTGTGTGATCAACTGCTGTATTTTGAGTGTTGTGTAATGGCATTTCTGTGCTTTTTCTTACATTGTTTTTAATTGCATTTTTTCATTAGATAGCTTGTGAATTGGAAGCTTACTGCTAAAAAGCAATGTTGTTTATAGGTTTTTTCATTTACAGTGTATTTCCTTTTTAGTGACAATTCTCCCCTCAGTATGCTCATTGATATAATTCATATTAGGTTAGGTTCAGGTTCACTGATCAAAACTTAAGCTGGTGTAAATTAATGGGAACAGAAGGAAAATACAGCTTGTTGCTCAGATGAGCTCTTTTTGTGACCATGTTCTTTATGACACTGTCAGCTGTTGTATATAGTTACATTCACCATCACATACTGGGTTAGGTGTCTAAACTGAAGTCATCTGTTTAATTCCTCTTCCATCTCGTGACGGGCACCTGGCTTCTGGATTCAACAGCAAAGTGTGACCTGGAATGCTATCATAAGGCATCTTCCTCAGAACTATTGGAGGAAGACAGGCTGAGGCACTGTAAAACAGCATTGCTTCCTATGGCTCTCAAAAGACTTTTATGTGCACAAGGAAAAGAAAAAATTGAGTGGATGTAGTAGAGGAAAGCTGTTTAAAAAAACCTCAAAACACCCGTATGCAGCAGATGGTTTTTACACAGCCTGTAAAGTTGGTTGTGGTGGGGGAAGGGAGACAGAGGAGACTTGAAATCCCAGTGTGTGTGTGTGGAAAATATCAGTTAAACTTGTGTGTAGCACATTAGATCTTCTTGGCTCTTAATACTGAGATTTCAAAACGTCTTTCAGAGGGAATATGAAATTCTCTAAGGAAAATTTGTACCACTGCTTTTTTATTGTCATGCTTTCCAGGATGTGTTTTCTCTGGTTTTTTTTAAGTTTGGCAGAGCTCTCAGTTGTGGCTCCAGCATGGGACTTGTAGTTTTCTTTCCCAGGAGACATGTTCTGTGATCCTGTTGCTCAGAGGCTGCTTTGAGAAGTGGATGGAATGTGGTGTGTAGCAGCAAATGATAGCAGGGCTGTTGCTTGGCTATTTCATTGGTTTGCTTCTGGCACTCTGTGCTGAACATGGCTGAACTGTGTTTGTGTACTTTGTCATGGGAGACCTCCATATGGTGTAAATAAGATATGCTGTCTGGACAGATAAGATGCCTTTTCATTATGAGTTAGAAATATACCCTTATTTCTGATGCCAAAAGTGGGCTGAGTTCACTCTTCCACAATGAATGGAATGAGAAGATTCTTCAGTTTACACACCTCAGTACTTCATATTGCAAACATCACTTATTTTCATCTTTTTTCTGTAAATTTACTGAACCAACCACATGAAACACAGCCACCAAGGTGCAGCCAGGAAAGCCTCTCTCTGCTCATTCTGTTTCCTTCCCAGGGAGAATACTGTCAAGAGAGTCTCCCTAGTTAGCAATCTCTAGAATAGTCATGTATTTGCTAAAGCCTAGAGCTTTAATGTTTGCTACAGGTTCACACTGTGGGTTGAAGTCAGGAGGTGGAATGTTGTGGCTGAGCTTTGGGTGGTGGTGGTGTAGATGGCAGTGAGCAATTCTGCAGTGCAGTTCTGAAGCAGTAAGAGAAGGTGACTTGCTTGGGTTGGCACAAAGATCGTGTGGAAATATCTGCAGGTCTGATTTGGTTGTCTGTGTGCCAGGCTGGTGGGGGGGGGAAACAACCCAAACCCAAACACCACACCCCTTTCATCTGTGTTAAATCTTGAGTGTTCCCATTGGATTGTTTAATGATGAGAGGGGGAGAGAGATTGCTTTGTTTCTTTCTGGTAGTTTTGGGTTTTGGCACAGTCAGATTTTCATCAGATACTTTGCTTAGTTTGTCCCCACCTGGTAGAACGACTGGAATGAGAATAACAGTTACTGTTTTTTAAAAAGAATGTTCTTGGAGGTTCTTGAAACACTGGTGTCATTTCAGTCACATCCACAGCAGTGACGGTCCCTACCTGCCAGGGTGTGCTGCATCAGCTGTCGGACAGGGATCTGCACATTGTACAATCAGGGGAGAAGACACTATGAGAGGCTCATTCTGAGCAAGCAAAAACATTTCATAAAACACCTATTTGGAGTATTTTGGAGGAGTTAAAATAACTGGGATTTCATGTTATCTCATTCTGTACTAAACATTCATCTTCCAGATACTAACAGGAAAACTTTACATTGACTGTTAAAGAGTTCAGTAGGTGTATCTGAGCGAGGTGAAGATGCTGCTAAATGTTTAAGATATGTGGTATGTATCACAAGATAAATATTTAAGTAGTTTAGAAAAGTAAATTATCAAATAGTTGTCTGTGTATATGTATGTGGATGGTAAAACAAAAAATGCTCATGTTGGTTATCACATTACTAAGCTACCACGACTTAATCCAGAAAATGTTACCTGCATGTGAGACTTTAGAACTGGTACACTTCTCTACCTGGTTTATTGTGTTTACTAATGTATATTTTTCTAAATATACAGATATTTCAATCTAAAAAAAAAAATTATATTTATCTGTAATTTCTATCTGTTTTGGACAGTGCATGAGGTGCTGTAAAATTCTGTACATATAGAGACTTATAGAAGAAACACTGTAGTTGCCCCGTGAATGAAAAGTTATACATAGAAGTACAGTCAGTATGCCAAGACCTGTAAGTTATTTCCCTGAATTCACCAAAAATTCACTTAAGCGTGCACCAATCTCAACTCTCCTGTAAATACTGTGGTGCATTGTTTACCCAGGTGATGACCTTGCTGTTTCTTAAGTGTTATAGCAGGTCTGCATTAGGTTCTGCATCAAGATGCAGTCCAAGTTTAGTGGGATAATTATAATGGAACACATCATCTTGCATAGATTTATAAAGGTCTTTCAAAATGTTCTGCAAACCTTTGCAACGAAGGTAAACATGGAGCAGAAGCACAGATCTTCGTAGACAAGGAAAATCAAGTTCATAACCAACGCAGTATCTGTGACTTGGGCTGTGTTCTCGGCTCAGGGCAGCTCTGTGTACTTAGTTGTACAAAAGCTTTGTGGAGCAGGATGGCAGATCAGCTCATCGCTTTTGAATTTGTGTTTTTATAAAATGTCACATCTTGGTTGAGCTCAAATTGTGACATTTTTTCCTTCATCCTCTCTACTCACTGCATCTTCTAAAATCATACCTAAGTGACTTGCTTACAAATTGCCTGCAGCTCAGTGCTCAGGAAGTCACATGGGTTTGGTTTTGTTTTTTGAAGAGGGTGATTCACCCAAGAAATAGGAAACTTCTTTCTCTTTGTAACACAGAAAATCCCTGGCTAGGTACCCCCTTGAGCCCAGTGGGCCTCTGCTATGCTCAAGGACCAGTGGAGAGCGATCAAGCAGAGCACTCCAGAGATCAGGAACTGGGTTCTTACCTGTCCTTACACATGAGCTAATCTTGTGAACATAAACTCCCTTCACCTACCCCATGGTTCCCAGCCAGGCTTTCCTGTAGGTTGCCTCTCTGCTCACACTGAACCTTGAGTGGACAGTATCTCTGTCAGAGTGTGAGCATGGACAGTGTCTCCTGCAGCAGCTGCCCCGTTGCCCATTGTGCCTGCGGGTGCAGCTCTTGGATAACCAACAGCTGGGGCTCTGTTGCACGTCCTGCACATCTGTACGGGCTGTTTGCTTCATGCAGGGTTCCCTGCCTCACCCAAATTCCAAAGAGTTCAAGTACCACATGGTTATTGCCAAACTTCATGATGCTACTTTTGCAGAAGTGGTGAGATCATTTTATTGGTGTCTGTGTGGTGGGTACTGGATCAAAGACTCGTAGTCTGCTGGGCCTCTTGCCTTAAATACCCCTCAGCTCCCAGCACCCTCCTCTTCCTGCAATAAAAACCTCTCCTGGGCCACTGAAAGGGGTTCTATCCTTAAGGCTACTTTACTTTCTCTGGTGGACTGTTGTGACTGACAGTGCTGAAGTGAAGTCCTGGCCCTTCCTTTTTTCTCTGGGTTTCTTCTTTTTTGGCCTGTACTTCTTAGTTTTCACATACGTTTAACAGGCTTGCTGGTGGGAATTGTCTGGGATTCTCAACTTGTGTCTTATAGAGGAAATAGTAGTTAACAAGAACATCAGTATTTAGGACTTGGATAATTCACTGGTTTTAGGCCCAAGACAGATCCTAAAAATAAAAATAGAAAACATTGTAAAATAATCAGTTTTGGTTATTTTTACAAGCAGCTTTGGCTTCTGATCATATTAAAAGCGTGCTTGTGCCCACGCACACAAACACCCCTATATATACATGTATAAATAAAACTTCGGGGTAAATGCTGCAAACAATTCAGGCAGTGTCTACTAAATTACCTGAATTCTCTGCAGTGGGATACTGTTCCACAGTTACATTCTCAACTGCTGAATTCTCAGTTCATTTGCTAGTACTGCAGCTGGGATTTACTGGTACAGGCCTAAAAACAAACCCCAGCTTGGTGACGGCTGTTATGTAGCTTCACCTGCAAGTGGAATTTATTCAGCAGGTGTTCAGCACTATTTATATTTTATAGCATAAATGACACTTGAAGTAAATTAGGTTTGTTTCTTGGTATTTGGAACTGTTTTGTATGCTCATTGGGTATGGAGTTCCTTTTGCTGCTAGGACAGTGGTCAGGTAACAGAGTTAAAGTCGTCCTGGAAACACTTTCACCCATTTAGCCTTTTCCATTTTATGTCACTAGCTCCATGCTAATGCTTTTCCATGCAATTTTGGTTGTGTCTGTGGCTGAGCTAACTCTTGGTTACTCCACAAGCAGTCAACACTTACCTGAATACAGCAGAGCCTCTTCCAGAAATCTATTCTCTCTGTTACCTGACCTCTCACATGATCCTTAGCATAAAGCAAAATGAACAGTGCTGCTTTGTACAGGCAAAAAAAAGGTTTTGACTGATTTTTGTTGGTTTAGGTCTTGTACACAATTATGTGTGGAGATAACTGTTGAAATATATTGTTTCCCCCTAGGAAAATGCATGTTGAGCATCCCTTTCCCACCCCCGATGTGTTGCCAATGTGTAACATTTGTGCACTGTGGTGTAGGGAGGGGAACTGCTTCTGTGGGGTTTAAAACACAAGGAAGTTGCTGCTCTCCGACCTCACCAGGCTAAGAACTATAGGATCTTGGTTGTGTTTGGGTTTAAATGTGTATTAGAACTCTGGCACCAGGCGTTTCCTTACCTTGCTGCTTCTCACTACTGGTCTTGCCAGTTGGAAGCTCTCATGGTTTTCTGTTTCGTGTTTTTTTTTTTTTTATTTCTACAGTATATAAATTAACCTGGATTTGAATTTGTAAAACTTTCAAAACTGCTCTCCTGTAAAAAATAGTTTCTTTAGCTAAAAACTTCCTACAAGAAAAATCTTTACCATTAGCTGAATTTTTTAATATAAACCTGGAAATTATTTAGTTCCTAATTGTTTGAATACAGTACTGTAGAGCAGGCCTAGGATATGGGACTTGTTAGCATTGTGACTTCATACTGATAAAGTCAGCTACTGTGTGGGATGTTTTTAAATTGTGATTTGTTTTCTAAGACCCCCCCGCCTTGTCTTTTTCACAGCTAGTATTTTCACAATAAACACAGCCAAACATAAAAATGTTAATGTACAAATGATGAAATTCTGTTAATTCCCAACAAAATATTTTTGTATATAATAAAGATTTAATATTGAAAAAATGTAACTGGCTTTTTTTCTGATTATTTTTGGTCATAGTCTGCATTTGAGCCACTTAACATATCAAGACCAGAATCTTCCTTTTATATTTGGATTTTGGTGCTCCACCTACATAAAAGCAGCTTTTCAGTTAGTTTTTTTTATCTCCCTGTTCATGAATGTGCCAAATCCCCATTCCATGCACAGAGAGACCTTGGAGGCTCTTCAGCCACCCTGAGTTGTCACTGCTGAATGTGGGCACCTGATTTTCTGAGCACTGCAGCACAAAGGGAGTCGATCTCCTGGGCCCACACTGGAATGGGCCAGTGGACAAAGCCCAGGGATTTAGGCAGCTGGAAAGAGGCAAGTGCTGGGTACTAGCAGCAAGGCAGAGCCTGCTGGCCTCTGCAGGTAGCACATACTCCTTGAAAGGCTGCTGACCTCATCCTGCATTGCAAAGGTATGGATTCTCCAACCTTCCTCCTGGGCGAGGCAAAGGGCAGCAGTATTTTGGGGAGGTTAAGTCAGGGTGTGATATCAAACCCTTTATCAGACAAGCTTCAGCCTCCTCTGAAGCACCCTATGGTCTTTTACCACCTCCTTTGCTAGGGAAAACCACATCTCATCTTGAAAAAGCATCTTCCATGTGAGGCCAGCCTGGAGTCGCTTGTTTGTCGAAGATGTAGTCCCCAAAAGAAAAACAATGGAAATTACAAGCATAAGTTATTCTATTGTTTTGACATAGCATTTAATAGAAAGTTTTCGTAAACTCATTACAGAGGCAACTTTTAGCAGTGATAGGTAAAAGACAACTGTCCCACCTACACACCACTCCCAGAAGCAGAGTTCCACGTTTCCAGCTCCTCAAGGATGTTCCCTTCTACACCAGCACAAAGTTCAGGCAAGACCAACAGCTTCACTGAACGATGAGATGCAGAAACGCCCATGTCCCAGCGTGCAGAGCTATCCTGAGCTCTCGGGGAGTGGAAAGGCATCGTGGTGCTTTTCTGCAAAGTCCATGTCCTCAAGGAAAGCTGAACTGACGTGACTTTTTAAAGGCTTCTCAGACAATCTGCTCAAGGCTGTGTGGGAATAGAGCAGGAAACTGAGCAGAACTCCTACCCACCAGCTACGCTGCAGGGCCTGGTTACTGATCACCCCCACACAGGTACTGCGTGTTTGTCTCTCAGCCATCTCATGATCTCATCTGCAAGCATTGATACTCCACCTACTTGGAACATCTCCCCAGGCCCACATTTACAGTGATCTCTGCTGCATTTCTGTTCCATCCATGATTATAAAAAATTATGATGAAAAAAGAGGCAAAATAGTTCAAGCACACAGTGCTTTACTAATACTTTTCTGTTAGTCAAAGAAACAAGCAAAATATCTGCACTGAAAATGTCATATGGGTAAAATGTTGATTTCTGTGGTGTGCATCAGGGACCCTTCATGTGCTCACACCAGAAGACATTGCCATGTCAAAGTTCAGAATGCAGCTGAAACTCCCTAACACAAGTAAAAACATACCAGAAAACACAATGCTGTACAGAGGTATGAATCCCTAAAGTGGGTCATGGTGGTTGAAAAGGAGGCTTTGTTATTTCCTGCAGTGTGCAGTTCATATCCATAAAAGTCAAACTATAATTAATAAGAGAATCTAATCGAGTACCTTTTAAGAGCCCTCCATTGCACTTGCTCCAGAGTGAAGGCATTCTGCACACCCAGGCTTAAGGAGAAAAACAGTTGCTGCATTGCAGAACCCTGGGTTTCCAGGACCTGCCTGTTTGCTTGCTTACAAAAAGCAGTTTGTACTTTGCTGCTTTCTCCCATGCATATTAATGCAAGCAATCAGGCTTTCACTGCCCTGCAGATCTGACACCTACCAGAGCAGCTATGTTCAGTTTCTCTCCCATGGCTCTCTTTTTTAATTTCTCCCCTTCATCCCTTATTTATGTATTTTTCACTGACACTACAGAGTCCCCTGGTCACCCTAATTCCTGGCTGTGCTGCCTTAAGTACCAACAGAACAGTGCTACTGCTGATTCCAAACACACCAAAATTACAGTGCTACAAAAGAAGCAACAGGCTACAGCAAAAACTGGGTACTCAGTACAGCTCCTATACATTCCCACCTAAAGCATGAAATCCATACAGGGCAACATAAAGAACAAGCGGGAAGAATCTCGGTTCTTTCCTAGTTACAGCTCTCACAGAAGACTCTGTCATTTCCAGATTAATGTTTGATGAAGCAAACAGCCTTTGCACGACCTCAAATCTTCCTCTGTCAGCAAGAGTGGCCACCAAAGGACTGCTCAGCGCCACAGTGCCATCGGCTAAAGCGACGTTAGGCTGTATTCGTGAGAGAGAGCAAAAGACAGAGACATTAAAACATTTTCCAGGCACTGCTGTTCCTGCCACAGCACAGCTCAGTTTCACATAAAACCACCGGAGAGCTGACAAGGCAGCAGCAAAAGGTCAAGATTCCCTTTGCTATTAGCCCTGACAAGTAAAACGTACTGATCCAGAACCAAAGCTCTATGGCATGCTTTAAGGGGAAACATCTCTCCTACTGTGTCATTCCCTGAGTTCAGCTTCTCTCACTGCACATCACACTTATCACTGAGCAAACAGAACTCCCTTTGCCCCTACATATTTAAAGGATTTTACTATTGTTTTTCTGACTTTAAAAAGCTTAGAAAAAGCACAGAATCATAGAATGTTTTGGGTTGGAAGGGACCTTAAAAGATCATTCAGTTCCAATCCTGCTGCCACAGGCAAGACACTTTTCACTAGACCAGGTTGTTCAAAGCCCCATCCAACCAGGCCTAGAGCACTTCCAGGGCTGGGGCACCCACAACTTCTCTGGGCAACCTGTTCCAGTGCCTCACCACTTTCATAGTAAAGAGTTTCTTCCCATCTAAACCTACTCTCCTTCAGTCTGAATCCAGTCCTTCTTGTCCTGTCACTACATGCTCTTGTAAAAAGTCTCTCTCCACCTTTTTCTAAGTTTCCTTCAGGTACTGGGAAGCTACAATTAGGTCACCCCAAAGCATTCCCTTCTCCAGGCTAAACAAATCCAATTCTCTTATTCTTTCCTCAAGGGAGAGGTGCTCCATTACTCTAATGACCTGCACCATTCCTTCAGCAGTTACAATAAATGGCCTCAGAGTTTTGAGACTTCAGGGTTTGCCAAGGCTCAAGCACTGTTGCTATCAAAGCAAAATTTGTTTCCCAAGGAGAGGTGGTTACTGTTACTGAGACTTTAAAACAGTGAGACTATTAGCAAAATAAAACCAAAGCTTAAGTCACAATGTTTTTTTGCTCCCAAGCCATGAAACCTACCAAATACAGCAACGTTCAGAAGCTAGACATCCACGTGGGGTAAATTACAGGCTGCATTTGCCATGTCAGATTCTGACCTTGGCTAAGCACTGCCTACAGCTGAAATTTCCACTGGAGCTTGACATCTCCTCCTTTATTGGGGAGAAATATGGCTGAGGACACAGCCACTCCTACTGCTGTGCCCACGAGCACATCTCACCTCCATTACTCACCAAACAACACAAGGCCGGAACAACCTGTAGATCGCAGCAGGCACGCAGCAGGACAAGGGTGTCATCAGGCAGCTCTGGGGAGGACACATGCACAGGCAAAGGTCATTTCCAGTGAACCCTGCACCAGGCTGGCTGCTGGAGCAGGAGCTTTATCAGGGAGCTAACGGGTCCTCCTCAGCTGGATGTTTGGAAGAGGCTGGTCCAGCCCCTTCCTGCTGGTAGAACAGAATGGGATGGGCAGAGGGTCTGACTATCTCTGTCCCTGAGAAAAGGCATTTGTAGAAAAGGGGGTTTCCTCCCCAGCACCTTGCCTCTCCCTACGTATCTCCTCTTTAACTCTGAGTCTGGAGGCTGGATGAATGACTTAAGCCTTGAAACAACCAAGAACCTATCCTCCCAAATCCATACATGATGCTAACTTCTGCAAAGCACAGTTTGAGAGGAATGGCATAGCTGAGACTGCCTCAATGCTGGGAGATGGACTAGCTGATCCCTGTGGTGCCCTTCAACTCTGTAACAAAAAGGCTGTAATTCTTACCACAAGCAACAAGCATAAAACAGCTTTTGAATCTAGATCCAGCTACACTTGTGTCTGGACTTCAGCAGCAGACATTATCTCCAAAGTCAGGTAATAATGCAACACACTCAATTAACTGTGCCCTGCTGTTAATGGCATCTGACAATTGATACCACATCAGCAGGTTTCTGTTTTCTATTTCTCTTCTCTCTCCACAAATGAGTTAAGCTCTCCCACCTGGGTCCTGTGCATATATGGATGCACACTGACATTCTGCTGCACGGTGCCACAATTTACACTGGACTTTCCTTCATTATCTTAATGTCAGGAAATTCTTTATATACAAGAGAGAAGAGAAAAATCCAGGGAAGTCTGTCTTGCACTTTGCAGGTAGCTTTTAATTAACACTGTGGTGCCAACTAGATTGTGAGGATGGCATTTGTTTGACATTTATGTTTAATCTCCTGTTTCAGCAGCTGCAACACAGCCCTCTAATTGCAGTGTCTCTGTGCTAAACTCATTTTTGCTAAATTTAGTTTGCACTCGAACAATATACACTGTTACACAGGAGACAACACCTAATTTGTAGTTTTCAGCATTTAGGCAGGAAGGACTCTGGCATGCCGTAAGTACAGAAATTAGCTTGCCAAACTGCAAATGCTCACACTCAGCAGAAGCAAAGTTGAGCAGTCTTGGGGGAATGTGTAATTTACACACAAAATCTGTCAGTGATTGAGGGCTGAATTTAATTCACAGCCAGGAATGCTAAGCATAGTATACCAAACTCATAAAAAGGGAGCAGAAAAATTTATGTTCATGCAGCTCACCAACTGCTCAAAGAAAGTCATAAAAGCTTTAACATGGAGGGAGCTTCTAAAAGGAAAATAAAATTTTTAAAAGGGCTTTTCACAACATACCAGATATAGCACTGATAAGAAGGTGAGCAGCTGAGAAAAGTTCTTCATCTTGAGGCTGATATTTCTGCAACAACAGCTCACTCTTTAAACTGCACCCTAAGAGCTGCAAGAAGTCAAGGAGGTCTCTTTGTTGTCCAAGTTTTAACTCCTCCAGATCTGGCTTGTCTCCTGTGCAGATATCATCAAACTGAAAGCAAAAGAATAAGCAAAACTTCTTGAAAAGAGAAAAATTCAAGCAAAAGAGAATACTAGTACTGTTCTGAAATTACTTTTAGGAAGCAATGGAAAGGTTCTTCATCTCACCATGTCCCCCAGGGCAGTCACCATTTCTTCATGGAGCAAGAGTTCACAAAGGGTTTTATATAAAGCTCTTTGCTTGTCTTCTGGAAGCTTCACAAAGGGCTGGAATTGGGTCTTCAACCGTGACAGATCTTTCCCAAGAAAGCAGTGGAAAATAAAACTAAGTATTTCTACACAAATGCCAGCAAAACCAGGTAACATTTTGCTATGTGTTTCACAAGCTCATTTATCACCACACCTTGACATCCTGATTTCCACCAGCACAAGTTATAATGCAAGGTTTGAACAGATCCTATTTTATTTCCTAAGGAGTCAATGAAACCTCAATGCAAACATTAAGAAAGAAGAACAGCTACCAAGAATCAGCATTTTGGTGTACAATATTTCTAATATTTTGAAATTCAATACTTTAATGTTAACAAACTAACTACATCTTAAGTCTCCCACTTCAAAGTTTATCTCCAGAGAATGTTCGTTTATATGGCAGAATGAAGAGCACTCACTAAGTACAAGGAAGTGCTCTGCATTCATTTTCTCACAATTCAACTATGACACTGAAATCAAATCTTCTGTGACATAAAATTACCATGTTGCTAAAAAAATGAAGCTTTCAAATCAATAATGCCAACTGAAAGGCTGGAAGGGCTCTTTTATCCACATTCCAAAAATATGGGCATGCAAGTGTTCTCAAATTTGTTTAAAAGAGATTTTCCTTCATGTTACTCCAGTCAAGAAACATGCTCTGTTTAAAGATGTCCTTTATAACCAAAAAATTACTTCACTGGAGAAAACAAAAAGCCCAGCGGCAGGCAGGTATTTTGTTTATCTGATGCAATGGTATGAATTTGTCTATACAAATAACAGAAAATGAAATGTACTTCCAAAATCTTTAGTAAAAACAATTTTTTTTAGCTTTTTCATTTTCCAAGAGACAGCAGAGGTTAAATTATTTAAAGAAATCTCCAAGCTTTTTAAGCAAGAAAAGCAAATAGGTATGTCAAACTCAAACAAAAAATAGAACAGTGGCATACCATTCTTTCACAAGTGTTTTTTACATATTGTTTACTAATCAAGGGTGAAATTTAGAGATAGGAGGGTGATACTCATCAGGAGAACCAGCTGTAAAAACTCCACTAAGAACTGAGGAAAAGCACAGTGTGTTCTGAGACCTTGACTGGTTTTCCCTTTTTACATTCCACCAGTAACATTTCTGCCTCTTCTTTCCACATTCCTACAATAAAAACTTGTACCTGGGCCATTATAACAATTTGCAAATCTCCATTTAAACCACATCTTGATTTTCTCAGTTACAAAGCTTCTCAGAAAATAATGAGGCTAAGTGAAGGCAAGGGAGATGCCTATTTCTGAGACCTACCTGTACCTGAGAAGCTTTATTGAGAGTATTTTGCAAATAATGAGAAACTATTTTCGGTGACCCTTTCTGAATGAAAGCATGTATCATCTCTAAACTTGCAGAGGTTATCTGGAATGTAAAAGAGCCATCTGACTTTGTAAGATGATATTTACGACAGACAGATTCAGAATCTTCACAGAAGGAGTCCACTGCATACACTCACTGCAAACTGATTTTTTTATATTCTCTCAGTGCATTCCCCCAAGAGTTCCTGATAAGAGCTATTAAAATGAACTAACAAGATTTCTTACTTACTATTGTACCAGATTATTTCTGCCTCTCAGGTTATTAAATGCACTGTAATATAATCATGCAAAGCATTTCTGGTAATACCTTGTTTCAATATACTTATAGAAGCATCACTGGGAACGAGGTTTTTAGCCCCAGAGTACATCTCATTATCAACAGCATCTGGCTGATAGAGGAACGAAGCATCTCTGAATTCAACTGAATGGGGATAAGCTGAGCCTTCTGCACTTTCTTTTTCAAAACCTCCTTGCTGTTCATCTAGCAGACAGAACTCTGTAATTAGAAATTCAATCAAAAACAATAATTAATAAAACAGACGTGCAATTACTGAATGAGAGGATAGTTTGTATTTTCTAGGATTCTCGCATGTCATTTCTCCATGTCTTGTCTCTTCCAGATGGAGAGGACGCCAGTGGTTGCTGTGCCTGTGAATTATTGAGCATTCTTGCAGCCCTGATGTTTGGTACGGTGTGTACAGACAAGACCTGTGGTGCAGCTGCCTCCTACAGAACATGACACCAGCTCCTGTGAACTAAATTAATGTAGACAGAAAATAACATGAAAACTTCCCTGTAAACCAGAATGCTGCAGACAGGAGATGCAGGTAGGAATTCTTGATGTTTTCACAGAATCACAGAATAAGCTGAGTTGGAAGGGGCCCTCAGGGATCATCACGTCCAACTCCTGGCCCCACACAGCACCATCCCCAAGAATCACACATGTGCCTGAGAGTGTTGCCCAAACACTTCTTCAACTCTGCCAGGTTGGTGCTGTGACCACTTCCCTGGGGAGCCCTTTACAGTGCCCAAACACTCTCTGGGTGAAGAACCTTTTCCTGATATCCAACCTAAACCTTTCCTGACACAACTTCAGGCCATTCCTTGTTGCTGGTCACCACAGAGAAGAGATCAGCATCTGCCCCCCCTCTTCCCCTCACAAGGAAGTTGTAACTGCAGTAAGGTCTCCCCTCAGTCTCCTCTTCTCCAGGCTGATCAGCCCAAGTGGCCTCAGCTGCTCTCATACAGCTTCCCCTCAAGGCCCTTCACCATCTTCACTGCCCTCCTTTGGGTACTCTCTAAGAGTTTTCTTACATTATGGCACCCAAAACTGCCCCCAAGGTGAGGCTGCTCCAGCTCAGAGCAGAGTGGGACAATCCCCTCCCTCACCCGGCTGGGGATTCTGTGCCCAACTCTCCCCAGGACAGTCTTGGCCCTCCTGGTTGCCAGGGCACTGCTGACTCAGATTCACCTTGCCATGGACCAGGACCCCCAGGTCCCTTTCCACGGCACTGCTCTCCAGCTTCTCATTCCCCAGTCTGTACTTTGTCTCCCTCTAAGAGACATGCTGTAATGCAGGCAAGGAGATCCACTCATGAAGGTGATACATGAAAGTACTGTCTGAGATTTCTAAGAACTCTTGAGAATCCTTCACAGAGCTTCTGCTGGTCATGGCACTGACAAACTCCTCTTTCTCAGCCAAGCCACAGGTCCATTCTCAAGTCCTCCTGATAAGTGGACAACAGGAGACTTCTGAAAGTCTCTAAAGGACATCACCCAAGGACGTTTCCTAACACAATCGCTCTGCAATAACTGTCTCTCTTCAGTAACATCACAGAGCAAATAACATGCCCTGGCTGGATTACCCTTTCTGCCTCATCTTTGTGCCAAGCACTGGCCAAACTCACCCAAACAGGACTGTTCTTGTCCTGCCATCCCAGTGCTCCCAGCCTGATGAAGTTAAGGGCTTCCTGGAAAGCACAAGGAGCCTTTGTAAGAGTTATGCTGAGAAATCTGGAGTATCAAATACTGTGCTCATGTGTCAAACACTGTGCCCTAAAGATGCAGAATACAGTCAAAGCCCTATGCAGATTCTGATCATCTTTTATTGGCTCAAATGCAAGATTTGAACATGTACCCATGGCACTCTGCAGTGGGTCTGAGGAGAACACAGGCAGGCTAGCAAGAGAAACTCAATTTTAAAGTAATACCTGACAGCAAAGGGAAAAAATGTAACTAATCAAGCACAGTGCTCAGATGTACGAGGAACAAAACCTAAATACAACCTTTCTGCAGTTTTAAGAGTCTGTCTTACTAAATTAAGGACATTCAAAGCAGATGAGAAAGCATGGAGAGCACTCCATCAGCAAAAAGCTTTTTCAAAGGGAAAGCAGACAAAGAAATCCCTGCCATAGAGAAAGAAAGATGACAGACCTTTATGCTTGCATAACCCTTCATGGGAAAGAAGGAGCTACAGAGGAGCAGAAAGCGATTAACACAAGCTAAGAACTTCCCAAAGCAACAGGACTCTGGACAGCAGCTGAGGCACCACAAGGCCAACTCACTCATGTTACTGTCAGTGAAAATAACAAGGCTTTCACAAGAACCCTGAGGAGGAAAACTGCGCTAATACACTGCCTCCCCTCCTGAGGCAAAATGATGCTAATAAGGGAAATAGAACTTTTCAGATGATGTTGTTTAATCTTGTAGTAGGACTCAATTCACAGGAAAACACAGGACTCAAAACTCTGTATTAAGAGGACTGTTTGTAAATTGTGTATTGAATTCTATTACATTAATCAATGACAAACCTCCAACAGTGCAGTTAGAGCTTGTTAGTTACTCAGAAATGTTAACAAAAACATAAGAAAACCAGAGATGATCAATGAAAACAATAAAAAAACCTGCTTTATGTGGAAAAGTGGATACATTGGGACTGCTTAATTTACAGACATTTAAGAAAAAGCAAAACACACACATACAGCCATGAACAGAACAACACAAATCAGCTGGGTGCTTTTATGTTCCCTGATTTGTAAAGCAAGAACAAGAAGCACTTCAGCACAACTTTAGAGACACAAAACTGCAAAGCCTTAAGCAGAAACAGCTTTTACAGGGAGCGAAGAATTACCCTGTAGAAATCAGAATGATTACAGGAAAGCACAATGGTAAATGGATCAGAAAAGTATTAGATCCTTCTTCCCATTTTTTAAAAAAATAGTTATTTATAAAAATATCCAAATATGTCCAGTTGCATTAGTCAGAGCATTTTATAGAAATATATACCATTCTTCCTAAAAGAAAACTCAGGTACTGGCAGTGGAAAAGAAAAAGAAACAATAAAAAGCTTACATGCATCTTATTCCACAATTATTTGTGAACAAAATCCCATTAAGTTACACCTGCTTTTGGTCACCTTCAGTCTCCCGAGAAAGGACTACATTACTCCTTGGGTTTAACTTCAAAGGCTATTTCTATTCCCATAAACAGACACTGATCCCTGCTGCTCAGACATTACCGAGTTGAAGTTTAGGCTCCACCATACTCACTCTCACTGGCAAAGTCCTATTTCTGTTGTCAGTTCCTCCCCTTTACCTTCTCAATGACACTCAGGCAAGGGAAAATAGCATAAATTAAAAAAGATAACAGGCAGGACCTAGATTGTTTAAGATAAAATATGAAACAAACTGGTATTGAAGCTTAAAATATGTTAATATTTAATATAAAAAAAAAGGTGGAAAAAGAAGCAGAAGTGGGAAAAGAGCAGAGAAATATAGATCATTAACAAGACCCATGTATTCTTAGCTGGCAGGACATGATAATTTCATGTAGAGATCATCTAAGTAGGCTGTCAGTTATATACCTATGCCGTCAGACAGCCTTAATTGCACCTCATTACTCTGAATTACAGTTCTATTATAACCATGACGTCAACATCCTCTGCCACGATCTCTGTGTTCAGGCTATATCACAGCTATTTCACTTTTCAGAAACTTTTTACAGGTTACATAATATTTACTTCTATTCCTGAGCTTACAGACTTCCTTAATATCAGGAATATGATGGAGAGTTAAACTTCTGCATTTCTCATCCAAGTAAAGCACATCCTAGATTGAAATCTCAACTCTACTCCAATTCTTTCTTCAATGTACCTCCTATTTCTCTCCACATCAGTCCTTCCCAACTTCCAGCTCTACTATCCGATCTTATTCCTCCTTGCATAACATCCTCTGAAACCTCCTTTAGGTACATGAGTTTAAATGAGGAGAGACAAGAAAGAAAAACCCAAGTGAATGTGCAGAGCAACTCCCCCCAAAGCCAATTTCAACATTTTTTTGACCTGAAAAATATCCGACTTGACATAAGTAAAGCATGAGGGGACAACATGACAAGGGCATTTCTGTAACCATTCAGAGGACAATCTTTAAATGAAAGTGTAAGCTAGCAAAGTTTAAATTCCAGTCCCAAATTCTGTTCTTAACATGACTGTTGCCTAAACATTCCATTGGTTGATACCTGATTTGCATTCAGGTCACTCTCTGCAACAGGCAAAGGGAATAGCCCAGGCCAAAGGCCAGCTGGCTGGAAGCAAAATTGCAGTGAAAGACATGTACAATAAATCTGAGAGGATCAGTAGCTTGCCCCTGCAGTTATTGAAGTTTGCTCCCAAATTTGCCCTAAACCAGAACAGCTGCATACTGGGCTGTTATGACAAGACTGTAGCTGGTGGATTGATGGAACTGAATTTTCAGTTTGGGAAAGTGCATTCAGAGTGCTATGTCCAGTTTTGGACTCTTGAATACAAGTACATTCACAGACTGGAGATACCTAGCAAATGGGAGAGACTGAGGAAAATAATTCACTACCACAGTGGTCAAACATGGTAACAGGCTGCCCAGAGGAGTGACAGATTCTCTGTCTCTGAAGATAAATCAAATCTTTATAATAGACCAGGATATGAGCAATCTGATCTAACTGAACTTAGATCAAAGTTCAAAAGTTGGCCTTGCCTTAAGCAGAGGCTTCAGCTACATGATCTCCTGTGGTTCCCTGAAACCTAAGTCATTCTGAGTTTACAGTGTACTCAAGCCAATGAAAAAACATTACTATATCAAAGTTTTTAAATTACTAAATCTGCACAAATAACTATCAAGGCAAAGGACACCATACAACATAATCACCTTGACACACAGGGAAACATAAAAATCACTGTCTGACAAACAGCTTTGTCCACAGTTGAACTGTGTACCACAAAAAAGGAGTTTTTTACTTACCAAACTGGCCATTGTGCTTTATAAACAGTTCAATTACACCATAGGCAATAGTGGTTGCAGGAGGAATTTCAAGGATCACACTAGAATCCTTCATCAGACTTCCATTCTCACTTACTGAAACCTGTAAGACAGATTTATTCACCATTTATCTCTTTCAGCTACTGCATAGCTTAAATGTGTAATTAAGGTGAAAAATACAGAGGGAGAATATCCTTTATTCTTCATGATGTCTCATCAAAGTGTTACAGCTTACATCTGGCATCTAAGAAAGGAACTAGATGAAGAATGAGGTAGAAACACAGTGCCAAGAGCAGCTCTCATGCTCTTAGCTACCCTGTCCTAGCAAAAAGTTGAGCTTCAGGCATAGCTTTTGCCACACATGAAGCCCCATGTCAATGGGAAATGGGCACCCACTTCAGTGTGCTGCCTTGCTCAATTCTACTGTGACATTTCTTTTGCCCAGCTGGAGGCTGGTACCAGGAAGGTGGCACTTGCAAAGGGGGCTGGCTGTTACACAGCAATTCCCGGATTCCTGCAACTGGAGACTCACTGTACACAGAAGTGATTTCCAGCTTTTAAGAAAAAACAAGTTGCAGTCAATAAGCATGTTTTGACTTCAGTAGTTCCTTCTCAATTCACAGGCAATTTTTCAGATAGCCTCATAATGCAGTTAATCTCTACTCCCACCATCAAAAACGAATAGTTTCCCAATAAATATGAAAACTCAGTAGACACTGCAACCATTTGTGATGAATGATCACTCGGCATTTCAAATAAATGTGATTCAGCAATGCATTTTGCTATTCAATTGCAATGCATTGTTTTAGGTTTGCTTCATGTTCTGCTGTAGGCAGGAATCTACAGAGAAACGGAATCACAATTTGATAGCATTGATGGAAACTACATTCCAGGCTCATACAAAAATGTGGCACCTTTTGCCAGAAAGGCAATGGAAAAAACATTTTATCATACAGAATTTTCACAACCAACCTAATGTGCAGTTTCTTCAGCACATTAGGAAAGCACGAAAAATACTCTGAAATCCATTTGGAGAAATCATTTCTTTTCAGATAATGAGCAAACATTCTATTCCTTGCAGATCTTTAGTAACTTTTACCTTTATTGTTTTTGTAGTGCATCCTATCACACCGCTGACTTTTTCTTCTGTCTGGATATGTTCAGATATTGTACACCTCTGAGTTGTGATTATCTTTTCTCTCAAGATGCACAACACTTCACGTTTTCTTTCTATTACTTGTTGCAGTAAAGTACTGTTTAGATCTATTGTTCTGAAAAAGAAAAATACAACATAAAAAATACTATAATTGTAAAAAAAAAAAACACCAAAAAACAAAACCAACCACATTTTCTTAATTGCTTGAAGAAGCTTTTATTGCAAAAATGACAATGGTTTCTGTATGAGCAGCCTCCTCAAAATTATGATGTTCTCTTTTGACAGCAGTAAGTATCTGTTTTCCACAGTAAATCCTCACATACATACTGAATTCTTGATTCCCTACTCTCAGCAAAAATGGAAGTTGTCCAGATACTTTCTAAGCAAAGAAAAAAGCAAGAGGGAAGCAAATAACGAAAAAAAAGAAAAGAAAAAAACTTTGAGTTTCTTGGGTAATACAAAACCAACCAATCAGGCTCTTGGACACTGGACTGAATCTTCTCCTACTGTGAGCTCGAACTGACATTGCCATAGCCATGGCAGGGGGTGCTGGCTGGGGGACACAACGACAGAAATGCCTCAGTGCCAACCCCCACTGCTTGCTATGGATCTGTTTCAGTGCTCACCTAAACCCCAAACAGGCTGAGTGGGATCAGCACTGACCGAGTATTTCAAAGGGCTGAATGAGAAAACAGAAGATTTCATTAATTTTGAGACTGGGGATTACTGAAAAATCCCCACCTGCTTTAATATCCTGCATTATTCATTGGTATAGAGGCAAAATTCAAAATTGGTGACCAGGACTGTCACAGTCAAAAGAAAAACTAACTGGGGGAGCAGGGAGCTCAAAACTCTAGCCCAGGCACCCGCTTAATAAACCATCCCTACTCCACAGCACAATTCAACATCTGTTTAAATGCTGCTAGGAATGATTCTAACATTAGGTTCTTCTTAGAATGAGCAGAAGACAGAAAGTGAACTCCAGTAACATTACAGGAGGTTTATTTTCTAAGAAAATGTTACAAAATTTACTACCTTGTCTTTTGGGGTGTTAACAGACTTTCTGGTAACAATTAAAGCAATTTCTTAATTGTATTTAACTGATTAAAATGTGTCAATTACATTATGCGTTTGCTGGAGGTCCTCAGATGAGATGTTATATTTTTTATGAACAGGTAATCTAGCAAAACTGTTGGAAGATTAAAGGACTGCTATCCCTGACTCAAATTATTCAGTCTTTTCTCCTCCCTTTTATTGTAAATGGCTATTCATGGAGCTAAATGGCAATTTCCCAAAAATGTGACAGAAAGACATGTCTGACTCCAATTCATTTAAATCGAGATATCTCCACTTTTAATTAAAAAGTTTTAGATTTATTAGATTCTGAAGCTTTGAATTTATGCAGTCTGTGTAAGTCTGAAGTCAGCTGGGGTTTTTATTGAATTAAAAATATCCTTAGGCAATTTTTGATCTTTGGAGAGTTACATGCTTATATGAAAGTTCAATCAGTTGGAATGAACTGTCTGAAAACCTTAAAGTTGATTGTTTAGACAAGGGAAAGAAAATACCTCTGAAGCAATGCAGCAGCCCCAAACATTCCTGAGATTATTAATATAACCTTTTTCATTTGCTGCAAAGTCATGCTTTATGCTTGGAATGCAATGAACCTTTGGATTAAGCAAAAATTCAAGAAACATCAAGCAACCACAAACCTCACCACTCTCAAAAGTGTCTGCCAAACCAGAGCCATTAGTTACAGTCTATCAAGCCTATCATATACTTCACAATAATTATTTATGTTTCTAAAGTAGTGTGCTAAGCATCCTGAAAATACAAATGAATGAACTAAGAACTTGCAGTTTTAACATTTGACCTACGGAGCCAAAGGGGAAAAATAACAATGAAGAAGCATAAAAATGATTTCTCACTTGCTTTCATGTGTATTTTTTTGACTGTTTAAGAGGATGACAAATTTGCTGGATATTTCCAAAATTTACCGAAAAAAAGCCCCTCAACAAAGGTAAAAAACACATATGAAATAAAATTTTGCTATTTCTGAATAAGTGTTAATTGAGGAAGCCTACAGAATATGACCTATGCAAATGAATTACCAAACAAATTCAAGAGACTTTTTCTTCCACCTGCTTCTACAGTATTCTGCCTGAGGCAGGACTGGCTCAGACCCTGTCACACTCCTGGCTTTGAGGCCCAGATGCAGAAGCAGCAGCAGAGTGGCAGAGCAGAAGAGTCAGAAGACGTTAATTTGCAGAGAGGGGGAGTGAACAAAACCTGGAGGCAATGCTGGAGGAGGTGCTGCAGCACTGTGGGCTATGGAGTGACAGTGACACACAGGGACACAGAGCTACCTGCTGCAGCAGCACACCCCAGGCAGTGCCCAGAGGTGACCTGAGATCCCCTGCACAGAGCTGAATGTGTGCCAGAGACAGCCACTGTCACAGCCCCAAGGTTCAAATGACTTCAGTGGGATGTGTCCCATTGTAAAGCTGTCAGAAATGTTCTCCTCTGCCCAGCAAGTTTAGTGAGCTCCAAATTCAGAGCTTTCAAACATGTAGCCTTGCCCACAGCAACAGAAACCTTTTATTTGAGGATAGCAGAATTAAGTGCACTTCTCTAGACTTCTGGCACTGGACTTTCTATCATAAAACAAAACTCTGGGGTTGCACGTGGGCACATCACGAGTTATTACTGGGGCACAGTAGTCTTGAAGGCAAAATATTCTGCTCTCATCAGCAACTCAAACAGGAGATGACACGAGGTAGGCAAGTATCTTACCTAAATTATCACTGAAAACAGTCATCAAGAGCAATCCACAACAGGGTTAAAGTTTGATAATCAGAGCAGGCTTCAAGTATTGCACGCTGCTGAGTCTATGACTGTATTTTGGCAAGAACTGAACTTACTTAGCAGCATAACACTGATTGTAAGAAAACAGCTGAGTAACACAACATGGCAGAGTTAAATTCCTGAGAATACATGCATGCAAGCACATAAACTGCATTGAATTTTTTTACTTTACCGGTCATGTTTCAGAACTTTTATTTCTGTTCTACAACCATGGCTCTTACCATCTCTTTCACTCTGTACTGTACAACCAATCCCCACCAACCCTGTGCCATTTGGACTACATCACCATTACCAATCCCACCCCAAGGAGCTGAGCTGAAGCACTCAAAAATAACACTATAGAAAGTATAATGAGATGTTGGTTTGCCAAGTCCTATTATCAACACACAGAATACAAGCCTGTATAAATACAAATTACTTTAAAAATACAAATTAGGGGTTTTGCTTGATTGTTTGTTCTGCCTAAACAACCTTCTTGAGGTCAACAATTTATTACGCTGGAAGCTTTACAGGTCAAACATGTAAATAAAATAATTTCTTTGAGTTTTGGTCTCATTCCACATTTAACTAGATTAAACACTTCTACTCTCCTATAATGCAAAGACTACTTTCACCTTCATTCAGTATTTTTCTTCTCTCATTAGGAAAGCAGTAGACAACAGAGGCACAAAGGCAATTTGCTGCAGACTGGAGTCAGAAAAGAGAAAAGCAGAAACCAAATAAAGACAAGAAAAAACGGACAACACCACCTGGCAACTTAGCAGGCTCTCATAGTTAAAGGAGAGAGCACAAGTCTGCTCTAAATTCCACTGAGTCTGCTGAGACTGAGGGTCTTTCCTTTAGGCACAGAATTGGACCTAATTTCCCACAAAGGAGAGGCCGTAAGACCATTTTCCATCAAATCTTGCCTGTCTCAGTAACCCACCCACAAGCCCTCAAAGCAAGGTACTTGTCAATTTCCTACAGACACCAAGAAGAATGGGTGTTGTTGCGAGTACTCTCCATCCTCACATTGAAATCAGCACTGCTGCCTCTCTGCACAAATTTTCACTGGTCTAAACTACTTACAAGTAAAAAACCTTTTCAGTCCTGTTCTGGGCAATATCACCTCAATACACCTCCTCTCCCAGCTGCAGAGACACAGGCAGCTCATGCTCACAGCTTCTTCTCCACTTCATTTATAATGTGCAGTAGTCTGATGTCTTCCATACAAATACAGCTTGTTGCAAGTGAGAGCCTTCACCCAGCTTTGGTCCTGCTCTAATAGAGATGAGTGTCAGAGAGTAAAATCTCACTCTGCCACTTTCCACCAAGCACAGATGCATATTTCTTTTGTTAATCCACTTCAAATATAACCTCTCTGACCTACTTCTTACAGAACACAGCATCTGCAATAGTCAGCTTATTGATAGCATTTCACTATTCTCCCTATAGAATAACCTGACATGTACTTCACAGAACATCCTCCCTAAGAATAACAGAGACTTCTCAGACTGCAAGTGACAGGTAGTTTCTCTATTTTCTATTTGACATGCTCCTTATTTTTTAAATCACAGGCACACACAATTGCTTTTATTCAATCCTGTCTCACAGCACTTTGTGACTTCATATTACCTCATGTAGCAGCTTAGGCAGGAAACTGAATGGTTTTCTCATCATGCTCATAAATGCTCAAGGAGATTTAAACAATAAATCACAAAATGGTCTGAATTTCCACTGTACTCAGATTAAGAACAGACATTTATTTTTGTCTCAGGATGGACAATACCATGCAGTTTCACTAATTCAACTAAAATGCAACACACAACAGCATGTAAATATCTTTCAGCCACGCCAGAGTATGCTGTTTAAAACACAGCTCTTTTCCTGATATGCTAATCACAGAGTTAGGAATCATACACACAAAAGGATGGAAGTATAAAAGGCAATTTTTTCTGCAGCAGATGTGAACTGACTGACTGCCATCACTGTCCTCTCAGAACTTCTCAAACACCTTCCATGACTTTTAGTAAAATGGTAAAAAAACAAACAAGCAAATTTGTTAATATATGAGAAGTACAGACATTATAATATCCTCGTAATCCTTTTTACTGGAGGAAAGAGGACAGAATGGGTGAGGCTGGACAGTCATCTGGTCTAACTCCCTGCTTTAGCAGGGCCACCTAGAGCAGTCTGCCTAGGACCATGTCTTCAAGGTGGGGAACTCAGCCTCCTCAGGCAACCTGTGCTCAGTCACCCTCACAGTGAAAGAGAGTTTCTTCATGTTCAGACAGAGCCTCCTGCATCTCAGATTGTGCCTGTTGCTTTCTGCTCTGTGTCTGGGCACCACTGAAAAGTGGCTCATCCAGCCCATACTTCATCAACTTCTCTAAGAGGACCTTATAGCAGACAGTACTGAAAGCCTTAAAATTGAAGATGGAATATAATATCTTAAATCCATAGCAAACCAATTGAGCTAAAGGCACAGGACTCTGCCCCAAATCATGTATCAGTATGTTACAGTGCTCTGTGAACTAGCAAGCACTATGTAATACAAAATCAAAAATAATGGAAAGGCAAAGATGCCAAGTTTGTGTACCTAAAACTATCGTTTATTTTAGGTATTGCATATTATGTTAATTGTCGTGTTCTGCATTTACAATGTCACTGCTTCTGCGAACCAGGAAGCATCTCATCCCACATCCTTCAGCTTTCACCCTTTTTCAGAAAAAGGAGCTAATGCAGCATCTGGAATCTAATTAAAAGATCAGTAGAATTCTCCTTCAGAAGGTTCACCTAAGAAGAGATAGGTAACTGTTGTCCTGTCACTGAGCACTTTCAGCTTGCTCAACTCTGAAGACTCATGTAACTTATTTTAAAAGGCACATCAGCTTTGACTTTTTAGAGTTTACTGCTACCAATCTGCAGCTTTGACTTAATCAGCCTAATACAAGAAGATTTTAAAAATGCAATTTAATTAGGTTATATATGTAGAAATAATAAATTAACTGATCAAACTAGCAGAAGCACCACATGTTGTTAAATGACATCAAGAACAGTTTGTTGCCTCGCATTTCACAAGGCCTGACAGGTAAATGTGCTCTTATAAGCACTGTAATGTTTTGCATCCAAAAATCACTAACTTGTAGGCATCAGCACTTCTGAATTTCACACAATACTCATGAAGGAGTTGAAAGCTGGAAGCTTGGACACAATCAATCATAAATCATAGAATATTTATGAACGAGTAAGTAGAATTTCATCTATAAGGCATTGCCAACAATTTCCAGTGAGCCTCTGCATTACACTGGAGAAAAAAATAAAAATTCTGCTACCCTCATCATTTTCAGTGACCTGGCAGAAGGCAGACAGACTCAGTTTCAATTATACACTGTGCATCATAAGCTTTAATAAGCTATGAGCATCTTTTTTATGAACTAAGACCTACTGCTTTGCAAGAAGTGGCACACACATCAGTTAACAGTCACACACAGATCATTGTAAAGCTACTGATTTTCAACACTCAAAAGAAGGTAATGTATTTCCGAGTATTTAGTTACATAAAGGATTGTAACTCCAAGATGTGCTGATTTGCTGTGGGATGATTCTTTTTGTGAACAGAGTAGGTGACTTCAAGTAAAAGCTTACTGATCCTAAATCAAAGTTACTGTCATTTGTTTCTCCATAGGACTCTACCTAGTGCTACAAACAAGACTCTAAATCTTGACTGACGCTATTTTCTTGATACTAGATGCAGATTAATTGTACAGGCTTGGTACACACATTTAGCCCAGTATTCTCTGCTTTTCATATGGCATTTAGTACAAAGAGAGCAAGGTGCCTTATTAGAATAAATTTGTTGACTTGGGAATGCTCACAATAAAAGGAACACCAGCCATTTGTTCCCACGAAAATGGAGAATTGACTATTCCTAGAACATCAGTGTATCTTAAGCAAATTTACATTGCTTCTGACAACTTCTGCACTGATAGCAAAAACCTATCATCTTTATCTTCAGAGCATCAGCAAAGGCTATTTAAATTCATTACAGCCCCTGCTAGAGATCTAGAATACAATGCTGTCACAGACAAAGCACCCTCATCCCCCATTGAGCCTCAACCTGCAATAGAGAGCTGACCCCTGACTTGTCAGCTGGTTGCCACACAGGCTTTGGTCCATGACACTCCCAACTGCAACATTAAATAGATCCCATTTCAGAGGAGGACAGGAAGTGAGGAAGTGCTGCATACCTTGAAAAATAAAGAACATGGCTCCCCTCAGTGTATAACAGGAAGCAACGTATCCATATTTTGTTCAGCTAGTAGAAAATGCCTTGACTATGCTTGCTCACTTTTGCTATTCCTTTAACTTCAAATAATCCCATTTTCTAGCATGGTCACTCACACACATGAAATTACAAAGCCTGCTACAAGAGCATTAGCAGTTCTGAATTCAATTTCCATATTCAATGCCCCAGTAACACAGAGAACTAATTATTTTTTTTGCCCAGACTGTTACCTCCCAAAGAAGGGAGGATTTGGCTCTCATCCCAGGTGATAATTCATGCAAAAATGTAAAATGAAATAAAAGAGAGATTTTTTTAAAACAAGAAAGGGAAAAGTCTGAATAACAAGATTTCCAAATATGGAGAATTTCATTTCTGTATATATGATTTGTCATGAACATGAAAACTTACAATAAAAATAATTTTCAAACTGTGGCAACACTACAAAATTAATTGGTGGGTGACCACAGCTGGCCCAAGTCTTTTCAGCTCAGTAATCTCCCGTGGCCACCACAACACTCATATTAGAAACATACCTGTCCTTGACATCTTTCATAAGCTGCTGCAAGTCAACCTCCTGCTTCCTCAGGTTTCCAAATGAGGACTGGTTTTCCACATAACCTTTCCCACCAGCTCCCAGGCTGAAGTTCACAAATGATGTTTCAATACTTCCTTGAACAAAATCTTCAAACTTCCCCATATATTTTGCAAAGTCAGACTCCACAATCACTAGGAAAGCAATAACAGTAATTTCTGTGAAGAGAAGTGCTGAAACTGTCCCTAAGTGATTGGAGGAACAGATACTTACAGAAAATATGACAAGTTAGCAAAGGCAAGGAACAGTATGAAGAGGTAAATAGTAAAATTTACATCTCTGCAACTCTTGCATCTGCTCTCTTCATGCTTTCATCATCTTTGCCCTACTATCTTTAGTATTTTGCCATTTTAGGAAAACATAAGGTGACTGAAGTGCTGAACTCAGACACTATGAAATATTCATAAAGAATGATTGGAAGTTATTTCAGCTACAAAGAAAACTACAAAGCAGACCTGCTTGTACAAGAGTGCTAGTATTTTGGCATTATTTTGACACATCTCACCACAGGGCTGTCCCAAAGCTCACTGAAAATCAATGGAAAAATCTAACTGGTTTAAAACAACTCTGAATTTTATATGCATAAAAACCAGAAAGCAGACTCGGAATCAGCTCTATTTCCAAGCCAGCTACAATTAACATGTTAGGTGAGGGAGTTATCTATTTTCCTGTATGGAATTATGACATGTCCAGAAATATGGGATTCCTTCTCATTAATCTTAAAACATGGGTGGGACTGCTATAGTTGGAGGAGCAAAAAGTACAAGGGTCAACCTTTTTTAACAGTCTGTGCAAGACACATAGAATGGGTGGTAAAACTGACTTGGCCTGGCCTGGAAGCATTCCCAGGGCTACTAACACCAACAAGACACTGTTTATTCACTGATTTTGACTTGAAGCACAGTACAGTTTCACACCACTATCACATACAACCCCCTATAATATTCTAGGGATTTTCCTGTAGCTGCAAGACAGCTACTGTTATTAAAACAGTAGGACTATACATCCTGACAACATTCAGCACTTGATTTAATAACTCTACCCAGGCTAAACTTTCTTCTTTTTTAAACCGACATTTATTACTACCAGTTTTAGTTCCATAAATGGTCAAGTGAGAAAAGATCCTTTAATCTCATTCCCATGGATGGAGGATTCCTTCAGAGCATTCCTCTGAAAGGAGCCCTCTAATAAGATAATAGAGAATAACAACAGAACAGGTTAGGGATTGTACTGTTTTTATCTGCACTAATAGTGCTGCCCGAGTATGGCTTTACCTGGTTTTATTGGTTTGTCTTCAGTAAGCACATCACTCAGGGTGACTGTCAAGAAATGATACTTGGGCTTCTGCCAGCACCAGAACTTCCTCCTCTTTGTAACTAAGCTCAAAAGCTGCAGCTTGTCTGAGGCGTTCAAGTGAGAGACAGGGATCAGGTCACCTCCACTGTCAGTTTCTCTCACAAAATTCTTCGTTGCTTTTGCAAACATCATGGGGAATCAGTTAAAGCCTGAAAGAATACATCTGTTTTTAAACAACTACAGTTGGAAAGTATAAATATTTACACTGTCCTTTTAAGAAGTCCTTCACAGAACTGGTATTAACAAAAGAACACCATGGTGTTTTCACCCTATCTTCTCCACTCTGAGCTGGGAAGGAGTTCCAATTATTTGTCCCAGGGCAAGAATTCTTTTATTAGTTTCTTGCAAATAACTAATAATAGAATCCTAGTTAAGAGGAACATTCACAGGTTACTAATCTGTTAGGAAGGAAAAACTTACACAGCTTACCTGAAATTCTATGAAAAAGCATCTACTAATGAGCACCCCGTAGAGATCAGCTGTGATGAGGAGAGCACTGGGGCAATGGCAGAGGATTTCTGCCTCCCCACAGGATCCTTCTTTTATTACCTACCATAAAACTTACTCCACATAAGGCAGTTAGGTATTACTCACACAAATTATCTTGATCTTTTAATAGGGAGTAAACACATGGATGGATAATAACAACTGTTCTATAAAAAACACCAAATAGGTGAGCTGGCATCTTTGTTACTAAATTTTGTTTCTGAACTACACCCCTGGAAAGTTCCAATTATTTTTTTTATTTATGAACTCTTTTTTACCTTCAATGTTTTCTATTTTTCATTTGCATAACTACAGCTAAATTGAACATTACATTATTTGCAACTGTTATTCACAACTGTTATTCATATCCCCTACACAACCACAATATATTATCTTACTGCTGCTTTGCAATGATTTTAATTAAAAATTACCAGCATCTCTTATAAGGTAAGGTTTTCCTTATCCCTGGGAATGTATTTTACTGTATTTACAAGGAATGTCTTCCAGTAAGAGAGACTGGCTGAAGTCACAGAAGAAATGGTAAAAAAGAACCATTCACAGGTGCCAAACAAACAATTCTAATAAATTAATATTTGATATTTTTAAAGAATCTTTCTAGTTTTTCAGCTTTGTGTTATCTGAGCTAATGATATCTCCAGAATCAAATCAGCTTTTTTTTAAATCCATCAGCATTCCTTTAAGTCCCCCAGCTGACACTGACTGGAAAGTTCAACCAAGATTGTAAGACGTCTCAGCTGGTTATTCACACTTCCGTGATTAATTACCTGTCTTGCTCCACACAGATCTTAGATTTGTCATTTACAAACACAGACCAGGGTAAGACAGGACAGACTTCAAACAAAAACTGATATTGCAGTGAGCACTCAGGATTATTGACAGAAAACAAAAACCTGAATACAGATTATTAGTGCTTGGACCACAGGCTCCATATTTTACTATTAGTGAAAAAATCCTTTTCGCAGAAGCAAACTTCACCTTTTCATTAGTTTTTCCCAAATCCCATTTCAGATATTCCACACAGTATTTACCAATTCATGATGAGGTATTTACCTCCTCATGAATCATCTTTAGCCTTGTCTGTGTAACTAATACTAAGTGTTTTCCAACAATACCTGCATCAAAAGGAATTGAGCAATATCTAAGTCGCATAGCATTTTACTGAAGAGTCTTCTGGGGCTTTCACTGCAACTGCAGCTGCAGCAAACCCTGCAGCATAACCTCAGCTGTGGGCACTTGGAATATTTCCAGTGACTTCTTGCTCTCTGACCTTCTCTTAAACTGAACTCAGACTGATTTTTTACATTCTTATGTCTCCTCCTTAATCTCCCTCGTTTTAATCTCAGTGAGAACACTTTTTAACAGAATAAAGCAGTCCAGATCCACTGCAGCAGCAAAGGAAAAAAACCCAAATAAAACTTCACATCAAAACTAGTTTCCTTTATCCACAGGACTTCTTTTGCACGAGTATGTATTTTGCAAACAGCCAGATAGTGACTGATTTGTTATGTAGGGGACCACCAAAAAAATTCTCACTGCCTGCATTAGCTGCCTTTGCCCAGCATAACCTTCTACAAACATTTTTGTATTTCACATGACAGCCCAATCACCGTGATCTCCTTCCTACGAAGCCAGCTCACATAGGCATAATCTCTGGGAAAAAAAAAATTTAAAAGGCCACCAATTTTTTATCATAAAACAAATTGCAAAACCAGGTCCTAATATTTAGTATTCTTACAAACTCACTAAATCTCATGAGACAAACCACTGCACCAGTCTGTAAAACTTCCAGTTCACAGTGTTTTGCCTTCATTCCCCATCACCACTCTTGACTAGCTAAAGGAACATGCAGGGAAGAGGACAGAGTGCTTCTGAGGACTAACAAGACTCACCAGGCAGGAGAGATGGGGCAGTTTTCAGCCTCAAAATGATGGCCACACTTTGCTGTCTGGGTAATGCCTTTGCAGGGAGCATATTTTGCTGATGTAGAAGTACCTGCAATCAAGAATATTCTATCCAAATTCCTGTTTATATTTGGATATAGCACCTTTAACACAAATTTGACAATGCCCCCAAATACCTTGCTTCACTGGACTACAGGAAGATTATTAAATGGTAGGAATGAGAACAAATGAAGACAATTAAAACAATTTCAGCATTTACCTAAACAAACAAATTTCATCCCTGCTTCTTTGCTTTACAGCTCCCTAACTCAGTACAGTGGGACATTAAATCCAAAGTGACATTTTATGAGCAACTGCTGTTTGCCTGTGTCAGTACAAAAGAAAGCAAATAGTTGCCTGGTATTTCTTACATACTGTATAATACTGTATCTTTCACATAAAATACTCCTTTTTTTTTTTTATTTTATTTATTTAACCTAAGATCCAAGTTGTAAGGAACTGCAACATCTGAAAGCCAAAAAGGAAGCTTTTTTAAGACTAAAGCCTTAGCGTTGGAAGAGCTGTTAGGCATTAACCACGCGTAGGAGTCGTAATGGCCTTGAAATCCTAAAGGCGTATGAGTCTGTATCCGAAGGGAACTGGAGCACAGAAGTGACGACATGCACCTTACATGTTTTATTAAAAAACATGAGAGCTACTTTCACCTCTTCCCTAGATAATTAAAAAAAAAAAAAAAAAGCATCCATAAGAGCTAACACACAAAGCCTAGAAGGGCTGCCCTTCTAGGCTGCATTACAGGTTTTGAACGCACGTAGCCCCTAAAAACATATCCAAAAGGTTTTAGCCCCGGCTGAAACCCTCTGTTTGCTCTTCGAGGACTCTGCAGCACGTGCCTCCACACACCGGTGCCGCAGCCTCGGGCATCCCGCAGAGATGCGGCACCTTTCCTGACCGTGGAAGGCCCGCGCTGCCCCGGCGCGGGGTGCGCGGTGCCGCCCGCCTCTCCGGGAGCGGCTCGGGCAGGGCAGCACGGCCCCGCAGTGCCACCGCTCAGGGCCCCGCACGGGCACCGCGGCCACTCCGCTCCCCGCGGGGCGGGCAGGACAGCGGGGCGCGGTGCGGAGGCCGCAGCCGCTGCTCGTGCGCCGCGGAAGGGTGGAGTGGCAGCGGCGGGGGGAGGCGGGCAGGGCCGGGCCGCACCGCCGCCCCGGGCCCGCTCCCGTACTCACGGCATTCCCGGCGCTCCCTGCCCTCCCTGCCGCCGCTACCGGGGATGCGGCGCACTGCGCCCGCGGAGCGTGACGAAACCGCCGCGCCCCAGGCGAGAGGCCGCGGGTGAAGCTCAGCAAGCAGCTCCTGCAGCAGCGGGGGCTCCGTGCCGGGAGCGGCGCGGCGAGGGTAGCGCAGGCCCCGCCCGGGTGCCCGGGCCGTGCGGGCGGTAGGGAACCGCGCCTGGGGCGCCTCCGCCATGTTGGGGCGCGGAGCCGCCGCCCAACACAGGGCAGCGGGCAGGGGCCGGGGCGTTGCCCTCGCCCTGCGAGCCCTCGGGATGGCTTCTGCCACCCTCGCCATCCCGCCCATCTGCCCGAGCTCCCTCGGGCCCTGCCCGTCCTGCCGTGAGGGTTGGAACAAAGGGCTGCAGGTGTCCCTCTGTGTGGGGCGGTGGCCTGGCACAGGCCCCCCGCGACAGGTATCGTGTGGGGCAGCCCTCCGAGTGTGGCGCTGGAGAATTCCCACTGGGATGGGGCAGCCGGTTTTGTATGGCTGCACCCTGATAACACTGGCAGGTGTCTTTCCCTCTAAGTAATTGCGTGCCAGCGATGTTCTATGACACGAGTGGTAAGGACATCTTTGTGACAGCCTCTCAAGCCCAGCTCTGGTCGCCCGTGCTCAGAAGTGCGCGGGCCCGGTGCCAAGTCCACTGGAAGCACCAGCCCTGCCACGATTTTGGCTGCGAGCTTGCAACTCTGGGCTGGCACTGCGGGCCTTGTGAAGCCGCCCGGGAGCTCCCAAGTCAAGGTCTCCAGTCCAGGAACCTTGACCGGCAGCACTGTGGAAAATGAGAAGTGTGGTCAGTGGAGCCTGGGGCAGGTTGGTGAACAGCAGTGTGAAATACTGAGCACTGTCACAGTATCTCAGCCGTCTGAAAACACCACAAAGAAAAAACTTGGTTGTTTATGATGCAAAAGGACTGATCCAGTGAGAAACAGATGAGTCTGCAAAAACCCAAAGAGTAGGTTTTTCAAGATAATAAATACCAAATACATATTTTTCAAGTAAACCATGCCCCAGGCTAGGTACTTACCTTGTGCTTTGAACAGAAAACATTTGAGGCTGGGGGTAAAGTCACAAATGTCACATTACCAGACTGTAATGGCAAGGCATGTCAGGGCAAACACCCTGACTTGGGAACAAAGGGAAGGTGAAAGCTTAACATCTTTAAATGAACACTCCTGGGTGAAAGGTATCAGTAGATGCACGTAGGTAAAGTAGATCCATTTCTTCCATTTAGCTACGTGCAGCATCTAAACCTTCCAATGAATTTCAGCAGTTTTAATCCATCACCCCATTTCTGATTTCCCCAGGTGACATCCTTATTGATTCAATGCTAAAACATCTTCATTCTGGGGTTGCACCTGCTTACAGAAATTTGAACAAATAGCCAGAACAGAACTAAGTACTGTATTTGTTGTGATAGTGTAAATTTTATAAACTAATGAAATTTATAAAGCTCCATTCTTAGAGCTCCTTCCTGAGGAAAAGTACCCACACATTCTCGGGAGATCTCTTTTTAGGATCAGCACTGAGCTGTAGAATTGCCAGCTCCAGTAATAATCTGGCCAGTAATAGCACACGTTTCATAAGCTATCATGTGTTTTTCCAGGGAGTGGCAAAGTGTGATCTGTTTCAAATGCAAGAATCTGCTAAAGCATATTTTGAGAAATAAGGGAGGAAGTTGCACTGAGCCACATTGCTCTGGAAATATCCACTGGGGAGGTGGGACTTAAATAAAACTAGTGAAACTTGCTGGTAATTTTAAGGACACTTCCAGCAGTTGCATGCACACCTAATAGAGAGTATCTACACCAGGAATATTTAAATGTTTTTAAGAAAAACTCTTCAACAGAAAATTTCTATCCATCTGAATGGCATCAGCTGACAGGGTAATTTTCAGGTGTGTCTCATTGACTAGAAGAAACAGAAACAAAGGTTGTTAGCAAACAGTTTTGGGGCTATGGAGCAATTAACTTTGAATCTTCAAAGTCTGACACAGAAACTGGCTTGCAAATGAGAGACATTTAGGACTGAACACCCACCTTGAGCATTCAGTCTTAGTGGAAATGCTCTTCAGGTGCACTGCACAGTCAAGATTCCCAGCCCGTGGTTACTCCATGACCAGCTGGGATGCCAGCAGGGAGAATGTTGAATCAGAGAAATACACAATCTCAGCATGGTCTGTCAGCCACAGACTCCATCTCCCGATCTGAAGCATGTAGTGAATCACTGCTGTGTTAGAAGATCCTTCTGCATTCCTCCTGCCTGAGAAGATCATCTTGCAGAAGGAGCAGAGGTGAGAAAATCAGAAATTTTTGCCTCTGGAACAAACTGCTGTTGGTATGGGACAAGTTCTGGCTACCTCTCAAATAAGTGAAGTGAGGCAAGTGGCCTTGCAGCCACAACTTAAAAAATGAGTAATGCACATAATAAGTGAGTAGGAACACAAAAGATAGTAATTTGAAAGGGAAAAAAGACCCCAGCAAAATAGTTGTATGCTTTTTGAGTATGGCTGTGTGAAATTTCTCAGGTATGACATTCAAAAAATCTCTGAGCATGCTGCCACAAGATGTCAGCATTGCAGAATGGTTGTTCCTGCCAGAAACAGAAATGGGTTTTGCATCCTATATGCATTGGGTATTAGATTTAATTGTTTTTGTACGATGGCATAATCTGGCCTTATTTTTTACAACCATTGTCATTATGATGTCAGTCCAAATTTAGCTGCAAGGGAGAATTTCTTAAATGGCTTTTAAAAATTACCTCTATCTTAAAAACTTTTAAAAAATGCTTTCACAGCATGAACAGCAGTACTAATGGCCAGTAATACCTTGTAGCCATGTGTTGTTTCAGCCTGCATCCAGCCTGGCTAGAAAGCACTCACGAAAATTGTGCCTGTATATTGAGGTGTCCAGAGGTCATCCAAAGCTCTCTGCTGCTGCATGCTAGGCCTTTTTAAAACCCTCATGCTGGCTGGAGAAGGCTCTGCTGCCCTTAGTGGAGGAAGTAGGAAGAAAGTGTGAAGCTATTTTAAGCTTCTATTTAGAAGAGAAGGCTATTTGGAGTAGCAAATCTTTTAAAAGGTATCCAGCAACATAAGCCAAATCACCAGCAAAATAATTAATTTGTTTTTTTCCCTCCACTTCTTTTTATAAGAATAAAAGATCTGAGCAACAGTTTTTGTTTGTTTCTGCATTTCTTTCAAATCAACTAACTAGCCTCATTTTTCTTCCACATTGAAATTCATGTCCTGTTTTGCTGGGATGCTCTGTACTTTTTGCCTCTACCATTGTGTCCTCTGAAACATTTCCTGTTGCACACAACAGCTTTCTCCCTCTCCTGCTGTCACGGCTGTCACAGCCCTGCCACTGTGCCAGCAGCAAGTGACAGGCTTAGCAAGGGACCGTGTCCTGAGAAGGGGAGATGAGTGGGAGTGTGCAGTGAGCCAGAGGGGCTGTGTGAGTTCAGAACAGCCAGGATATCCATTCTGCTGTGCTTCCCTACCCGTTCATGTGAGCTCCTGTGCATTCTGCTCTTCACAATGGGAAGGTGACATCTTTACCCATCTGAAGATTTTGCTGTGACATGAGTTTGGCCACTCTTGGGAGGCTATCTTGTATTGCCAGGTTCAACTCTGCAACCTTTACAGACCAATATGAGGAAAACAGAGTTCACTTCTGGATCTTCTAGTCCCTTGGGATGACCACTGGAGAGTGTCATGGTGAGATGCAGAAGGAGACTGACATGTTCAGTACAACCTGTTTGCTGTAGCTCAGTCAGAGCTCTGCCTTCAGCACTCATGTTGGGGAAGTAGTGCCACACCTGCCTTTCTGTAGTGCACAGGTTGTGGCTCAGGGCTCCCCTCTGTCATTCTGCCCAACCATGCGATGATTCTGTGATGTCTCCAATAATATGGAGAACAATTTGCATGAATTTGCACAAACTTGGTGCTTCTAACTTTAAATTGCAGATTAGATGGCAGCCAAAGAATTTTATTTCTTTTACAACATTGATAAATGAAAACTTAGGAATAGATAACATTTCTTGCACATCTCAAAAGCCTTCCATAATAGTTTATTAGAAACCATCTGGTTTCATTAATGTTTTATCAAATACCATCTGGTTGCTGTATTGTTCAAGCTATTTAGTAGTAAAACTTGCTCATAAATAAGCCAAAAAGAATGGCTATCAAACTATTGTGTAGGAGCCCCAAACAATTTTCATGTAAGTCCTATATAAACAGTTATTTTAAAAGTATTGGACTACACTAAACTTCAACATTAAACTTCAAAAGTCTAGAAAATGTAATCAGTAATAAAATCTAAAATTTAGCTTATTCCTCAAGCTTCCTAATTTTTTTTTCTCTTTTCTACATGTTTAATTCTTGGCCAGTTGGAACAGGAGTGACAAAGTCAAAATGACAAACTGTATTTAAATAAAAATCACTAGAATTTTGTTTTTCAGTAAAACATTGCAAACAGAGAATACCTGTCACCATGCCTCCAAAAAATGAAATCTTTCATCTTTGTATCTCTGCACATGTACACTTTTCAGACTGTAAGCACTCTGTCAAGGTTTCTGGCACTGCTCTGAAATCCAACCGTACAGCAGCACAGGGCACAATTCAGAGTTGTACAGTGCCTACTTCTATGGGCAGCTGGGTAACTGATTGTAAATGCTTACATAATATACATCGTTTCTGTAAATTGTACTACCACTCATAATTATTTTACTGTTAAATTTTCAGATCAGTAAAAATGTCACCCTAAAACTGGGCCAGTTCCTAGTGATTTTGTTATTTATAGACAACCTTAAAGTTACTGTGAATGGAAGAACTGAAGAAATCGTATCTAAAGAACACTTGGAAAATTTAGGACAAAATTGGCAAAGCAACAGGAGTTAAAAGATCCCTGGGAAAGAGCCCATGGCTGAAGCTGCCTGTAGAGAGAAAAGCTGGCTGTAAGTTTTCTTTTGATCAGCTCTCCAGATTTGTTATGCTTTGTGCAATTCCTTTTGCATCCTCTGAATGTATATGCACAAGCGTCCTCAAAAAAAACCTCACTATCCACCTGTGGGAGCAAATGATTTGGGCAGAATTTTCTGAAGAATGTGATTGCAGTCCTTTGCAGGGCAGCCAGAGGGATGGTGTTTGTGTTTCACTGCTGCAGAACTGAAGCATGGCCATAGTCAAACCTTGCAAAATGTTCAGAAGCTAACATTAATATTTCATTGAGTAACACCAGATGCATGGCATGTACTACATTTGTAGCAATAGCTTTATTGTGATTTAAAACAAATTTTCTCCCTTTTCTTTTTTGTGTCTGCTTTGTTTTCTAGTTGTTTTGCAACTCCATAATCCCCCTTCTCATTGCCTGTTGTCAGCTCAGTCTCTCTTGCAGGAACAACAGCAGAAATTCCTGTTCCAGGACAATCTGAAAGGGGTTTCTCCAGAACAAAAAAAGAAAAAAAAAAGTAATTTTAAGTGCCCACAAAGATAGAAATTGACAATTTTGTTTAGCAATCTTTGAAGCAAGCCATGGCCCATAAAGTGGCAGATACATTGAGGAGAAGACCACAAACAGTAAAGGAGTCAGTGGCTACAGAGGGTCCAGGGGAGTGGTGAGGCTTCGTTGCTCCTACAAGTGAGTCAGGACTCCTGCAGCTTCCCAGGGGCCCTGCAGCAGGAGCTGCCAGGAGCTGTCTGCATCTTCTGCTGTAGAAACACACAGTGCAGAGGAGGACAGAAGTTAAAACCCCATCCCTTTTCCCACAGGGGTGACAGTTCAGCCCCGTTGGGTACCGAGAGGAAGGTCTCATGTTTCTTCTTAAAGTCACTTCATTCTTCAGCTTGCTATTGCTCCTCCTAATTTCAGCATTTGAAGTGTTTGCTTTTCAATGTCCTAAAGACAGTACTAAGAACAGTGGGTAAGAACATTCCTGGGTTTTTCCCACAAAAGAGAACAGGATGGAAAAGGAACACAGTTCTTTTTGAAACAAAGAGCAAGGGCTGGCAAGCAGCTAAAAAGTTTGTGGGCTGGTAATTTCATGGGATCTCTTTTAATATTATGCAACAGTGTTGCCCAAAGGACAGCAGGTACCATAACGAGGGTGCTTTAGGTCAAAACGGATTGGTAGATATAAAAACAGTGTCCTAATCTGGGCTCCTCAGCACAAGAGACACATGGAGCTCCTGGAGCAGGTCCAGCAGAGGGCTACAAAGATCATTAAGGGACTGGAGCATCTCTGTTTCAAGGAAAGGCTGTGGGGGCTGGATCTCTTCAGCCTCGACTGAGAGGGAACCTCACCAATGTCTGCCAGTGTCTGAAGGAGGGTGCCAAGAGGATGCACCCAGGCTGTTCTCAGGGGGGCTGAGCACTAGGATAAGAGGTGATGGGCAGAAACTGCTGCACAGGAAATTCCACCTGAACATGAGCAAGAACTTCTTTATTGTGTGAGTGACCCCACACTGGAACCACTTGCCCAGAGGGAATGTGGAGTGTCTCTTGCTGGAGACACTCGAGAACTGTCTGGGTGCAATCCTGTGCCATGTGCTCTAGGATGACTCTGCTTGAGCAGGGAGGTTGGACCAGATGATCAAATGTGGTCCCTTCCAACCTGACTGATTCTGTGAAAAGGGTGCAGCTATCCTTCAGAACAGAGTGGGAAGTAAAGAGCAGTCATTGTCCTGCAGATTTATACTGATAGTGGCCCGGGACAGAGTCACACAACTCCAGGTTGTTGTCACTATTTGTTACACTGCAGTTCCACATGCAGAACCTCATGTATGAAATGAAGTGCTGGCCTCTTCTCTGACAATTAAAAATGTAATTTATTTGCTTCATCACAGGACTAAAACTGGTGTCCTTGCTGCTTGTACTGCCCTTGTGTATCTGAATGGTGCACTGATTTGGGTAAATGGTATCTGTAACAGATGATGCAAGTACCCTTGGGTGGATGGCTTTCCTGCTGCCAGAGACTACTCTTGGCAGCTGGGGGATGGGATTGTGCTTCTCCTGCAGAACCAGTTGCTCAGTCTGAGATGGGGCTTATTTAAGTTACTGTCCAGCCTCACCAATGCCAACATACCACAGTGTGAGCAGTATAGTTTCTAAAAGAGAAGGAAGACCAGCTGTGTACTGAGAGGAAGCATTACCAGGAAAGAAAACAGTGAGCAACTGGTACTGGGAAAGCATGAACCGTAGCTACTCCTTTTTCCTAGGACCTCATGACTGCACACTTCAATACTGAGAATCATATTTCAGCATATACTCTCCTCTCATTCCTTTCTCCCATCATGTCAAACAACCAGTTCATGTTGCTATCCAGATCAAAGCATTCACATCAGCTTTAGGAAGCTTTGCACCTACATAAAGTACAGTGGAGCTCCTACTAGGGCTTTTTTTCCCCCCCTGTGATGTGGCACATGCTCTTTTTCAGTTCCTTATATTCACAAATGGTGAGAATATAATATCCTGGAGTTCTCTACCCTGAATCACCTTCAACTGAAGCTTTACTCTGTCTCCAAAATGAAAGAAGACATGCTTAGGAAGGGCTAGGCTCACCATCATTTAGTAAGTAGAGAACTCAGAAAAAGTCAAGCTTGCCCTAACTGACCTATTTGCAATGCTCTCTTAGGCAAAGTCCTTAGTAAAAGATTCTCCCCACCAAAGAATTTTGTAATTTGGTGCACTATTTTTAAACCTTATAAGAAAAATTGATTTTTCCACCCAAAAAACCTATATAGCTCTAGTTGCCTTTACAGGGTTTGCTTCATCGACTGAAGTGCAAGTAGCAAACAAGTAGGATGACCTCTTGACTTCACTCCATCTTCAGTCTGTCAATTGCCAAAATTGCAACAAACCTTGCAGTAAACAAAACTGTAAATCTCTTTCAGCTATTAGACAGGTTCTCATCTATTGATAAATCTACATAATCTTCCTTGCCTTAGGCAGCAATCTAGGCATTGCAGACATATCCTCATAAAAATCTAAGGAGGAGAGGATTTTTCAAGGTATGTACTGCAGTAATTCAAAGTTGCCTTACTGCAACCTTTATTTCTTTTTTTTTTTCTTGACACAAGCTGAAAAGTAAGGAATTTTTATTTTTGGAAAACAATTTTTATCAAGAAGTTTTAATAAAGACAAACAATGTTAAGCAAGCAAAGAAAAAAAAGTACTTTTGAAATTTAACAGCTGGTTTTACTAGAATAGCATGTGAAACATCAGCACACAAAATCCTCAAGGATAAGTAGTACCTAATATTTAGAGGAAGACAATAATTCCTGGAGTCTGAAATTACAGTCAGAAACATCAGCGGATGTCCATACACAACATCTTGTGTTCCAGGAATTTATTACTGTTTCAAGAGCCTGTAAAAACTTACATCAGCGAGCCCACAGAGACAAATTCTCAGTTAACTCAAACCTCGGTTACATTCAGCTCAGTAGAGCAATGTTGATTTATCTCAAATGAGAGTTTGCACAAAGTAACTTCAAATATTTTCCTTGGTACAGAGTAAGCAAAGATACAAATTCATAAGTATACATCAGAATTTCAATTCTGGCCAGCTTTTAACCCCATTTAAAAACAGTAAACCTACAAATTCTTATGCATGAAACAGAGAGGTCTAAATTAAAAATCAATAAACCAAGGAAAGAGAGCAACACTTGCAACATGAAAGCAATATAAGGAACATATAATTATATATTCTATATATAATATAGAATTTATAGACCTTAAAAAAAACAACAAAAAAACAAGATGTGTTGACTACTTTGTAGAGCAAGCTTTGCTCAGCTGTCAATGTTTTTCCTCACCCCATGAAAGTTTGAATCTTTAAAAATAGACTTTAAAATAGAGATTACTGTAAACAAAAAGACAACTGATCTTAAACACAAATTGGATGCAAGTTCCACACTTGCCAAGTTTAGCTTGCACTTCTGTAGAGGAGAACAGCCTGTTTTGTCTAGGTAGCACTGACCACACTGTGGGCACTTGGCATGGTGTTAGCTTGTGGGGCAGTCATGACAAATTCACTCTGCAAGAGAAATTCCTGCTGTCCTGGGTGCTCATGAGTGGAGCACCAATAATGAGCATCCCTTGCAACCTTCTTCTCCCTTTTACAATTAAGAGAAAAATATTACTGCTTCTATAAGCCAGAACTTCAACTAAATGCTAGTTAATTCAGATACCAATTAAATAGTATCAGATCTCGGTGAAATAAATCAGCAATGAAGTAATTCCCCCTGACACAATGAAAAAGTTCCATAGTTCTTAATCCAATAGAACCAAAATGGCTAGATTTCAAAAAAACCAGGAGCTGATTTTGGCCCACTGTAAAGACTGTTTTGCTTTTGGCCTCTATCCTGATTCTGTCATGTACCACAGTTGAGGATATTTTGCATAGTAACAAATATATAGATCCAGTTTTTCCAGCTCTTTCTGAATGCTCCATGCTCCCTCCCACCAAATCTTTGTAGACACTGAGGCTGCAAAGTGCTGCAGAACTGCAGTCAGCAATTTCACGTTGGTCAGGAGTTACATTGACCCACATTTTTAAAGTACTCCCACATTTTAAAGATCCTAGTCCATCCATATTGTATCGTATCCACATATGGTAGGACTGTGAGACATTGTTGAGGTCTGATTGGCAGAGCTGTCCTGAATCACCATCTCTAAGGGAAAAACCACCACATTTATATCCTTTCTTTCCAGTTATTTATTTTACCCAGTAAATACCATGTTTCCTTGTTTTTAAAAGCTGTTTTATGGAAAACATTTCGTTTGTGGTTTCTACACTCGTAAGAAAGCATAATATTCGTGCTGCACATCTGTATGCTAAAAACTGCTTTTAAGAATAAACTTCCAGCTGTAAATGGATTCCATCAGCTTACCCCTTTTCCTGCCCCAGTGTCTGGCACATTAGCTGTGCAGCAGAGCTGTGCAGAGCAGTACAACTGGAACATTGCACAACTTCCAGACAGATTGTTGGAGTGATAAATAAGGGTTCTAGCAGATGGAAGCTCTTTCCTACTTGCCATTTTGCAAAGTGTAAAAAGCACAGACCACTACAGCAGTTAGATTTGTTTCAGCTGCTACTAACAACCTTTGAAGAAAGATGCTTACAACCCCTGGGAAAAAGTCAGGGTGCTCTGTGACCTTTTGCAAGTATGATTTATTAACATCCACCTAAATTGGTTACAGAGACAAAAATAATAAATCAAGTTGTGCATCAAGGTACTCCAATGTTATTACAAATATTTGGAGTGAAGCAGAAAACAGGGATGGTCCTGACTACAGAGAGACTTCTCAAATACCTGAAAGTCAGCAATAATTCTAATACATAAGATACCTTTCCTCATTCTGAAATCACTAATGCCCTATCAAAACAAACAACAAATTCAGCATTTAGCAGCTTTGCTTATGTAAAACCTCATACATGTGAGATGGTTTACCAATATTGGAACTAGGAAAATACTGTTAACACAAAGACTTTCAGATTCTCAGGGATGCCAGCTATCTCAAACATGTGGAGCTGATGGACATCATCACCTCTTGTGGATCAGCATCCCAAACATTCTCATAAGCTTTAATACAGTTTTGTTTTACAGGTTAAAAACACGAAATCCACAATTTATATTTAAAAAAATGAACCATTTAAAATAATTCTTTAACATATGGCAACTACTTATGCAGAAAATTTCTCTTATTGCTTTCAAAAAGCTGCAGCAAGAGCAGTAGCTAAGAACTGAGCAGTACAGTAATACATTTGATGGTAGATTACAGCATTTACTAAGTTTCAAAAGGTAAGCCAGATAATGTGCAGTTCATATGAGGCCACAGCTGCTGGAGTAAGTTGCACCCACCAGTAGCTAGAAAATAGAAAGGATGAGTTATTGAACACTGTGAATTTTATTTATTGTAGGTATAATTCAGGAATGAAAACACACTCAACCAAAAAAACCCTGTCATTTTAATGTCACTCCTTTGAATAGCACCATCTCATTCTAGCCCTTGCAAGATGTATTCAGATATGTGGACAAGTTGGATGTCATCCTTCTCTCTATTAAAATGCACCATGGGCCAAGTTTTTCACTCCTCTTCAGCTTGCCACCTCTGCATGTGTTGTTCACAAAAAAGAAGCCATACTGAACAAAGCAAGATATGCTGCAAGTTTCCTGCTGGTCATTTGGAGAGACAGCACAAGAGATTTACACAAAAGCAGATGCAAGGACATTTGTAATTAGGATCTGCTGAGCAGATATAGCTGCATATTTTGATAGCACACTACCCTTAGCCAGTCTGACTCCAGGGAGTAAGAAACTCTTATTCACAGTCAAAGAAAAGATACAGAAGGAATTTATGGGGAAAAAAAATTAACTACAGCCTTGAGGTATGATTCATCATTTGTTGCTATGGGCTGTTTTCCTATTCACCAGGTTTTTTTAATAAAGAGAAAAATGGGGCACTGAATAAGGGACCACAAGGAAAACAGCTGAGGGAAAGTGAGGGGCGTGGAAAGAGATGAGGTATTTATTAAGTTGGGTTTTTTGGGGGGGTTTGTTTTGAGACCAGCACTGGACCTTTGTGCAATGTGAAAGCTGTCCCTGGTTGGGCCCTAATTTCTGGTCCCATGAATTGGTGTTCTTTTTGTAACATGATCTGGATTCAACACTAAGCTGCCAGGTAATACAGGTGAATGTGTTTGCAACTATTATGTCCTTTGGAGGCCAGAATTTAAAAGAAAGCAGTAATCCTGTTTCCAGTCTTTCAAAGAAAACTGGTTGGTGTAAGAACAGATCTCCAAGATGTTTCCGTATCGAAATTTGGGCTGGTTTTTGTCCTTCTTCCAGGCATCTAATTTTCCAAGCTCTGCATAAAGAACCTAAGTACAGACTGCTGGATCTGTATTTTAAAAAGTGTCTAAAAGAAGTATTTCAGTGCTGGCAAACTATCACATCAAGTATATCTCAGAGAACAGAGATCCAGAAAGGAATGCAGTGATTAATGGTGCATTCTTGTTCCACTTGGCCTAAAGGGCACTTTACACTACCCAGAGTCGCCTCCTGAACGAGTGATGCTGTTTTGTAATCCCAAATTTACACAAAATCAGAAACTAAGCACCAAGCCTGCAAATCTGAAAGTAGAGCTGTAGCTTTCTGTTCCTATGTTTACCTGGATTTTTTTTTTCTTTCTATGCTTTACAACTTGAAAAATGAAGCAGGGTTCCAACACCCAAAAGCCTGAGCTGCTCCATCACCTTGATGGAAGTTTATAGTGAGGGTTTTACTTTATGAAGAGACACACGCAGAAAGGCAGAGCTGCATGAGTGCTTCTCAAACTGGCCTCCAAATTCATATTAAGTTTATCAAGTCATGAAATAAGAGAGCTATAACAGCAGGCAAGGGTGATCAGGAAATTTTAAGACTGGCCCATTGAGCTACACACCTTGGGGAACACAGCTGTCTATGAAAGGAAGCAGTTAAGTTGCCTGATGCGTTCTTTTTTACCATTCAGGGTAGAAATAGTGGGTAAAAGTCCCTCAGTGTCAGTTCCTAAAAATAACAGTTGTCTTAGTTATACTGCAGAAAGCTAATATAAATTTTGTACTCATTAACACAGCTGAAGTTTTGGGGAAGAAAATTACCAAAACTTAATATTTTACCAAGAATAGCTTTATAGAATATATTAACTTTGTGAATGTTGAATATATTTACATGCAGAAATACAAAGAACTAACATCAAGACAAATTTCTTACACTTCTTAATATACATTTAACAGAAGTTTAACAACTAAACCCAATTGTTTCATACAAAAGTAAGCAGGGAAAACTATACTGCAGCTGGAAATGTTGGGTCAGAGGATCATTCACAACTGGTTACATTGTGTTTGGAGGTGTGTATTACAGATTTACAAAAGGAGAAATTACTTGTTCAATGATTTTTCTTCATGCATTTAAGAAACACCCTGGATTATTTTCAGGCTTTTTTATGGAGACAGTGCTAAAACTTGGAGTTTACTTTCTTGATACAGAAATTTTGATGAAGACATTTTTATATAAGGCACTGCTCAGCCCAATGCTTCTTGTCGTTCATCCCATGTATTTTGGAAAGTTTGGAGTGTTAGAAAAATCAGACTTGGCACTGCCAGTCTGATTTCTCAAAAATCATGACTCAAATAGTCTCAAATATGAGACTTGTTTTGTTTAATACCTGCATGGGGGAATCACCTCCACACACAGAATATGCAAACCCAGCAATCAGATCAGGCAGTATCACAGTAGCTGCCAAATATGACAGTGAGCAAGCTTAATGCTGCCTCCACAAATTTTGCTCCTTTTCTTAAAAGCTTTTATTTTCTCTACCATCTTTTGTTTTTAAATGAACCTTAATTTTAGTTTAAATTGTAATTACCAACAGCAAGGATAATTGCAATTATCAACTCATTTCTGTGCCAGGTTTTGACAGTTAATACAAGGATAAAAGACAGGAAGGGAACAAGGCATGAAGAGAACCTCATTTTTCTTGAAATGCCAAACAGCCCCCAAAGTTTAAGACTTCCTTTGCAATCAAAGCCCAGATTTTTTCTTCATATAAGTGTGAACCTTGCCTTGTTTAAAGCTGCTGGCATGGTAGTCAAGTTTTTCAAAGACATATTAATTAGATATAATTATGCTAACTTCTTTGGTAATAAATTATGGAAATGATGGTGAGGCAGAGATCCTGGGCAAAATGAAAAATGGTGAAAAAGCATTTATCTGCCTCTGAGACAATGAGGCTTCAAGGTAATAGAAAGCAAAGTTCAAATATACATCTAATCTGACACCACAGATTTTGTTTAAAATTTAAAACCTTCATAGTATTTCCTTCATGATACATATAATACAAAGAATAAATTTTCTCTAGAACAATGCAGTACAATAGCAGTAAAGTGCAAGCTTTTCTAAGCTATTAGTCTGTCCTCCTAGGAGTCTGCTTTATCCATACCATGTCCAGTTGCTCCAGCCATTAGCCAATTTAACCTGCCAGAATTTGGGTTTGTTTTGTGTCTTTACAGTGGCATGTAAAGAAAAGAAAAGGGTGTGGTGACAGGATGCACATCTGTCACGTAGAAAACTGCATTGCTGCCAAAGAGTTGCAGACACACTGAGCAGATTTGAAGAACCATGGATCAGGCTTGGGTTGCAGATATGTGGGAATGCAAATTAGTCTGTTAATGACTATGGCATTGTGATTTGATGGAAAAAACAAAAAAATACTGCCCGTCTCTATAATCTTCATTCAAAAGTGAGGCTTCTGCTACATTTGCTTCCTGTTAAATTTCTGACCTATGGTTTAGTAGCTTCACAAATCGAACCATATGTATAAAATTACAGGAAAGGGATGCTATTGATTTAGTGCAAGACGTTTAAATATCTATCTGAACTTAACAAACAAACAGAGGAAGATCAAAGACTCCATACACTTCTCCATAAGGCAGATGGTAATTTTTTAAATATAAGATTTTAAATACGTTATTTCTTAAGAGGTAGAAAATATCAAAATACTAGGAAAAAATTTCTAGCTTAAAATAATCAGTTTGCTTGCTTTTTAAAAAGTCTTACTGTTGCAATTTTTAAGTGAATAAAAACAAATGAAGCTATGGAAGCACAGGATTTCGTGCTCTGTATAAGATTTCACTTACTGGAAAAAGAGAGAGCTTCTTCATCTAGTCAGTGCTCAAGCAGTATATACAAATGATCTCCTCTTCTTGCCCTGTTGGGGGCTATAAATTTGAAGTGAAAGTTTTTCCCAGTGGAAAATTTTGGCGATTCCTGACTTTCTAGCACTACATTTAACCGGGTACAGTTTGTGTATAAGGCAGTAGAACCACCGACGTAAGCTCAGAACTACCACTTCCATAAAGCTAAGAAGAAAGTTAATAGAAACAAAAGCTTACTTAAATCTTTCCTGCAGACAGCAAAAGATCACAGTCAGATTCCAGCACCAGCTGATAAACTGTTTTAGCAATTTATACCAGCCCAGAGACAGCTGAACTTCTCATTGCACTGTGGAAGCCTACCTACAGTTTGAGTTACTAAGGCTTGCACTCTTCCTCAGCACAGCTAGGAGATGCTGATGCTACTGTCTCCAATGCAATTCAGTAAGGCATAATTTAACTCAGAAATGACATTATTACACATTGAAAAAGTAGTGTAAAAGCTCCTCTCTTTTCCATCTGTTAACATTCAGTACTATTTATTAAATATTTTATAAAAGGAAGTTAGGATATTTATACATTCAAACAATCACTGCAATTGTTGAGTAAAGGAAACAAATGAATTTTCAGATTCTAAATTAAGCATGATTCTGGAGATATGCACATTTGCACATATGCACACACCACACACATTCTGTATGTGTGTGTGTATATATAGATATATAGTTATATTTTATAGATACGTCTTTTAAATCAGATCCCGGAATACCGCACAAAATATCTTCACTTAGCTCCTCTTTCACCAGAGGACAGGATTGTCCAGTTTGGAAAAACCAGGTTCTTTCCTAAGGTCCATGTAGGTTCCATTGCTCACCCAGGAGTCATCGCTGGATTTCCTATCAAAGATTAAACAAATGTAAGCTTTCATATTTTCCATCCATATGCTGTGTGATGCAGTGTAGCACCATGCACAGATACCAAATCCAGCCCATGAACCTGGAGCAGTGCAGCTCATTGCAGCCTGCAAACAAGGCAGTACAGCTTGGAGAGCTGAATGGGTGTGTCTGCACTGGGCCCTGGAGAGGCATCTCAATCTCATGTTCACCAGAGACTTTCACTGTTGAAGAGCCAAATGCATTAACTCCTATCTGCTCTAATACTTTTGCTATATAATAATTAAATTCTTTATTCCACCATTTAAATCTATAGGATAAATCTCAGCTTTCAAATCCTCATTGTAAGGATTCAAATCCTCATTCTTATTCACAATTCTCATTGTGAATACACAATCACAAAGTATTAGACTTTGTCTTTATCCTGCTTCCCTTTAGTAGATGGGATTGGCATGTGACGAGTTAGCTCACCAGCTTGTCAGAGATGTACTAGTCTAAGCCATTCCCTTTTGCACCTATTTAAAACATTCCAGGGTTCTCAGAAGTACAGTATAGAGATATCCAGGAAACATAGGATCCCAGATCTGCTAATAGGGCCATACAACATTCCTCTTGGCTCCAACTCTTTCACTGCAGGAGAACAGAGAAGCTGGAGGGCAAAATACCACATCCTCACCAGCATTCCTTTTTGTCTTTTGATGCCTCAAGTCTCCTGTTTAACTGATTTACAACAGGAAGAGATAAAGTGTCCTCAGAATGATAATTCTCTCCCCATAAAATAGGGGAAACATGTTCAAAAATAGCCCTGGAAGCAAAAGGCTCCAACTCTGCACACTTCCACACCAGGCAATCCTACTGAATTCAGCAGAACTTCAGCAGAGGTAATTGAGCTAAATCCAGCTACTTCAGTTTGCTTCAACGAATCAAAGGTGCTGCATTCAGTCAGGCAAATTAAAATGTAGACCAAATATCAACTGACATCAAGGCAAAAAAAAAAAAAGAAATCAGGGATGCACTAATAAAAAACTAATACATAACTGTGAGTTTTAACCAAGTCGGAAGTATTCTACATCACCAAAGTACAAACCCAAAGTCTATAGGGGAACCCTGGAAAAAACTGGAGCCTGTCACATGGCAATTTAGAATCAGATCTATAATAACAATTTCAACAAATGATAGAATATGCTAATTATTCTGCTATCTAGTACCTGAAAAATCTAGGCTGATGCTCTAGATTGTTTTCTTCTAGCACCTTGCGTCGTTCTCGCTGCAGCTGCTCGATCCTCTGCTTTTGCATTTCAGCCCCCTCAATGTTCCCTTCTTCTAGAAACCTGCAGCAGCAGTGATATGAGACAATTGGTCTTCTGCCCCCAGAAGAATCTAATCTTTCCAGCAGGTATTTCACAGTGTTTGAAAGGTAAACAGCTACCTCTGCAGACAACTGCACTATGAAAAAGCACTTAAGGAAAATTAACTCTTGTAACAGGCTCAGAGGCACAGTTACATTAGATTCTTCTACCTGGAAATTTGCAAAAGTAAACATTTCACTGCAGAAAGAAGTTTCAAGTGTCTCAGTTTTCAGTTACTCAACTACTGTATGCGCAGCATTCAGTACCTGAAGTACTGAGGTTTTAACTTCTCTGGAAAGGCAGTTATCTAGAAGCATCCAAGAGGCAATTTTAGGACACACTTCCATAATAACTGGACCATCTCTCAATAAGTGATTACAATGTCTATTTCAGCTGCACATTAATGTAAAAATAGAAACACACTGCAGTTATCCACAGAAAATAGTCTGAGTTCAGGGTAAAGTGAGTTACAGAAGATTAAGGACTATTTCAGGAAAATATTTTAGGGTTAAAGCTTCTTACCTTTGGTCTGGCCTAAAACGTGTATCAGTGGATGGAAGTAATGACCTAGTTTGTGGGTCCAGTTCATTTAACTCCAGTGCAAATTGTGTAAATCCATACCACTGTTCATAATCTTTAGGCATTGGATCTACAGAAGAAAAGAGTACATTCAGAATTCCAATTAAATGCTATTATATTGAGAAAGAAAATTTCAAGCTCCCTCCAGTCATTTGTTTATGCCTGATCCACAGTGTCAGTTGTGGGGAAACAAGAGGTTTTTAATAATGTGACAAAAGAGAACATCCCCCTTGATAATTGCACTGCAACAAGACAGATTTCTGTTCTCTCAGCTGAATCACAGCACAACTGTGATGAAGGCCGTGCTATTATCATAATGTTTTTTCAAAACACAGTAGACAAAACCCCACAAGCTTGGGAGAAATTCAGCTATCACTGTCACTACAGAATTGAGCTTTGTGGGCTATCATCCAGTGTTCAACACATGAAATAAATGACACTTTTCTGCACAAGCAGTAGGAGTTTGTTCCTTCCCCCCCCCCTTCCTGCTAGAGTCCTCAATACTCACTGCATGCCCAAATATGAAAATGATGGAGAATGGAGAAAATTCAGGAAGCCATGGGATTAAGTTCTCATATTATTTAAATGATATATTCTTCTGATCTAGCTTTTAAATGCTTGACAAAAATCTAATATTCTACAGAAAAATAACAAGAAATTGGGGGCTGAGAAGGATATGAAAACAGTAAGCTTATCCTCAAGAAGATCTCAGTTTGTGTACATGAGCCATTCTGATCACTAACTTGCTCTCCATATGCAGTCTGAAGATGAAGTTGTCCCACAGTACAAACTTTCATGCCACTTCCCAAAGAGCCGATGCACAACTTTCCCAGATTTATCCACGACACTGCCTTCAATCTCATGTGCATTTGGATTCCAATACTTTGCCTGGAATTAAAAGGAACAAGGGGAAAGAAGGTGCATCAGAGCTCAGGTGCAGCCCATTTTGCCATGCCACTAGCACCAGGTTGTAGAGGAATGAGAACTGTTCATTTAGGTGTGCATTACAATATCAAGTGCAAACAACTGCTATTAGTACCATTAAAATACAAACTTATTAGCATGTTAGCTTCCTAACATGCTAATTTCCTAAAATGCTAACATTGAGAATTGCATTTATTTTGTTTGCCATTTTTTAGGGGCAGTATGAGATAAAGTGCAGCCGACCCTGAATTTTGCCCAAGGACAGTTGACCCTGAGTCCTGACTTGGTTATCTACATCTCTCCCAAATTTGCAGAAGAGAAGGAACTCATATGTTAATCTCCACTTTAAACACTTTACAATTTCAAAGGTGTGAGATTTGCAGGCTCTCAGTCTTAAATATTTGAACTTTAAACATCCAGTGCAACTCTGAAAATACATTCAAGTACTTTCAAGTAAGTATTTGGAAAATAAATCATCCCAATGCTTCTTAGAAAGCAGAAAGCAGGCAAGAAAACAAATTTAAAAATGCCAGACTTGCTGGGGAGCATGCCATGGTGCACAGGTACACTGAAGTACTGTAACCCTTGTATCTGTATGGTCTGTTCTATGTCCAGCAGAGCCTTTCTCCATCAGTCAGATACAGAAAATGCAGGTTAAGCTAAGTCTCTTAGGATGATTTATAAAAGTATTTCTCAGGTTAGAAATTTTGGCATTGCTTTATATTTTCAGTGGTTTTCCTACTACAAAGTAGTAGCAAAGTACATCTATTGCCAAAAACTGAATTTGTTTTCAGTTATAAGGACAATTCCTGAAGAAGTCATATATATTGTACTTGTAGTGAAGCAAAAGCTTTGAGTAACACCCCAACCTCTTACTTAAACCTGCAAAGTACCTGCAAAGGGCTAGAAAAGAGCATCAGGAGAAACACCCTGCATAAGCACTGGTCCTACAGCTGCTGAATGACTGCAACCACAGCATGTGCCAGTGGGCCAGTAGGAGGCATGTGGTAAACCACTGTCAGTAGCCACCTTGTGCTTATGTCTCTCATCAAACCCAGAGCAGGTTTTCCATGATATTCCTTTCTCCATAATTCCTCCATTCCAGTGGAATCACTCAAGAAAGCTGTTGCTTCTCTTTTTTGTTTAGTGAGTGGCAGTTCCTTCAAAGTTACGCTTTTCAAGGAATCACAAGTAATTACAGCTTGTAAGCAGAAGTACTGAGCTTCAGCAGAGAGCATCCTCCCACTGCTGTGCCTGTCAGAAAAGGCAGTGCCAGCACTGCTGTGGTTACCTTTATGAAAGTCAGTTTGCAGTGGCACGTGTCATCATTAAGATTTTTTATGATGATCTCTCCATAGTGTTCAATCCATCTTTGCCCACTTAAGATGTTATGGATGCAGGATGTCACCTTGTTCCATGCAAAATGGTCTTTAAAACTGTAAGGAAAAATACACACAAGAAAATTGTCATGCCATGTTCAAGTGAGCTCAAGCTTGAGGAAAAACATTGCAGACAACTTGGTTAGAGAAACCAAATAAACCTTTTTTTTTAAAAAACTAGAATGCTTCATCTTCTTGTTCCAAACCTTCTCAAAAACAAACCCTATGGCAACAATCACATCTCCCAGAAAATCCTTTTCACTTCTGCTAGATACTTTGGTTTTGAATTCAGTTTTCTCTCAGACTGTTTGTCTTTCTAACCAGTTTTAAGTTTCCAGAAATAATCATTCTGATATCTTCTACAGTCTGAGATGCCCATTCCAAGCTTGTAAAACAGTGATAATAGAGAACACAAGGACATGGGCAACCAGAGTGATTTGAACATGTACTGAAAAGAGGAAGCTTGGCTCAAGCTCTCAAGGATGAGCCTCATATGTGTGCTTTAGGCAAGAGAAAAAGTTCTCACCAGGCAGTCCAAGATGCAGTTGCACACTGGGAAACAGCAGACAGGGAGAGATAAACAAATACCCATAGGGAATGCAACATTTCACCTTTTATGAAAGAAGTAGATACTCTTATAAAACAGCTTTATAAAGCATCAAGGAAAGGAAAGTCTCATGAAGTCATAAATTTATTCTGGGTATGGATGGCCAACTCACTACTGGTAAGGTAAAATATGAACTTACAAAGCACCAGTTTCCCCACAGCAAGTGCCTCACACACATCCTGTGAAGTTACTGGAATCTTTCCCTACCTCCCCTTAATCACTTACTTTCACTTGCTGCTTTCTAAGGGCACACACAAGGACAGTTTGTACAGACTTGCAGATATGCAGCCAATTTATCCCACAGTAACTTGTTCTTCTGCCCTTACCTATGCCTGCCCCATGTTACCATAAATGCTAAAAAAACCTATTTGTTTCAAAATGAACATTAATACTAATGCTTAATTTTCCCCCATAGCCTCGGCACCTTTTTTGTACCAATTCTGTATCAAATACACAGGGATACAAACCAACACATGGAGATCACATATGAATCAGATTGCTTCCCAGTTCATCAGCCCATCATAGGCCCTAATATATTAATTATTTTGGCTCTGAGCACTCATTCACATCCTTTTATTTCAAAGCTTTGGGCAGGTGCTATGAACAGAACATGGTTCATACATTACCTTTTGGATACTATCTTACTAGACTACAATTTTATCCACTTGAAGAAAAAAGGCATGCTTGATTTGATGAGTGCTAGGTTCTTGAATTCTTTGTTTTTGGTTTTTTTTTTTCAGATGGCAAGATGGCAGATGAATTAATTTTGTACTCTCTCACTGGAAAACATATTTAATTGGAACAATACTCAACCTTTAGACCTCTGGTTCTGCAAACATGATGGATATAGGCCAAATTTTAAGGGATTTTAATTGCTCATCAATAATGGGCACTCTGACAAGCCAGCATTGAAACACTGCAGATTTTTATTTAAAAAAACAAAAGGAAACAAACCAACTGTACTCAGCACTTCACTACAGTGGTTTCTCCCTTGGATAATGAACACCAGATATGTAACTGGTTCTACTTATCACTTACAGTCATTATTTCTGCAGTGATGATGGTTGTTGGCCTTGCCTACAGCCCAGAACATCCCATGGTGCCTGGGTCCCTACAAATAGAGTCAAAAAAAGACAGGAGCACCACCACCTCTTCTCCCAAACCCATACTCAAGCAAAAGAATTCATAGCTTCCTTTACCCTATAGGTTTTCCCTATGAGTTTAAAATGCATTAAGGTTGAAATTCAACTGAAGTATGAAAATACCAACTTTTCTTTTTTCAAGGTACACAGGATCCATGGGGTTTTTTTTCATTGTTTGTTTTGCAAAGAGCCAGTACTTCTGATTTATGCTTCTGGTTTGGGTTTGGTGGGCTCTTTCTTCCTCCCCTTTTCTCTTTTATTTAAATCATAGCCACCAGTCCTTCCAAAGGGCAGAGCAGAGCTCACTGTCCTCTGAATGAACGTGGCTGCAGTGTCTGCAAGCATCAGTGTCTGTGCAGGAACAGCAGAGGCAACGGAGCACTTACGCTGGGAGCGTTACGTGTGTTGTGCCAACTGGAACAATCTCCATGGACTTCCCCCAGAATTTGTTTTTCCATCTGACATCTGGAACAAGAAGTAAAAAAAGACAGGTTTAGTCACAGGTAGATGAATCATGCTGTTTCTGGGCTCTACTTTATTTTCAAGAAATCCAAAATAACAAAGTGCAACAGAAGTGTTCAAAGAATGTTGTGGGACCTTCAAATACGTGCTGGTGGGTTTAGTGTTGTTGCTGTTTGCTTTGTTTGATTTTCATCATAATATTGGTTATTTAAATAGAAAAGTTACAGATGTTCAACAGTCCTCTCAAAAACCTTTCCAAAATAAAGAAATTTGAATAAGCCATAGGCAGCATATACTTGTCTGCAATTCCATTGCTATTCACTGAATGCAGACATTTTCAAAAACAAAAGCAGAATTTCAAATACAAAAATATAACAAGAAAATTCACAGTCAAGAGTCTAAAGAAGGTTTCAAAGGGCATAAAATGGCAGAGGGTTTTAGTCCAACTCCCTCTGTAAGTTTAGCTGGTCTTTTGAAATCTTGTTGGAATTACAGGGAGATATGTCCAAGTCTCATGCCTTTTCTTCAAAAATATAGAAAAGATAAGAAAACTTAATGAAAGTTTAGCCAAATTTATTGAGCAAAAGCACCTGGAAGAGAAAGAAACAGAGAGGAGCATGGCAAAATGTGTGTACAAAACTGGGCTAGATAATCAGCAAGTAACTTTCATAGTAACTTCAGAGCTCAGGGGAATAGTAACCTTCCTATTTTAGACTCTAGGAACTCCATTCCCTGCCCAACCCTAAAAAGAAGGGAAACTGCAACTCCAGTCTCAAAAAGATGCTAGTTCTAACAGAAGGAAAACAAAACACCATTTCCTGGCAATTCTGGGGGGAAACTCTTACACTGGTTGTGAGATGGATGCTCAAACCACACCTAAGAAATTACTCAGGTATTTCCTGAGCGTGTATGTGCAAGATAGGAGCCACACATTCCCAAGACTAGAATGGGATTAGGGCAGAATTCTGCACACAAAGAGGTTACTTTTCTTATCATGTGAAAAGGACCTTTTGGGTTTTTTGGTTTTGAAGTCTGGTGCTGGGTCAGCATCTTCAGTGACAGAGATTCTCTTGTGATTCCTACACTGCACAAGTGCTCCAAAGCTACTTCTGGTATGATGTTGTTGAGGCAAATTCTGTCCTGGCTTTCTCTCTTCTGCATTGGGATGGAAGAGAAAGGGCAAAGGTACACCCTACCAAGCTTGACAGTTAAAATGCATCACCAGATTGTGCCAAATTCTATGCTCTCATAAATGGCAAAGCTTTCCACAGAGATCAGCATGTGGGAAACATCTTGGGAGCCAGGGTGCAACTCGGTCACACAATAATTTTAGGACAGAAGAGAAAAAGCAAAGTGTTATTTCAAAGCTGTGCTCACACTAATTCATCCACAGATGCTGCTGGAATAGCTGAAATTTCCTTCATTTCCACTGCTCATGTGTTGACACTTCTCTGCAAAAGCAGAGCCAGCTTCACAAGTCATGGAAAGCTCTTTCCAAACTATTGGTCCCTGTGAGAGCCCAGTCTTCAGTTCACAAGATGTGATCAGGAGATTTCTTGGTGTTGGAACACATGAACTAAGATCAGTGCCTGCTGGGATGACAGCACTACCCTGGCAATGTTGCTGTCTCCTTTTGAGCTGAGAAGGTGACACAGTAAGTGGAAAGATCTTTGAACACAGAATGAACTGAACTGACTGGCAACCTGCCTTTATGATTAAATTGGTGTTAATCTTTCCCTGTAAGGTAATATAACCTCGTTACAACAGGTCACAGCATTTTAAATTTCCTTTACAATGAAAAAAAAATCACTGTCTAGCCCTCCCATAAGCTCAGCCAACCATATTTAAAAACAAAGCAAACAAAAATCCCTAAGCCCTGGTGCACCCTGATTGAATGTCCTGTGCCCATTAAGACCAAATCTCAGACTCTCACATTAATCAGATTCTCAGCTCTCATTAGAAGAACTTCATTCTCTAAATGGAAATGTTAAAATATTTATATGATAACTGTTGTCAAAATCTGTTAAACAAGTCAGGCTCATCTATTTTTATTAAGACAGGCTGCTATCTGATTTTATTCATACAGCGTTCAAGTTACTGAATAAATTTTTGGTCATCTTAGCTTTTGGGCTATGAACAAAAGGATTCTTGTGTCCCTGTGTTTGTTTACAAAGCAAAGAATTACACAGAATAATAAAGCCCAGACTAATGGGTTCCAATATCTGTTCAGTTCCATCTGTAATAACTATAATCAAGTCAGCAGAGCCAATCAGGAAAAAAAAAAAGATTACAATATGGCCACACTGTGACTTGACAAACCCCTGGGTGAAGGATTTTAAGTGAGTTAAAAGGCATGGTTATGTTTTGTGTGCACTCCAAAATTATCCAGTCACACAGGTACTGTTACTGGCTGACACCTTGACTAGCAGTACACAGCAAACAAAGCTCCAACATACATCTTTTGGAAAAAAAAACAGTGTTCAAATAGCACAAAATCTTACATACTGTAATAATGCCAGCAGAGAAAGAGAAGGTAAATGTATTTACCCTTGCTGTTATGCTCATTTTTGAAAATTGCTTTCAGAACAGGTTTACAAGATTTGCCAAGGTTCAGGATTTAACCTGTAGTGTTTTCATGCTGTCTTCAAGCTTGTCTGTTTTATAAGTAGCTTTTTTACTAAAGAACAACACTCCCCCCCCCGCAAACCCCAAACAAACCTGATATTTAAGAAGAACAGATATTTGTACATGAAAATAATAATCAATTAATGTTACATGAAAATAATCCAAACAAAGCAAAATCTCTTGAGAATTTTCATAATAGCAGAAGATCTAAGTAAGAAGCATGCAAGTAAGGATAGGCTAAGATTTCATAAAACCATTCTAATAAAAATTTAAGCAGAGAATTTCAACTTTTCCTAATTTCTGGATACTTTGTGTTAGACATACAATGAAAACATTATGAACACTGTAAAAGTAAATGATAGAAGACTTACCTTGCCAAAAAGCAAAATTCACAGATTCAGCATGGCATGCAGAAATAGGTGGGTGGTGACTGACCTAATAGCAAGACATGAAAAGAGAGGGGGAAAAAAAGATTAAAATATCAGCACTTGAACAGTCACTTTGGTTTGGCTTGTTTTGTTTTCTCCTTCATTCCCATGTGACATTTACAATTTGAACATTAGTTTTCACTTTGCAGTTGTGTCCTGAAGGGGGAGGCAGTGAGATTAGTAAAGGTCCTCAGACCCAAGAAACCTTGAAAGAAATGGCAAACAATTATTTTAAAAGGCCTGAGATTTTGTTCCAGTGAAAATCTAGCAATATACTTTGTACATTGTCTCTAAGGTGATAATTAAATTTACCATTAGGACCTCTTAACAGATTAACAAAAAACACACTTTGCTATTTCTTGAGTGCACAGATAAAAATTTTCAAAAAACCAAAAACACAACAAAGGGCCAAGGCTTCTGTACAGTGAATAACCACAAAACCCTGAGTATGAGGGAGGAGATAGTGATCAGCATCTCTAAGTGGGCCAGGGGTGAAGAAATCAAGCCAGGAAATTCCATCCAGCAATCCCTACCACTACAGCAGTGACACCCCAGGTGTTTCTAGATGAAATTCTAACCACATGCACTGCATTTCATCAACTTTGGGCAACAGCACGTGCAGAAATTAGGGCAACCACCAGGGACTGTGAGCAAATAAACATTTCAGACTATTAAAATGCAACAGTAAATTAAAGAAGCACAAAGTGAAAGGGGCCACTCCTCCTCAACCTGAATTCTCCCTTCTGGGTGAACACAACTAACAACTGACCAGGACCAGCTCTTAAGATGTGTTATGCCTGCTGTTCCTTGGGCAACTTTATTTTCAAGTCAAATTGCTATTTTTCACTATGAAAAACCAACTCAAAAAAGTAAGTCAGATTTTACTTTTTTTTTTTTTTTTATTACTCATTTCACAAATCTCTTACTAAGCATTTTTTCCCACAGGCATCCAGTTATTTATTGAACATCCTCTACTTGGTTTAAAAAAAAAAAAAAAGGAGTACTAATTACTTTCAGCTATGGCCTAATTCAGCAAGAGCAACACTCTCTCTCTCTCTCTCTCTTACATACTGTACTCAGATTAACCCCAGATGTCACTATAATACATGGGTTAAACTTAGTTCTCACTTAAACTGTTATAATTCCAAATAAGGTCATGGTGCTAGCAGGAGTTATTCAGAATTCCCTCTATGATAAAACAGAATCTTTGTTACTTTTCTATGTTCTGTGAGTCTATCCCATTCTGCCTGGGTTAACAAGGTATCTGGAGTAAGCATCAAAATGCTAGTGGCAAGCAATTAGCCACTGTTCCTGATGTAAAGAGAAATATTTAATGCTTGCAAGCTGCATTAAATTTCTTTCTTCCCATACTGCCCTCTGTTCCTAATATTTCTCCACCCCATATTCTTACAGTAACTTTACCTCTCTAAACTCACCTCACTTATTTCTCGTATTAGAACAACAGTTGTTCATAGCACAAGCCCGCTCATGTAGTAAAATTCTTCTTTATAAAAGCTACCCTTTGTACTGGTTTACCCAATATTCAAATGAAAATATCTTCCTTTAATTCAGTGTAACATCAAACTCAGTACTAACTTTTATTCACCACTTTATTACTCGAATTTGATGCTGTGCTGGTACTTGCAGTGCTCTATACCCATCATTTTAGTACTCAAGTAGCACAGTGGTGAACCAGATACATGAACTTTAAATTTGATTCTTGCTTTGATTGTGTTACTTTCTGTTGGGTTTTTTCCCCCTCTTTTATTTTTACTCCTGCCTGTGACATTTCCTGAGACTAAGGAAAGATCACAAACCATTCCTTTTTGTCAATTCTATAACATAATGTGCAAAATGCTGTACCTTCACAGGTGGTCAAAAGCATTTTTCATTTCCTAAAGGAAGCCTCTTAGAAGTCTTTCTCTGATCAAATTTCTAGGTTGCACACCTTTGCCCACTTGTACTTTTTGTATTTTTTTGTTATGTCTAGACAGAATGAGACAGCTTTCAGCCATTGCTACTTTGCTACCAGGCACCAGGTATTTGAGTTTTATCTCTTTTCAACATATGCTGCAAGTTCAGCAATTTTGGCAGCTTGGCTGCTTTAAATTTAGTATTTTTCACCCATACTTAATAATTATTCTCCTACTGGGGAATTATCTTCATAAACACTCAGACCGTGATGTGCTGTATACATCCTTCACCTACTCAGCTGTGGTTGCAAATTCTCAAGGCTTAGCCTCCTAAGTGTATGGACAGGAAACAGAAAGAGTCATGGTGCCATTGGAAATACTTGTGGTTGACTGATTTACCTGAGGGATACATTTTTTTTACAAAAGAAGACATAAAACAGCTGAAGATACAGTATTTTTAATGATCACACACAAAAGAAAGTGACAAGAATGTCAACTTTTGTTGCAGTTGTGATCAGATTTCAGCATGGGGAATTGCACTCTACTTAACCAAGTTATCTTGTTACTGGAGCAGGCAGCCTGCCAGCCTGTGCTCCTCCAGTGTCAGCTACTGGTTGTCATGTTCCACGACAGACTTAGACTTTCCTCAAAAAACAATTCCCTTTGTTTATAACTCAGCAAAGTCCCTTGGGTTTTGCTGGGCTCAGGGAATGTAGAGTAATCTTGTATTTTGCCAGTAATTCTAGAGAATTCCAGCCACACATTTAGAATTCAGCAGTGTATCGAGTAGCAATTCTAAGGGTTGCAGCATACAATACCTGCTCTGCAAAGAACTGGAAACCCTTATCTTCACGGATACATTCATAGGTTTCTCCAAGCACAGGATTAAATGGCTTACTTCCAGCTCTGTAGTAACTGGATGCATAGGCAGAGACTGCAAAGGCAGCTATGTACACCTGGAAAGTACATATTTGGGACTTAGATTAATTAATTTACAACAGACACAAAACAAATAAAAGCAAGCTTTATCCTGATTCTGTATTTTCCCCTTCATTTGCAGGCTACAAACGTGCACACCTCCTGCAAGCTAAGCCCTAGTTCACACATTAGAGGATTATTCAATTTTCAGAGTCATTCAATAGGTCAGGGATAGAATTGTTAGGGTCAGATACTGCAAATTTCATCAACTGAAAACAGCATTTCTGAAAAGTGTTTGGAACAGCTTAGCATTCTGCAATACATCTCAAAGAAGTAACCTGAAAAGTCACTGTTAAATTTCGTATAATAACTGGTTTTTACAGTTACATCTGTGACTCCATAAATGTACCAACTATCTTTTTCATATACATGGCACAGGAACTATTGGATGATTTTTCAACAACTTTGCTGTTTTTAATGCTGTTTGACTTAAATTATTTTTTATCTACTGGGTCCTATTACCTAATCATGAAACTGTTGATCATGACTGACACACAGGTAGCCCTCCAAATATTTGCAGTCAACTCAAGCATAACATGAGGAATCAGAATTCAAGGCTGTTTGATTCAAGTTTCTTTTGTAACACTTTTTTCCCTCTTTTCATTCCATTTTCCTCATCTTTTGAAAGTGTAGATACTCTCTTTTCACAGTTTCAGAAAACAAATCCACTGAGGATAGGCTATTTTATGAACTATTGCAATTACTGTGCAGCAGCTAGCATTAAATCTTGCTTCAGGAATTTCTCAAAGGCAAAGAATATACCAGTCTGAGGTAATTTCCAGATGCTTGGGTGTGGGGAGGAGGGAGAAGGCTTCTTTTCCCTCCCTTTTGAACAACTACTGCTCATTTCCTTTTCCTTTCAGCATATGTTCTCAAGAGAACAAAAAATGCTATGGACTGAAACCCCCAGTGAATGACCACACCCTGGGAACAGGCCCTAAATTGTAACCCTTGAAAGTGGCAGAATGAGGAAAGAGACTTTTCAAGCAGTGATTTTACCATGACTACCTACTCTCACTAATAACCTAATTTTGAGATAAGACATATTGAATTGAAAAGGCTTAATACAATTTATGGGAAAATCTGTATCTCCCATTTAAGAGAATTTAGGGAGCTTCTAATCCTTTATTTATGGGCTTGCATATTAAGTAGCTCTTGTACACCTGGAAGAAGAACAACAAATGCATTTCTCTCTTGTTCTTTTGCCAAATGCAGAATTCAGGGTTCTGCACTGGAAGAGGATGACATCATTATTGTACCCAACATACAGCCTGGTTTTGAGATCCTGAACATTTTGGATAAACACAAAAATTTCAGAAAACCACTTATTAAAAACCATGGAGCTCATTTAGTTAATATAAAGATATCACAGTCACGTGGGGCTGGAAGATCCAGCATCTCTATGAAGAAATGTGTTAGCACATCAGACACCCCTGAAAAAGATCTATTGTAGCTTTCATCTTTGAAAGGGAACTAAATTCAATCCCATCCTCCCTTTTTGCTGTAAATTTTTAATATTAGAGAGCATCAGCTGCAAAACAGAACTAAGCTCCTTCTTTGTTTAAAATTGCAGTACAGCAAGGTACTTGAGGAGAGAGAGACTTTCCGAAAAAGCAACAGAAATGAAACAGAAGAGTCAAAAATAGAGGCTATGTATGTATGTACAGACATTTGGAGAGTTTGCCTCTCAGCTGAGAGAAACAAAACAATGGAATAGAACATCTTCACTTCAGCACTGCTTTTATGTTTATTCTATCCTGTTGAATGTTCCTGAGTATTTGGAATCAGGTGTTTACCATCCGCTCGAAGGGGTTTGGCGTGCGCGCCGCTGTATCCAGGAGCTCGCTGTACTCCAGCTCCTCGCAGAGGCGCTGCAGCGTGTTCAGGGGCTCGTTTAACTCAACAGGCATGGCCACTTTGGAGAGATCCTTCCCTATGTTATTCCTCAGGATATTCCACAGGCTGATGTTACTTGTGTTAGGGCATGGAGCTGGTAAACACGTTCTCCGTTTAGAATTGCATCCGATTCCGCTTTCAGAAATACAATCTGAAAAGGAAGGAAGTGGCAGAACAATGAAATTTACATTTTCTTGGTTTCATCCCCCTTTGCAAACATACATTAAAATGCAACCATCTTTCCTTCTGTCAAAACTTCCTTCCACCCACGAATCATTTAAGTATTTCACTTGTGGTTTGAAGATAGCCTGTTATAAAAAAGACAAAATTAAGAATCGCATTTTATGTACATTAACGGAAGTAAAATGCCAAGTACAAGAGATGCATAAAAATGACCTTCTTTTCCCTTAAAGTCTGCAAGAAAAGGCTCAGATTTTCTACTGAATTTGAAAGAGTAAATATTATAACTATTTTATTTGTAACAGAGATGGATTCCTATCTGTTTAGTGGATATAAAACCTCCTTCCTCGACAGACCTTCAATTAAGTTGACACTTCTCAGAAGGCAAGATGTAACTTACAGATGCAAGGATAATAACTACTCCTACTGATCTTTTCCTACTTCTTTGCATACTCCTACCAGGGAAATTTACTGTACCATGAATTTACATTCAGGCTTTTCCACATTGCTCCCCATATCATTTAAACTTAATGATGTTACTTTGAGATATACCCATACATTGATGGAAAACTGATGTGTTTTAAGGATGCAAAAGCTGAAGCAACTGTAGAGCTATGGGTTTGCTGAAGATTAAAAAAAAAAAAAAAAAAAAAAGAGACTACTCAAGTCAAGAGTCCTTGACATAAATATCTGAAGTCTGTGCTCCTGTATCAAAGCAATCAGAACAGGATAAATAGCTCTAAGTGTGCCATGACAGGATTTGTAGCAGAATCCAAATAGAGCTACAAGCTTCCACAACAGGCACTAGTCTGAAGTGATTATTTGCTTAGCTGTACATCAGTTTTGTTTCAGAGTGTGTTTGCCACTACAAGGACATATTTTATCTTTCCACATCCTCAGGAGCACCTCGGAAGCCCCTGCCTGAGGATCAGCTACTATTTGGGGACTCTCAGGCACAGCCTCAGTCTGTCAAGCCCCGTCCTTTTCTGGCTTTCCTCACACTGCTCTGTCTCAAAGGAATTAAACCCACACTGGGCTGCACATCTCCTTCTGTGCTACACATACCTGAAGAATCCCTGCCCTTAAATGCACTTCCCCAGTACTTCCTCTTCTCTGCCACTGACATAAGCAGGGTATCAGCAGTGCTTACAGCAGTGACAGGTGACCACCAGGACAAACTTCTCCATGCCTGCCATGCCTCCCAGCCCATGCCTCACATGGAACATTTAAAGGGTAATCAGCAGCCTCAGAGTTTTGAGGAAGGAGTTTCCATCTTTCCTGCCACTGGCAAACACCAAGTCATTATTCCTCATACGACTGAGTGACTCAAACAAGGTCAGGTGAACCATTTGCAGCCCCTTGCCTGTATCTTTCTTTTTACTTAAAAATGGCATGGGCACTATGAGTCAAAAAACTGACCTGAAACAATTAAACTGTTGGGAGTTAAGGAGCTCACTTCTATGCTTCCCTATTGGAAGAATTTATTTAATATCAAAAGGGGCCAAAAAGAAGGATGTTCCCTTAGCTAACTCAGGAATGAGGCAAATGCTAAAAACTAATCCTTGTTTAAAAGAGCTCCCAGAAATGGGATTTGGCTATGTCTTTTGACAGCTTCTGATTAAAAACAGGATACCAGTTGGCTCATTTACATATTCTGGACCAGTCCATTAGTTGAGGTAAGCTGCTGAAAAACTAAAGTGGAGCAAGAACTTCAGTACTCAGATACCAAATTTTCTAAGCAGTGAAGTTTGCCTAGTCTCCATTAGAGAAAGGCCCAGGCAGTTCTGGTTTGTAGGAGCTGTGACAGACAGGATGAATGCCTAAGGAGGTTTAGACATCTGACCTCCAGTTGGAGTCAATGACTTCTGAGGCCAACCTGGACCATTATCAACATCTGATCTGACCTTCTACATTACAGTGGCCAGAGGATTTTCTCATAATCCCACAATTTATGGTGCAGCTAAAGCCCTGCAGGAAAACGACATCCAGTTTTCAATTATTGGCAGTGGCAGGCTGCCCAAAGCACAGAAATAGCAGGTACCAGAAGCATGCAGAGGTGCTTCTTATACTGAAGAGCTTCAGTGTCAGTCTTTGTTAAAAAAAGATGAACTGCCACAAAAATACAGCTTTCTAAGGTCCAGATCATGAGATAAATTCATTTGTATTCTTTCCTATCTTAAAAGGAAAAAATTGAAATTTCTTCATTTTGAACAGTTGCAGAATACATATCAAACTACCCAAGTTCAGAAGAATCTGCTGGTTCTTGGAGATGATCAGGAAACAGCTGCTAGTGAGAAATCACTGTTCAGCATTTTTGAAGGTAAAAATATATTGTTAGACTGGGAAGAACATTGTAGTGAGCTGAAATAAGTTGAAGGCACAAAGCCAATTAGGTTGGAATGACCAATTCTTCTCCTTTTTTTTGAGTCTCTTTCCATTAGGAGGACAAATTAGCATAGATGCTAACAACACTATCATGAGTAATACATGCAAGAAAGAAATTCTTATGGTCATGCACCAAAGCTGCCAGTGAGTAATTATTCAGTCTGTTCCTTTAAACACATTGAGTTCTTCTAAACCAACAGGACTTCTGAGTGCAGTTGCTAAATTTCAGACTGAAAAAACAGTGTGACAAGGAAAAAAAACTTGTTTTAAAGAATGAAAGCAGCTGGGCCTTACTGCTTTGAAAAAATCCTGTGGCCATGAGAAACTGAGAGAGTGGGAGTTGCATCAAAGAAGCCAAGAAAAGAGGTGTTTCCCTGCTGATACAGAACCACCATCCTGCTTAATCAACAGTGCCCAGAGAAGCAGATTAGCTGGAATCTGGTGTTCCAAACCAGTCTCAGTCTATATGAAAAAAAACCATAGGCTTTCTACATCTCAAAGCCCAAAATATCAAATTATCTAGTAAGAGAAGAAAAAAAAATCCAAAACAAGCAGTAACAAAATTCCAAAAACATGGCATAAAAAACTCACTGAACTTACCTAAAGTTTGTCTTTCATTCTCCATGTCATTGCTTAGGTTATCTTCTGAGACATTATCACTGATATCACTTACATATGAGTCATCATCTGATACCTGAGTGTGGGGTGGGGAAAGAAGCAAGATACATCACTCATTAAAATAATCCCAAATGCATGTGGACATTCTTACTCTCAGCTGCAATTATTGTTTTAATATAATTGAACTGTCCAAGCTGCCTTTCAGTACTTTAGAAAAGTACTACAAAGTCCTAAGAAGATGCATTTGAGTTTGGGAGAGATGGCTATAATTGAAATTTTAACTTGAGTGGAGACATGCTTCCTCTCCTTGACTTCACAACTAAGAAGGCTTTCCTCATATCAAAAGCCAAGGTTTTTATGGAACCCAGGAGAGGAAACAAAGATCTAATAAATTTCAATATGTGTGACATCAACCTCAAGGTACCTACAGGTACCACAAGGACAGGTATGAGTAAGTATTTTTGTGGTGCAATTCCCAGGCATATATTCCCTGTATCTGCAGTATCTGCATACAAGCTACTTAATTGCCATCTCCCTCACTGTGCATGTAGGACTTTTTCATAATACCTGCTACCCTTTACAGTGAAGAGACAATGACAACAAATAAATATAAATGGCATATTAATTTCTAAATCTTTTGAAAATTTAAATTTTCTGGCAGTCTTCTGATGTGCAGTTAGCGCTCAGAAAGATTGCCAGTCAATAAACAGATAAGAAAATATGTCTGAATGATGTAAATCTTCTTGCTCAGACCTCATTTTCTGAAGAACTAGCAGACAGCAGGACTTCCTGTGCATCAAAAAATTCTGTGAGAGAGTCAGCAATAGACAGTCTGCTTTCATTGGAGACCTGGTGAACCAGACCTCTGCCTTCCTCTCTTGAATTTTCCTGTTTAAAAGAAGAAAAAGTTTTGAGCAGAGAGGTAGCACAAACAACATTCATGCATGCAATTCCACAGTCTCCTAACTTGAAGGGCTGTAGAACACTGGGAGAAGATTGCACATGCTTCTCTTCAATTTACATGAATGATAGCATGTGTATCAAAGTGGGATTTAAAACCAAAGTAAAACAGACCAAAGAGAAGGAAAAAGAAGGAAAATAAAGCAATGCATATTGAGTAAATCACCTAAGGTGCTGCATGTAAAAATGCTTTGCCATTTGAATGATTTAGCAAGATATATCCAAGTGTATCATCAAAAAGCCCACAAAAGAACAAAACTCCCATCTCTTTATATTACACCCTAGATTCACATTCCTTCCTGATCTTAGCAAAATAATTAATCTTTTCCTGCTCAAGCCTTGCTTAATGCAAAGCCTGCCGTAGAGTAGTCTACAAAATTCAGAGGGGAAGTGTTGCTTTGTTTATAAAGTATGTTTTCCTAGCTCTTTTTATTCCCTGATTTTTTGTGCTGTGTTTTGGAAATCATTCCTTCATATCCACACCTGAGATATCACCATGTTACCCAAAACCAACACATTATTAAAGCCACATAACTGGAATTGTCCTGAGAGCCCCTCCCGTGGAAGCACTACAGATCATTGGTGTAAGCAGAGCTCCAACAGGTGGCCTGGGAAAGGTGGGGTGACCAGTGAGACTTCTCATTCTGTGGTGGCAATAAAGAAGCTGGAGAAGCTTGTGTGCTACTGTTTTCCCTGATAACTCCACCAACACAAAGGAAATGAGCTATGCTGGCCTAAATGAGTGTAGTAGATGCTCTCAAGATTTTCTGCATGAAAAAACCATGCAGAAAAAGCCATGCAGCTTATAACCATGACTTCCACATTGTAATTTTGCAGGAATTGTAGTATTTTATTTTCAGAACCACATAATGAACAACCTGACAAGCCCAGAATCGAGCTGACAAACCTTTTTTCAAGGCTTTTCTGTTGGTAGGTTTTGCCGTGGTATGGAATGCTATTCGGTACACGCTGATAATGGTGACATGGAAACAAAACAAACTGCTATAAAAAAAGACTTGAAAAACCCCTCCTTTTACAGCAGGGATAAAAGAGAACCTCAACATTGTTCCTCCTGGAGGAAGGCAGTTATACTAGCCTACAAGTAAAAAAAAAAAACAACCTTACACACATAGGCATTGCTACTGGGATTATTTCCAATACTATTTTGAATCTGAGAAGGAAAGCAAGCAGGAAAGACTCATAAAAGAGCATCAGGTTTATATATCTAACACATAAGCTTCAGTTTTTCTTGTTCCATATTCCCACTTTGGCATGGTGAACTACAGTTAAATTACCCAACAGACAAACAAAACTTTTCCCTTATGCAAAGGCTTGGGCTGCTGTTTTATACTGCTTCAATTTTCACAGGTGGATCACAGCAGCCAATTTATCATTTAGTGACAAGGTTTGTGCAGTGGCCCTGTCTTCCTCAAAGCAGCACTACAGTATCACAGTCCTCACACAGTCTTAAAATGAAGCTTCTCCAGCATAAGTGATTTCATCCTCAAGTTCCATCCCAAGCCATGCCAGAGGGAATTTGTGAATGCAACCTTCAAAGGACCTTCCGAAAGCTATTTTTGTCGTGTGTGTCTCTTTGTGTGTGTATAGCACATAGCACAAGATTCAAAAATAACCCATTGTCATTGCAAGGACCTCCACTGAAAAAGAAAATAACTCCTGAAACGAAGTAACAACACATTAATGCTTTTCTGGATAGCAGTTTAAGGGCTGTTCAAATTCTCATGGGTTTTAAAGCAAAAGGCATCAGAATGATCAACTACCTACAGGAAAAAAAAAACCCAAAACTGAACAGCTAAATATGACCAAAACACAGCTCCACTACACCAGAACTGAACCAGAAGCAAACAGATAGAATCTGTTCTGGAATGACTAAACTGCCTTTAAAAATAAAAGGAAATAATTAGTTACATAAAAGCCCCAGCATTACATGCACTCAAGTTCTAATGAAAGATTTATACTACAAGCCCAGCAGAGGTTTCTGTGTGAGTTAACATTTAGGAAAATCCATCAGAAATAACACAGTTCTGGCTTCCCTCACTAACACCATTAACACCCACATCTTATGACCTATAATTACACCCTTTTCACATGCATTCTGCACTGAGCCAAAAAGCTGTCTGAACATCAGTGGAATCTCAAACCAGCTAACTTGATGTAGAGGAGTCCCTGGCTTCACACAAAGACCACTAAATGGCTGAAAGGGCTCTTCTGTGTCCCATTAACTTCGATCCTTTCTTGGAAATGTCTGGTAATTGCTCTAAACCTTACATGATCCACACTGGTAGCCAACACTATGGGCTAACAGCACTTGGATGAGTGACAAAAGATCTACATAACTTAACAAAGGATTAAAAGGGCAAGAGAAACAGTGGCAGGAGGGTGACAGGTGGCAGCTCTGTACATGCTGAATGAGAAGCAGGCTAGGGAGAACACCAGGAACCAGTAGCAGAAAGCAGTGGAAGATGTGCTCAGGAAACCTGCTCACAAGGCAAGTCTTTGAAATCAAACACCACACAATGCATCACCAGAAATGACTCACAACCAGGAAAGCAGACTGGCTTTGCTAACACACCACACCACGGGGGAGACACTGAGAACAGACAAGAGGCAGCTGGGCAGCACTGTCTAGATGTAGGGGCTGGAGGAACAGGACATCACTGAAAGAGGAAATCCATACCCACCTTCACCAAATCTGGGCTTGATTTTGCATTAGATGCTGAATCAATGATCTTAGATTCGGCATGTATTCTGCGTAACCGGTCTTTAAGATCTGTGTTTTGTGCTATTGCCTGGAATATTTAACAAAAATATTGGGGATATAAAGTTCTCTTGAACGTGGCTTTATTGTAAAAAAAGGGGCAAAGACTATTTAAAGTGTAATATAAAACACCACCACATCCTTTTTATACTGGTTCAGCCAATCCTTTATTATAAATGCTTTAAACCTTACTCCTTATCTGTCAAATTAAAACTGTTTTTTTTCTAGTGTGAGGAAACAGAGACATCAGTGGAGGAAAAAAGTCAAAGGTGGCAGGGATATTTTTCTTTTCAAGCTCCCTTCCTTCACCCCCATCTCCAACATAGCCTCTCTCAGCATTAGTTCTTGCCACATCCAAAACCATTTGATTTTCTCACGCTGGCAGTTTCCTTTGCCTTTCAATGACAGAGAAACAAGATATAAATTCACAGGTAACAGGTACAACTCGTGTCCTATCAGATTATAATGGCAATGGTCAGAATAAAAAGCCTCTACTGCAAACTCATGTTTGTTACATGTTATTTACTTATTCTGGGTGCATCTGATAGACAGATGTCAATTAAGAGTAGACCTGTAGGAAGAGAGCCTAACCCTGCAATGAAAATGTCTCTGAAATAAGAGACTGTATTATTAATTTTGGAACAATATTGAAGACTCACATCTCATTTTAGTGATCTGAATCAATACCAGGATGTGGAGAACCCTGCTGTTTACACATCCGCTTGATCCCACAAATGCTTCTGCTTTTGGCAGTAATTTGTGTTGGAAATTCTCTTGGGAGCAGGAAAGCCAGTAAGCTCAATGTGATGATGGAGAGGAGAAAACTTATTTCTGGCTTTAGCTATATGTGGTCTGAATTTGCCATAAAGGTGTATATATATATCCCTACTGTGTCAAACAGTAGGGATATATAACACATACTCAGCACTGTGTTAAGTCCCCATCAAGCAAGTGCAAACTAGCTCTCCTATAATGATTATTTCCCATTTTCATTATTTGCTACAAAATGTTTTCTTCTTTCTGCTGGCTTCTTCCTCCCCCCAAGCCAGAAAAATTGTATCTTTTCCTATGCTGTATTTCCTTTTCTTAGAATGTCTGTAGGTCAAGGATACTATCTTAATGAGGGAGAGGCAGAGGCAGATATGCTAGTTTTGTGGTGGTTTATCCACTTTAAATCCGCTCATTTTTCTTCCACTGCTAGGCTGATGGGAGCAAAAGAGACTTATGCTTGATAGCTTTCAACCTGTAAGTGAATTTTTTTTTGTTCCTCCTTCACAGAAAACAGAACAACAACAAACACTAAGCCAAAGTCATTAACACAAGACTCTCTCTTGCAAGGAAGTCTAAAAAAATATGTCAGGTTTATCATATCCATGCTTCCAAATGTCTTCAAAGGAAGTTCATTCCATTCTCCTACAGGATCTCTGCTGTACAGGGTTAGAAAATTTCTGTTGGCATGACATTACAGACCTGCAGATTAAAAAGAGCCCTCATAGGTGATTACCCTGCTGAAACAGCCAAGGTTCACAGATGACTTCTGGATGGGCTACAAGACTGAGTAAGCATCAGATAAAACCTAAAAGAATTATTTTTTTAGACATGTACAGGATGAAGATGGACAACCACATTTCACTGCCCAGAAAACAAAATAATTCATGCTAAGCTGACCACTAAATTCAGCAATCTTAAAACTGATTTTCTGATATAAAATGGTAGACAAATAACACTGAAAAAATAAAAGTCACCTATTCAAATACCAGAAGTGGAACATCTGAAAGCCAAAAACAAAAGGAGTGCAAGTGAACAAGTACAGTTATTACACACCTTCAACTTTCTCTAAACACTGTGGAGACATTGCAGTCTCTACAGGTGCAGGCAAAGAGGCATGGCATACTCTTAAAAACTGTGATCACATGCAGCTTTTGTAAAGCAAAGGGAAGTTTTCATACTGAAATAATTCCAAGACTATCTACATCACACTGCTCAGTGTCAGAGAGTCTCCCCTGCCCCTGACGTGGTGTTTGCAATAAACTCTGAAATTTTAAGGCCAAGGTAATGATTGTCCTCATTGCCCTGGGATCAGATCAGTTTGGTTGACATTTTTAAACATGACCAAGCAGAAAAGTTCTGGTCTCTACCAATTACAGAAAGGACACCAACCAAACCCCCACCTTTTTAAAGAGCACAATTTCTTGTCATTTAGAACTCTGCCCTAATAGCTCCATTGCTGCTTTTAGAGGACTGAGAGATAATTGAGGCTGGGAGTCAATATAAACAAGTTGTACTTGAATTTGCTTTGCAGTGTCTAGGTGCAGCATGGCGAAGCTCTAGTGCATTAGAAGGGACAGCTGAGTGCATTCAGCCACCCTCACCTTTGTTTTATGCCAAGTCATACAGGGAATATCTGAGTGCTGTTTAGGTAAAAAAAAGGGAAAAGGAAACCTGCAACCCATCAGAAGTGAGTAGTAGCATGTTCAGAAAGAAAGCAGATTCATATTCACAGAGCAGCCCTCTGATTCTCCATCTCAAATGACACAGATTAGACTACATACCTAAATCAATCCATCAATCAAACTCCAATGATTTGACAATACCTTTTACATTTAGCAAAGTCTCTGAAAAACATGATCTAGAATAACTTACTATGATTAAATTCTGCAAATTTTAGCATGCAGCTGACACTATAGAAACAGAAATTAACTACTCCAAAATTTAAAAGTAGTATCTGATGACAATGAAGCTTGGTGAGCTTCAGCATGTCACTTACAGATGTTAAGGCATTCTTCAAGCCCACTATTTGTGCAGATGGAGATGAGGATGCATCGTACTCCAGCATCTGCTTCAGCTTTTCTCTCTCTGTAGATATGGTGCTGAAAGCTGACCTCAAGGTGAAGTAAACTAGAAGCATTTAATAAAAAGTGACAGTTAAAAACAGCAGCAGCCAATTGTATACACACCAATTACATAAAACTCCAACAATCATCATTTATGGGGACAGAAACAAGAATTTAGGTTGAGAGATCCAGGGTGGGTTACTAGAACCAAGTAATATTAATCAAGGTTATAGGGTAGATTTTTTGTAGGAGACATGTTTATGGTGAAGAATACTGTGTTGACTATATTAGCCACAGTCAAAATTACTCTGACATTTGTGACAGATGGCAACAAAGCTACCTAACCACATCTGCTCTTCCTTGCTTTTGTTTCCCAATTAGTTGAATCTTCAGATGTTCATGACTCTATTCCATATTCCTCTATAAATTCCACTGGGGGGGGGGGGCAGGGGAGAAGAAGAAGAGATGAAAAGGAAAAAAAAAATCAAATAGAAAAAAAAAAGAAAAAGGCAGCTATAATACATATTGTGCCACAGCTATAGGGTTAGTAGTTTTCCCACAAGCAAGTCAACTGTGGTGTTATGTTTTGTTATCTCTTTCTGTAATAGAGAAATTTCAGCTTGTTAGATGATTTAGTGACTCAAAGGGTCAGATCCTGAATGATGTGCATGGTGTGCTGCTACTTCTACTCCTTCCTGAGGCACTATCGCCAGCCCAATACATTTAAATCAGACAACAGATCATGCTATTTTAACATCACCAGAGGGGGGTTTGTAGGGGAAATGCACTTTTAGAATTTTTTTCACCACTATGACATTGCATCTTCTCTTTAACCACAAGGAATAAAAATTTATTTGAGCAGTGCTTGTTGGTGTAGGTTTTCAACATTCCTCTGACTGGACCATTAGAGGACTTCTGAGGACCTAATCAAGCCCTGTAATACAGCCATGAGACTTGCCAATGTAAAAATGAATCCATTTACAGGGAAGTGAAGGTAGAAAATCTGAGCATGGATGCATGAGAAGGGCAAACAACAAGAAATTCCCAACACTTCTCTCTCCTAATCACCCACTCTGAGTTAACCTGAATCTTCATCATTTTGCTGAGTAGTTATGTAACCCAATTTAGTCTTCTGAAAAATTACTCTTAAGGTAGAGTCCAATACTGCAAAGCATTACCAAAGCTAATTCTTATACTATCCAAAGAAATCCTTAACAGTATCACAGGGTGGGGAGGGAAACATATCCACTGTGATCTATTTTGTTAGGCTTTTATATGCAGATAACATGACCCGAATCTTCAGTGACCTCCAATGACATTTAATATTTTGCATACTAACTTTATTTTCCAAGAATTACTGCCTACTAAATGACTAGTGTTACATTTTATTTAATTTGTATCAAAAAGGTGACACAAGAAGTTTCTCCACTACTTTTTCTTGGAATGGGGGTGCTATGAAGTAACTTCAGAGAAAAATTCTTTATCCTCTTAGTAAAATGATTCTGCAGTCATTACAACAAAGTTAATTGTCCCTTCAAATGTGTGGATCAATCTAACCAAAATTTCTGTCATGGACAATTCCAGTAAGATGATCTTGAGTAGGTGATTTCTTTGCTCTGCTTAACAGCAACTTTTACCACTGCATCCCACCCTCACTTCTTCTCTTCTTCTGGAAAACACACGTCAGTTTTGACTATAATTGGCTTTATCAAGTTTACTCCTTACATACATTCCTTACATAACAGAATCAACATACATCAGCACCAAAGGGGAGCAGCAAGCAGAGAATTCTTATGGATACCATCAACCATTCTGGTGTGCCAAAGGGGGCAAAGCCAATCCTCCCAAAAGCCTTCCAGCTATAAATGCTTAAGTGCCTCCCTCACCAAGATCACTTAAACAATAAAAATGTTTCTGGTGCGACGGTGATGGAACAAAGCACTGGAAATGAAAAATGATTTTGAAGGAAGAAATATTTCTAGTCAAGCTCCCCCTCTGGCTGCTTTGCATGATTTACTCTTCTGTATTCACTAAAAATAGGTTACTACCATAGCAACCCTTGCATCACCAACAAATGTTGACTCTGAACCACAGTGAAGCAGCACACAGAATATAGAAACATAAATGTGCCCATATGCACAGATATGAGTGCAAGCACAAGAGAGTAAAGTCTGCTGTATTTCTAGCAACTGATTTTAGGTATTTTACCTTTTGGCAACTAGTAAAACAATCTAGGCTTTTAGCACATAAAGCAAGGGGTAGTTCTCTATTAAATAAAAACTGCAAGAAGTGGTGATTAAGCCGCCTTTTTCAAATGACTCAAGATCTCAATACTTGCAATTCCTCAAGGAAATTAAAGAAAGGGTGTTTTCTAAACAATAAACAGGAAGCATTCTCAGAAGTCGTATCATTATCTAAACTGGGATGATATAAAACCATTTTAAAAAGACATTTTCATTTACCTTTATGTGCAACATGAAATAAGTCCTCTTGCATTTTAGTAAATTCTGATGATGTTTCAGAGCCATCAGAGTAATTTTTCTCCTCTACAAAATCTATTGTAGATAAGTTTGGATTGGAAGCATGCAGTCTCATAGGGGCAGAAAATACTGAAGGCACCTGTAAGTAGGATAGTAATTTGTGATGTTTTTATAAACAAAAGAAAATTTTGTTTTGTTGTACCCACTTGGATTCCATACTGGAGACAACAAAAATGAAAAAAATTACTGTCAATTATCAATAAGCTTTGAATGATGATGACTCCTGGCAAATGAAAACAGAGATACAACTTCACCCAAGGTGCCATAATGGGAGATTGCCAAACTCAAAGAAACAAAGCCCATTGAGAGCTGTTACATTTACCAGGTTATTTCCCCCCACTCATAAGTATCTAATCACATGGCCTCTGGATGCAAATGTGCACAAAGCTATCTAGGGAATTTGCAAAAATCTGTACTCATTAAAAAAAAAACAAAACCAAACAACAAACCAACAAACCCCAACAAACTGGAGAAGACTGACAATGAGTAAAAAACATGGCCAGTGTCCTGAAGGTAACAGGACAGATATTCTATTGCAGATATCAATGACATCACATTTGTGTTTTGTCTGATATATTACCACTTAAAATGAGCTAACACAGGATTAAAAGGATCCTTAAAAAGGATTGGTTTTTCCTTAACTGGTCATGCCAAGAAGTGATCAATAACTAAGGTTGGGAGGAAGGTGGGCTCTGAAAGGACTGAAGTTACCTGTAACATTCCTTTAGCCTCTTTCCCAACAACTCTGGATCGCCATCTCCTGTGTGTTCTCTTTTCCTTCTTTGGGCTTTCAAAAGGTCCAACCTTTTAACAACACACGGGACAAAACCAATAGAGACTGCCATAAATCCAACAACACTAAGAAACACCTCGATTCTTTAGGATCTGGGGTTATTTTTTGGAATTGTAAGGGAAAATAGTTTTTGGGTTTGTTTTTAAACAACAAACCTGCATAGCATTTATAGCAGGTGCTGAATAGGTCCTGTGAAGAACATCCATGCTCTGTAAAGCTGGTTCATTTCCAGTAAATATGTGTGACAGTTGGAGAGGTCTGTTTGGAACAAGAGAATATTTTCAGTTGCCCTAAAGTAACAGACACACTGACAGTTTTCTTTCTTTGCAGGTTAATCCTATTTTGATTGCAGCCAGCTTAAGTTATTCATTGACTAAAAGCATTAGACAGCTGGATAAAATGATTGCATCCTATAGTCAAGTTTAAATTCAAAATATTGAAATGCATCTATGTGGTGTGTACAATGATCATGAGATCTTCTCCTAGCTGGATGCAGAAAAATGAGATTATGTGATAATTTCTGCAGTTTGAGATTTGTCAGAGCTCCTCATGGTGAGGGTAACAATGCCACAGGCATCAACAATGAATTGTACATTCAGACCTAGAGGTGAGGCTCCTCTGCTTTAGAGATGAAGCTCACTGGTAGATAGAAATTTAAAAAATAAATATCTCATAGACATTGCCAACATGAGAAAGATCTTCCTGCTCTTAGGAAAGCATGAAAGCAGAAGGTGACTTTCAAGTACAAAGACTTAGTGCTTTTTAAGTTACTAGGTTTTGGACACTTCCCTTTTTCCAGCCTAAGGATGTTCAAATCTTACTACTGAACATGATGTTCCCATATAAAAGAAAATGTACTGAAATGCATTGGCTTCTTGAAGAGCTGCCCACAACTGATACCCCCACATCCAAAATTACCAGTTCTTTTGCAAAAAAAAGTGAGTAACCACTTAATTGACAACCACATCTTTCCTTCCTCCAGCTTCAGAGAAAATTCTAATGGTAATGACTACTTTGTGCATAATACTCTCATTGTTAAGGAAAGACTAGGGAAAATATTAGGCTACATTCCATTTTCTTCAAATATAATTACCTCTTGAGCATTTTTCCATGTCTTCAGAAGACTGTAGCCAAGATGAAATCCTGGACTCATTACTCGAAAAAGAAAATGACAAATTACCTCCAGTTGATGTTGAATTCTGTTTGGTCAAGCTGCCTGCCTGTTCCAAAGAAGAACAAGTGAATTATTAACACACAACATTTTAATGTTTTATGCACAAATTCTGACAACCAGCAGCTGAGGACCATGATCACGGGCAAGGACTGAAGGCATCAATTGCATGGAGGGGGAAGAAGTGTATGATCTAGACTAGGTATATAGTCATTGAGCACAGTGGCATGGTAACTAATGTAATTGCTGTCCACAAGCAGCAGAAAAACTCAAGGAACCATGAACATTTGCTCAAAACTAAATTTTGAGGAAGGGAAAAGTTCTGCATAAATTGAATCCACTTAACACAGTCTTAAGCTGAACCAAGGGAAATACAGGTTGGATATTAGAAAAAAGATTTTAGAGAAAGAATGATCAAGTACTGGAATGGTCTGTCCAGGGAGGTGGGGGAGTCACCAACCCTGGCTGTGCTTAAAAATAGATTGGATATGGCACTCACTGCCATGGTTCAGTTGAGATGTTAGGGCATGGGTTGGACCCAATGATCTTGAAGATCTCTTCCAACCTATTGATTGTGTAAAATAATTATAGTACCATATCTGAAGAGGACCAAATTCAGACATTCTGTTCCTCCTCCACGCTTCCCAAAGAAGCCCCAAAAGTAACAAAGATGTAGCACACACATTTGTTAATGCTATTTTTCAGTGTAAAAACAAGATATCATTTAAAATTATGGCACTAGATGTCATTTAAAATTTTACATAAGTTTGAATGACTTCAGCATGGATTTGGCTCAACAGTCCTTAATGCAGGGATGGCCATACACCTTGTCTGGGTAAAGAGTACCCTTTGAGCACATCTCAGTAAACATTTTCACACTTAGTTCAACTACAGCAGTGCCCATCATCAGATGCTCCAAGGGGTGATGGGAATGCTGTGTAAGAGCTAACTGAGGAGTATAATTAAAAAGCTTCCAATGGGAAGAAATTTTTACCCAGTGTTATTACCAGTTGATTGTGGCCTATAATGCTGTTTTTTGAATAGCCATTCAAATACCTGATAATCTGTACATCTTATTAAACCTTTCATTTTCAATAAAACCCAGGTCAGGAAGATGCACAAATCACATGCTTTGTCAACACTTTGTTAATAATCAGTTTTAAACTGTTTAATCCTAGTGCCATTACACAGCCATTTTACTTCTGGTTATGAGAAAAGCTGACTAAATTGTTTGGCTTTTCTCTGAAGCATACAATTTACAAACTTTGTTACAACCTGCTGCTCACCTTATATCAGAACTCCAGTAGTACTAATTTTAAATCTATTAATAAGAAACTTCATCTGCATCTCACTTGGCTGCAGCTTTCTTAGTTGCCCTTTTTAAGTTTACATCATAATCACCAACCTGAGCTTCAGAATAAAATAAAATGCACCATCCATGTGATGTCATTTGGTATTTTGCCAGTATGCAATAGCAGTAAGCATCAGTGAGCACACTTGTTTATAAATTAATCAATGCAGCTTAGCTGGCTTATTCCTACATAAAGCTGTCTGAGCTTTAGTCATATATTTAGACATCTGTATACACACACATATATGTATGCAAATAATCTCAGCACCTTTAAAAGCACAAGTAAACTGAATTTAATGATGAGCAATTATATTGGCATTTTGTGAACCAATTCCACGTTTATCTCTTCATTAATTGGCCTCACCTAACTGGCTTTTCCAGAACTCATATAAGTGAGATGAGCATGAGGAAAGAAGGAAGTAGGGATTGCCAGGAAGCAGACAAGAGAGAGCTTGTGTAGCTCCAGTTTTCATAGTTTTGCTTTGGATCAGCAAAGTAAAGATTTAGAATCCAGGAATTCCACATAAACATGTGTAGACACCTACACCTGTCTCTCAACAACAATAAAAAAAAAAAAAAAAAAAAAGATGTGAAAACCAATCAGGTGCTGCTAAAAGCAAATAAAATGCAACTCAAATTTCACTTGATATATATTTCTCAAAATAACCTAAGTGCCGGAGTGATATCAACTAACACCAAGCTAAGGCTGGTGCAAATTGGCAGACTTCCATTTAGCTTGAGCACAGCTAAGGTGATTAACTGCAGCTTAAGAACTATCCCCTTCTATTTTTCCCATGAAAATAAGTAGGGCTTCTTTGCAGTGCAAATCTGGATTAATAGTCTGAATTAAAGTCTTTCATGCCAAAGAAGAAATTGTTAGTTTCCTGACAGTAAGCAATAGATTTTAGATATGCTGATCACATAGGTTTCTTTGGTTTGGGTTTTTGGGGTTTTTTTTGAGGGCACCAGCATAAATATACCACAGATTTTGCAATGTTCCACTTCTGCCCTTGATATTCTCCCCCCCCTTCTATCCCTGCTGTCTTTCAGGAGAAAATCACTGTATGTCCATGGGAGATTTGTCCTTCCCTTGCAGCCAGTGCCTCAGGAGAGCAGGCTGTCAGAGCCACGGAGCTGCTGCTGGCACACGAGGTGCTGCAGACCATTCTCTGCAAACAGCCTTGTTACTGCAGGGTGAGTTATTGTTCCTCCAGCTGCCCACTCACACAGACCCCCTCCTGCTCCACCACGAGCAAAAAGCTGTTCAGACACACGTCTGTGTTTGCTAAAACTCACTCTCAGTTACAGGATAAAGTGAGGAACTGCAGGTATTGATGAACAAGCCTGCTCAGATCATAAAGTAATTACAGCAGGGAAAAGCAAGCCTTGGGTGGGAGGAGAACAAGAAGGGCATTGCTGCTTAGGAGTCATTCTGGAGCTGACAGAAACAGCTACTACATCTCAGCTGTAGTAACACAGAACAGCTTTTTCTTTTTTATTCTCAAAAGCAACCAGTGATTCTACAGTGGAGCAGAAGAGCTGCTTTGGGTGAAGGTCAGCCAGTCAGTGTACAGACAGCTCAAGGCACAGAGGCTGTGTTCAGGCACAGAACACACACCATCTTCCATGAAACTGCAAAGAGGCCATTTAGGGGGTTGGACTGAGCATTTGTCAGGCCATTTGTGAAACTAATTCACAGACTTCACCAAAAGAGAAGTACGCTGCTGACTGGACCCATCCAGACCCCATATCCACCCACAGCACAGCCCTTGGATGGATCTGAGTAAAGCTTCTGCCTCAGCTAAAACATAAACAGTGATCTTCTTGTATAATTCCTTGTAGATATAATAGATATATTGCATATTTTATATATATATATATCTATATCTATATATATATATATCTATATATATATATATATAATATATGTATAAAATATATATTCCTTGTATATATAATTTCTTGTATAATAGTGACTTCTGGTATAATTCCTACCTACTCCTTAGTTAAGTAAGCTTCATTTGTGTAAAAGGGGAGATGGTTTATAAGCTAAAGGATATACAGCAAAATGCTAAAGGGAAAAAAAATACCTAGCTGAGTACTCTTCTGTGACTAATATTCACCAGCACATATCAAATACTGATATATGTCAAAAACTGTGTGGATTCTAACCCAATATACAGTTTTGAAATTCACTATGAAAGTACAATTTACTGGATTAAAATAGTGAAAACTACTAAAAATTTAACAGCATCATAAAGGAAACTGCTCAGCTGTAAATCAATAAATAATAAATTTTCCTCTTGACATTTTACAACATAAGTGCCACCAAAAACTTCCATCACGCTCTTTATTTAATGAACACAAATTAGACTAATTTAATTCCTTATGGAAGCTCATTATTTATAAATAAAAACTATTACCTTTCTACCTGGTGTAGAATCACAGAAACCTGGGACAGAGTCCGTGGTCGTGGAGCCAGGGAAGAAAATGTTATTGGCGTCGTGGGGAAACATGGAGATCTCATTCTGGCGGTACATCCTGTGGTGGCGAAGCTTGGCTACCCAT